>NC_057808.1:231747478-232070558 GCF_018294505.1 Triticum aestivum | reverse complement strand
TAATCCTCGATGAGCTAATAAAAAATAAAGATAAGTTGGGCCAAGCCCCTAACTAGTCGCATCATTGGGCCTCCTCCAGCTATAAGTGACCCCGATCATAACATAAGTAGCCATCGAGTACCCGGAAATGGTGCACTCTACGAATCACAACAATCAACAACAATATTGGTATTTGTCACATGTACATTTTGAGTAACGAGATTAATAGCATATACAAGCGGAGCCCTCAAACGTTCCATCCAACTGTTCGGACAGAAGAGAGAGTGAAAAAATCCACCCAATCGGACGCCCCATATCCGGCCTAAACGCCCGGACTAAGAGCAACTCTAGCAGACCCCGCATCCCGCCCCGACCCGTAAAATAACCGCCAAAATGCGGGCCGGGGCGGAAATACCCGCCCGATCAGACCCCGCATCCCGCCCCGGCCCGCAAAATTTTTTAGGGGGCGCGGCAAAATCCCGAGCCCAACCCGGGAAAACGTGGGTTTCCCCTTCGCGGCTGCGGTGCCCTGCATATAAGCGGAAGCGGTTGGTGGGGGGATATTTCATCCCGCGCTCCCCTCTCGCGCCGCCGCCGGCCGCCGCCCAAGATTCCGGCGACCGCAGCCGGCAGGAGCACGCCGGAAGGCCGCCATGCGCACGAGGCCTCCCCCTCCCCCCTGCGTCGGCGGGCTGCCGGATTTGCAAATCTTCGGCAGTTCATCGCGGGCCGTCGGATTTGGCTTTTTTTGGCCGCCGGTTGCTGCCCCAAGCTATAGAGTGGTCGGGGAGCCTCTCCCGCAGCCCAGGCAAGGCGCATCGCCGCATGCAGGTGCGAGTTCGTCCGCTCGCCGTCGCCGAAGGTTTGCGGGCATGGACTCGTCCGGCCGTCCACCGAGCTCGGCGCTCGCGCAACGTCTTTGTGGCTTGCCGATGCCGCTCATAGAGTGCGACGACTGCACGCGGAAAGTGCTGCGGCTCACTTTGAGCACGCCGAAGCACCCCGGATGGGTGTTCTTCAAATGCGAAAACGACAGGGTACGTGCACTTGCGGTAGCTCGTTTCACAGTTCATTCTTTAGCTAAACTGTGGTGGCTGACTTTGAGCTTGCTCATTCTTTTGTGTAGGACGAAGGATGCTCATTTTGGTTTTGGGAAGGGCAATACATTGATTTGTTGATAGAAAGAAATTTAATAGATGTTAGTGCACTCCTTGGTACAATCGAAGGCAATGATGCGGCTGCATGTGCAACTAGAGGGAAAGCAACATCTACTTCTTCCGAACCAAAGATGAAGAAAGAAGAATGCAAAATCAAGAATCCACAGATCAACAACGAATGCATGGAGAAGATATTAGTCCAACTAGTGGGAGCAGTTATGGAAATTGGAAATCTTCTAAAATGCATTCTTGTAGTTCTTGTTTTCTTTGGTCTTGCTATTCTAGCAAAGATTTGGTGATGCTTTTTGTATCCAATGTTGTCATAAAACAAAGCAATGCAATATGCTAGATCAAATTGAGTTGCAAATTTAAGTTTTGCGGGCCGGGAGTAGATGTGCCAGATCAGACGCCGCAACCCCAACCCGTAAAAAAGCATATTCTGGGAATATCCTTTTTTTACGGGTCCATTATGCGGGGTCTGCAACTGCGGCCGTCCGCGCCGACCCGCAAAGACGTTTTTCCGCGAACTGCAAAACCGTTTTGCGGGTCGGGAGGATGCGGGATCTGCTAGAGTTGCTCTAACCGGCAAACCCCATATCCAACCCATATGTGAGGAGGATACGAGGATGTCTGGTCGTGTCCGAGCAGGGTGCCACGTAGGATTTGGCCCACAATGAACCACTTTTCTCTTTCTTTCTTTTTTCTCTCTCTTTCTCTCCACCAATCATATGAGAATAATATGAGGAGTGTGGTTATTTTACAAGGAAGTGAGGGTCCAAAACGGACGTGCCCGGAGACTGACCGAGCACCTTCGCAAACATATGGGGGCCAAATAAAGCAATCGTGGTTGTAGATGCTCTAATGAGTTAAAAGGGTGACTCGTTAGCTCGAGTAGTTAAACTCATTCTGTTAACAAGATCCAAATTGAACTTGGTTGGACTCGTTAGTTAATCGGTGGCCGCGACATCGTTGCGGCTATGCTCTCTAGTGGATATCCAGGCGGTGAATATCTACCTTACTATTGCGCAGAACAAGAAGAAGGCCAGCGAGTGGTGTTACTTGCCTATGGTGGAACTGCCCCGAAAGACCTCTTGATAACGTGAGCCGGCGATAGCAGGAAATTGAGGACGGTAGGAAGACGACGATGGTGGGAGAGAACACTGATTCTGAAGGAAATATGCCCTAGAGGCAATAATAAAGTTGTTATTTTATATTTCCTTATTCATGATAAAGGTTTATTATTCATGCTAGAATTGTATTGATCAGAAACCTTGATACATGTGTGAATACACAAACAAACACCGTGTCCCTAGTGAGCCTCTACTAGACTAGCTCGTTGATCAAAGATGGTTAAGGTTTTCTAACCATGGACATGAGTTGTCATTTGATAACGGGATCACATCATTAGGAGAATGATGTGATGGACAAGACCCATCCGTTAGCTTAGCATCATGATCGTTCTGTTTTATTGCTATTGCTTTCTTCATGTCAAATTCATATTCCCTCGACTATGAGATTATGCAACTCCCGGATACCGGAGGAATGCCTTGTGTGCTATCAAACATCACAGCGTAATAGGGTGATTATAAAGATGCTCTACAGGTATCTCTGAAGGTGTTTGTTGAGTTGGCATAGATCGAGATTAGGATTTGTCACTCCGAGTATCGGAGAGGTATCTCTGGGCCCTCTCGGTAATACACATCATAAGCTGGCAAGCAAAAGGAGTTAGTCACGAGGTGATGTATTACGGAACGAGGAAAGAGACTTGCCGGTAACGAGATTGAACTAGGTATGAAGATACCGACGATCGAATCTCGGGCAAGTAACATACCGATGGACAAAGGGAATTACGTATGTTGTCATAACGGTTTGACCGATAAAGATCTTCGTAGAATATGTAGGAGCCAATATGGGCATCTAGGTTCCGCTATTGGTTATTGACTGGAGAGGTGTCTCGGTCATGTCTACATAGTTCTCGAACCCGTAGGGTCCACACGCTTAACGTTCGATGACGATATAGTATTATCTGAGTTATGTGATTTGGTGACCGAATGTTGTTCGGAGTCCCGGATGAGTCATGGACATGACGAGGAGTCTTGAAATGGTCAAGAAGTAAAGATTGATATATAGGACGATGGTATTCGGACACCAGAAGTGTTTCGGGGGGTACCGGGTACTTATCGGGTCACCGGAAGGGGTTCCGGGCAACCCCGACAAAAGATATGGGCCTTATGGGCCAAGAGGGGAAACACACCAGCCACAAGGGGCTGGTGTGCCCCCCATATGGGCCGAACCAGGAGGAGAAGGAAAGAGGGGAAGGGAAAGGAAAGGGGGGGATTCGGCCTACTTGGGCGCCTCCTGGCAGCCTCCCCTCTCCCTCCCACACACACACACACACACACACATATATATATATGTGTGTGTGTGTGTGTGTGTGTGTGTGTGTGTGTGTGTGTGTGTGGAGGGCGCCCTAGCTCACACCAGACAATTGCCTAGCCGTGTGCGGCGCCCCCTCCATCGTTTACAACCCCGGTCATATTTTCGTAGAGCTTAGGCGTAGCCCTGCGGAGATTACTTCACCATCACTGTCACCACGCCATCGTGATGACGGAACTCATCTACTACCTCGACATCTTGCTGGATCAAGAAGGCGAGGGACGTCAGCGAGCTGAACGTGTGCAGAACGTGGAGGTGCCATGCGTTCGGTAATTGATCAGTTGACGTGAGAAGAAGTTCTACTACATCAACCGCGTTGTGAAACGCTTCCGCTTACGGTCTACGGTGGTACGTAGACACACTCTCCCCCTCGTTGCTATGCATCTCCATGGATAGATCATTGCGTGTGCGTAGAAAAAAATTGTTTTCCATGCAACAATTCCCAACAGTGGCATCAGGAGCCAGGTCTATGCGTAGATGATATGCACGAGTAGAACACAAAAAGTTATGGGCGGTGATAGACATACTGCTTACCACCAACGCCTTATTTTGATTCAGCGGTATTGTGGGATGAAGCGGCCCGAACCAACCTTACATGTCCGTAGCAGCCACGTAAAACCTGCAACAACAAAGTAGAGGACGTCTAACTTGTTTTTGCAGGGCATGTTGTGATGTGATATGGTCAAGACATGATGTGATAAACGTTCTTGTATGAGATGATCATGTTTTGTAAGATACTTGACAACCGGCAGGAGCCTTATGGTTGTCTCTTTATTGTATGAAATGCATACGCCATGTCATTGCTTTACTTTATCGCTATGAGTTAGCAATAGTTGTAGAAGCAATAGTTGGCGAGACGACCATGACGCTACGATGGAGATCAAGGTGTCGAGCCGGTGACGATGGAGATCATGACGATGCTTTGGAGATGGAGATCAAAAGCACAAGATGATGATGGCCATATCATGTCATATTTTTTTGATTGCATGTGATGTTTATCTTTTATGCATCTTATTTTGCTTAGTACGGCGGTAGCATTATAAGATGATCCCTTCACTAAATTTCAAGGTAAAAGTGTTCTCCCTGAGTATGCACCGTTGCTACAGTTCGTCGTGTTGAGACACCACGTGATGATCGGGTGTGATAGACTCTACGTTCACATACAACGGTGCAAGACAGTTTTGCACATGCGGAATACTTGGGTTAAACTTGACGAGCCTAGCATGTACAGACATGGCCTCGGAACACTGGATACCGAAAGGTCGAACATGAATCATATAGTAGATATGATCAACATAGAGATGTTCACCATTGATGACTACCCCATCTCACATGATGATCTCACATGAGTTCTTTAGTAATATGATTAATTGAACTAAATTTATCATGAACTTAGTCTTATAGTTTTGCATATCTATGTTGTAGATCAATGGCCGGAGCTACCGTTCATCTGAATTTTAATGCGTTCCTAGAGAAAGCTAAGTTGAAAAATGATGGTAGCAACTACACGGACTGGGTCCGTAACTTGAGGATTATCCTCATTGGTGCACAGAAAAATTATGTCCTTGATGCACCGCTAGGTGAAAGGCCTGCTGCAGGAGCTGAAGCTGATGTTATGAACGTCTGGCAAGCTCGATCTGATGACTACTCTATAGTTCAGTGTGCCATGCTTTATGGCTTAGAATCGGGACTTCAAAGACATTTTAAACGTCATGGAGCATATGAGATGTTCCAAGAGTTGAAGTTAATATTTCAAGCAAATGCCCGGGTTGAGAGATATGAAGTCTCCAACAAGTTCTATAGCTGCAAGATGGAGGAGAACAGTCCTGTCAGTGAACACATACCCAAAGTGTCTGGGTATTATAATCACTTTACTCAGCTGGGAGTCGATCTTCTAGTTGATTGTGTTATTGACAGAGTTCTTCAATCACTGCCACCAAGGTACAAAGGCTTCGTGATGAACTATAATATACAAGGGATGAACAAAACAATTCCCGAGCTCTTCGCAATGCTTAAGGCTGCAGAGGTAGAAATCAAGAAGGAGCATCAAGTGTTGATGGTTAACAAGAACACTAGTTTCAAGAAAAAGGGCAAGGGAAAGAAAGGGAACTTCAAGAAGAATGGCAAGCAAGTTGCCACTCCCGGGAAGAAGCTCAAAGCTGGACCCAAGCCTGAATCTGAGTGCTTCTACTGCAAAGGGACTGGTCACTGGAAGCGGAACTGCCCCAAGTATTTGACGGATAAGAAGGATGCAAAAGTGAAAAAAGGTATATTTGATATACATGTTATTGATGTGTACCTTAATAATGCTCGCAGTAGTGCCTAGGTATTTGATACTGGTTCGGTTGCTCATATTTGTAACTCGAAACATGAGCAACAGATTAAAGGAAGATTGGCCAAGGACAAGGTGACGATGCGTGTCGGGAATGGTTCCAAGGTCGATGTGACCGCCGTCGGCACGCTACCTCTACATCTACCTTAGGGATTAGTTTTAGACCTAAATAATTGTTATTTGGTGCCAGCGTTGAGCATGAACATTATATCTGGATATTGTTTAGTGTGAGACAGTTATTCATTTAAATCAGAGAATAATGGTTGTTCTATTTATATGAGCAATATCTTTTATGGTCATGAACCCTTGAAGAGTGGTCTATTTCTGTTGAATCTCGATTGTGGTGATACACATATTCATAATATTGATGCCAAAAGATGCAAAGTTGGTAATGATAGTGCAACATATTTCTGACACTGCCGTTTAGGTCATATTGGTTTAAAGCGCATGAAGAAACTCCATGCAGATGGGCTTTTGGAATCATTTGATACTTGCGAACCATGCCTCATGGGCAAGATGACTAAAACTCCGTTCTTCGGATCAATGGATCGAGCCAATGACTTGTTGGAAATAATACATACCGATGTATGCGGTCCGATGAGTGTTGAGGCACACGGAGGGTATCATTATTTTCTGACATTCACAGATGATTTGAGCATATATGGGTATATGTACTTAATGAAACGCAAGTCTGAAACATCTGAAAAGTTTAAAGAATTTCAGAGTGAAGTGGAGAGTCATCATAACAAGAAAATAAAGTTTCTACGATATGATCGCGGAGGCGAATATTTGAGTTACGAGTTTGGCCTTCATTTAAACAATGTGGAATAGTTTCAGAACTCACGCCACCTGGAACACCACAGTGTAATGGTGTGTCTGAATGTCGTAACCGTACTTTATTAGATATGGTGTGATCTATGATATCTCTTACCGATTTACCACTATCGTTTTGGGGTTATGCATTAGAGACAGCTGCATTCACGTTAAATAAGGCACCATCTAAATCCATTGAGACGACACCGTATGAACTATGGTTTGGCAAGAAACCTAAGCTGTCGTTTCTTAAAGTTTGGGGTTGCGACACTTATGTCAAAAGGCTTCAGCCTGATAAGCTCAAACCCAAATCGGAGAAGTGCGTCTTCATAGGATACCCTAAGGAAACAATTGGGTACACCTTCTACCACAGATCCGAAGGCAAGATCTTTGTTGCCAAGAATGGAACCTTTCTAGAGAAGGAGTTTCTCTCAAAAGAAGTGAGTGGGAGGAAAGTAGAACTTGATGAGGTAATTGTACGTTCTCTCAATTTGGAAAGTAGCACATCAGAGAAATCCATTCCCGTGGGGCCTACACCGACTAGAGAGGAAGCTAATGGTGATGATCATGAAACTTCAGATCAAGTTACTACTGGACCTCGTAGGTTGAACAAAGCACGTTCCGCACTAGAGTGGTATGGTAATCCTGTCCTGGAAGTCATGTTACTAGACCATGGCGAACCTACGAACTATGAAGAAGCTATGATGAGCCCAGATTCTGATAAATGGCTTGAAGCCATGAAATCTGAGGTAGGATCCATGTATGAGAACAAAGTATGGATTTTGGTGGACTTGCCCGATGATCGGCAAGCCATTGAGAATAAATGGATCTTCAAGAAGAAGACTGACACTGATGGTAATGTCACCATCTACAAAGCTCGACTTGTCGCGAAAGGTTTTCGACAAGTTCAAGGGGTTGACTACGATGAGGCCTTCTCACCCGTAGCGATGCTTAAGTCAGTCCGAATCATGTTAGAAATTGCCGCATTTTATGATTATGAAATTTGACGAATGGACGTCAAAACTGGATTCCTTAATGGATTTCTTAAAGAAGAGTTGTATATGATGCAACCAGAAGGTTTTGTCGATCCTAAAGGTGCTAACAAAGTGTGCAAGCTCCAGCGATCCATCTATGGACTGGTGCAAGCATCTCAGAGTTGGAATATACGCTTTGATGAGGTGATCAAAGCATATGGTTTTATACAGACTTTCAGTGAAGTCTGTATTTACAAGAAAGTGGGTGGGAGCTCTGTAGCATTTCTAATATTATATGTAGATGACATATTGTTGATTGGAAATGATATAGAATTTCTGGATAGCATAAAAGGATACTTGAATAACAGTTTTTCAATGAAACACCTTGGTGAAGCTGCTTATATGTTGGGCATCAAGATCTATAGAGATAGATCGAGACGCTTGATAGGACTTCCACAAAGCACATACCTTGACAAAGTTTTGAAGAAGTTCAAAATGGATCAGTCAAAGAAAGGGTTCTTGCCTGTGTTACAAGGTGTGAAGTTGAGTCAGACTCAAAGCCCGACCACTGCAGAAGATAGAGAGAAAATGAAAGTCATTTCCTATGCCTCAACCATAGGTTCTATCATGTATGCTATGCTTGTGTGCAAGACCTGAAGTGTGCCTTGCCATAAGTCTGGCAAGGAGGTACCAAAGTAATCCAGGAGTGGATCACTGGACAACAGTCAAGAACATCCTGAAGTACCTGAAAAGGACCAAGGATATGTTTCTCGTTTATGGAGGTGACAAAGAGCTCATCGTAAATGGTTATGTCGATGCTAGCTTTGACACTGATCCGGATGACTCTAAGTCACAAACCGGATACGTATTTATATTGAATGGTGGAGCTGTCAGTTGGTGCAGTTCCAAGCGGACCGTCGTGGCGGGATCTACGTGTGGAGCGGAGTACATAGCTGCTTTGGAAGCAGCAAATGAAGGAGTCTGGATGAAGGAGTTCATATCCGATCTAGGTGTAATACCTAGTACATCGGGTCCAATAAAAATCTTTTGTGACAATATTGGAGCAATTGCCTTGGCGAAGGAATCCAGATTTCACAAGAGAACCAAACACATCAAGAGACGCTTCAACTCCATTTGTGAACAAGTCAAGGAGGGAGACATAGAAATTTGCAAAATACACATGGATCTGAATGTAGCAGACCCATTGACTAAGCCTCTTCCACGAGCAAAACATGATCAACACCAAGACTACATGGGTGTTAGATTCATTACAATGTAATCTAGATTATTGACTCTAGTGCAAGTGGGAGACTGAAGGAAATATGCCTAGAGGCAATAATAAAGTTTTTATTTTATATTTCCTTATTCATGATAAAGGTTTATTATTCATGCTAGAATTGTATTGATCGGAAACCTTGATACATGTGTGAATACATAAACAAACAACGTGTGTCCCTAGTGAGCCTCTACTAGACTAGCTCGTTGATCAAAGACGGTTAAGGTTTCCTAACCATGGACATGAGTTGTCATTTGATAATAGGATCACATCGTTAGGAGAATGATGTGATGGACAAGACCAATCCATTAGCTTAGCATCATGATCGTTCAGTTTTATTGCTATTGCTTTCTTCATGTCAAATACATATTCCCTCGACTATGAGATTATGAAACTCTCTGATACCGGAGGAATGCCTTGCGTGCTATCAAATGTCACAACGTAACTGGGTGATTATAAAGATGCTCTACAGGTATCTCCGAAGGTGTTTGTTGAGTTAGCATAGATTGAGATTAGGATTTGTCACTCCGAGTATCGGAGAGGTATCTCTGGGCCCTCTCGGTAATACACATCATAAGCTTGCAAGCAAACGACTAAGGATCTAGTCATGAGGTGATGTATTACGGAACGAGTAAAGAGACTTGTCAGTAACGAGATTGAACTAGGTATGAAGATACCGACGATCGAATCTCGGGCAAGTAACATACCGATGGACAAAGGGAATTGCGTATGTTGTCATAGTGGTTCGACCGATAAAGATCTTCGTAGAATGTAGGAGCTAATATGGGCATCCAGGTTCCGCTATTGGTTATTGACCGGAGAGGTGTCTTGGTCATGTCTACATAGTTCACGAACCCGTAGGGTCCGCACGCTTAACGTTCGATGACGATATATTATTATATGAGTTATGTGATTTGGTGACCGAATGTTGTTCGGAGTCCCGGATGAGATCACGGACATGATGAGGAGTCCTGAAATGGTCGAGAAGTAAAGATTGATATATAGGACGATGGTATTAGGACACCGGAAGTGTTTCGGGGGCTACCGGGTACTTATCGGGTCACCGGAAGGGGTTCCGGGCAACCCCGGCAAAAGATATGGGACTTATGGGCCAAGAGGGGAAATGCACCAGCCACAAGGGGCTGGTGCGCTCCCCATATGGGCCGAACCAGGAGGAGAAGGAAAGAGGGGAAGGGAAAGGAAAGGGGGATTCGGCCTCCCCCTTCCTTCCCTCCTCCCTCCTCCCTCCTCCCTCCTCTTTCCTGTCCCCTCCGGCCAATATGGCAAGGGGGGCGCGGCCAAGGGGAGACCCCAAGTAGGATTCGACCTAGTTGGGTGCCTCCTGGCAGCCTCCCCTCTCCCTCCCACCTATATATATGTGTGGGGGCGCCCTAGCACACACCAGACAATTGCCTAGCCGTGTGCGGCGCCCCCCTCCACCGTTTACAACCCCGGTCATATTTTCGTAGTGCTTAGGCGAAGCCCTGCGGAGATTACCTCACCATCACCGTCACCACGCCTTCATGCTGACGGAACTCATCTACTACCTCAACATCTTGCTGGATCAAGAAGGCGAGGGAAGTCAGCGAGCTGAACGTGTGCATAGCGCGGAGGTGCCATGCGTTCGGTACTTGATCGGTTGACGTGAGAAGAAGTTCGACTACGTCAACCGCGTTGTGAAACGCTTCCGCTTATGGTCTACGGGGTACGTAGACACACTCTCCCCCTCATTGCTATGCATCTCCATGGATAGATGATGAACCACAAGTATAGGGGATCAATTGTAGCTCTTTTCGATAAGTAAGAGTGTCGAAACCAACGAGGAGCAGAAGGAAATGACAAGTAGTTTTCAGCAAGGTAATGTCTGCAAGTGCTGAAATTGTAAGTAGCGGAGTAGTTTGATAGCAAGATAATTTGTAACGAGCAAGTAATGATAGTAGTAACAAAAGTACAACAAGGTAGCCCAATCCTTTTGAGGTAAAGGACATGCCAAAACGGTCTCTTATGATAAGCAAAGCGTTCTTGAGGGTACACGGGAATTTCATCTTGTCACTTTTATCATGTTGGTTCGATTTGTGTTTGCTACTTTGATAATTTGATATGTGGGTGGACCGGTGCTTAGGTGCTGTTCTTACTTGAACAAACCTCCTACTTATGATTAACCCTCCCGCAAGCATCCGCAACTACGAGAAGAGTATTAAGAATAAATTCTAACCATAGCATTAAACTTTTGGATCCAATCGGTCCCTAACGGAATAGCGCATAAGCTAGGGTTTAAGCTTCTGTCACTCTCGCAACCCATCTTCTAAGTGCTACTCCACAATGCATTCCCTTAGGCCCAAATATGGTGAAGTGTCATGTAGTCGACGTTCACATGACACCACTGAGGGAATCACAACATACATACTATCAAAATATCGAACACATGTCAAGTTCACATGATTACTTGCAACATGATTTCTCCCGTGACCTCAAGAACAAAAGTAACTACTCACAAATGATAATCATGCTCATGATCAGAGGAGTATTAAATACCATATTGGATCTGAATATATAATCTTCCACCAAATAAACCATATAGTAATCAACTACAAGATGTAAGCAACACTACTAGTTACCCACAAGCACCAATCTATAGTCCGGTAACAAGATTGAACACAAGAGATGAACTAGGGTTTGAGATGAGATGGTGTTGTTGAAGATGTTGATGGAGATTGCCCTCCCCAAGATAGGAGAGTTGTTGGTGACGATGATTTCCCCCTCCGGGAGGGAAGTTCCCCTGGCGGAATCGCTCCGCCGGAGGGCAAAAGTGCTCCTGCCAAGTTCCGCCTCGAGACGGCGGCGCTCCGTCCCGAAAGTCCTCTCCTTATTTTTTCTAGGTCAAAATGACCTATATACCAGAAGATGGGCACCGGAGGTGGGCCTGGGTGAGCACAACCCACTAGGGCACGCCTGGGCTGCCTGGCGCACCCAGGTGGGTTGTGCCCACCTGGTGGGCCCTCTGTGGTAGTTATTTGCTCCAATAATTCTCAAATATTCCATAAAAAATCCTCGTGAAGTTTCAGCTCATTTGGAGTTGTGCAGAATAGGTAGCCTGACGTAGCTTTTCCAGGTCCAGATTTCCAGCTGCCGGAATTCTCCCTCTTTGTGTAAAAGGCATTAGAATTACTCCAAAAAGCATTATTATGGATAAAAACATCATAAATAACAGTAAGAAAACATGATGCAAAATGTACGTATCAACTCCCCCAAGCTTAGACCTCGCTTGTCCTCAAGCGAAAACCGAAATCGAAAAACATGTCCACATGCTTTGAGAGAGAGGTGTCGATAAAAACAAAATACGGACATAGAAGCATCATGTTCATTATTACAACAACAACAAATTTAAACATAAGACTTTATCATAGAACTTTTATAATAGACTTCTCATGAATAAGTAACAATTCATCACACAATCGAATTATAAAGCAAAAACTCTATTAAAAACCAACAAACTATGTTCTCAGTCAACTTTGCAACTACAATTCATCATCTTTTCAGGAAGGGTCACGTATCGGAGCCTTTAGGCAAGTCCACATACTCAACCATCATATAGTCTTCTATGATTGCTAACACTCACCGCGTACACATGAGCAAAACATTTCAACCGGACACATAGAAAGATAAGGGCTTATAGTTTCGCCTCCCAACGTATTCACCTCAAGGGTGATGTCAACAATAATAACTCATGCTATATATATTCAACTGGACATATGTGCCTAGATCTTTCCTCACCATATAATGCTTGCCAAAGGAGAAAAATAAAAAGGAATAGAAGGAAAACTTTGACTCTTTGCATAAAAGTAAATACATAAAAGTAAAAGATAGGCCCTTCGCAGAGGGAAGCAGAGGTTGCCATGCGCTTATTTGTTTGTATGCTCAACCCCTTAGTGCAAAAGAACGTCCCGTTGCATTGCCCCTTGTGATAGCGACCTTTATTATGCAGTCTGTCGCTTTTATTCTTCACCATCACAAGTTCGTGCAACGCTCAATTTTCTCTTACACTAAATGATCTCACACTTTTAGAAGCAATTTTTATTGCCTTTTTGCACCGATGACAACTTACTTGAGGGATCTTGCTCAATCCCTAGGTAGGTATGGTGGACACTTGAAAATAAGATTTGGGTTTAAGGGTTTTTGGATGCACAAGTAGTATCTCTACTTAGTGCGGAATTTTTGGCTAGCAAAGATAGGGGGCAAGCACCACATGTTGAAGGATCTATGACAATATGACTTCTATGTGAATATAAACAAACATAAACCATTAAGTTGTCTTCCTTGTCCAACGTCAACAATTTTGGCATATAATATTTTGATGAGGGCTCACAATCACAAAAGATTTCTAGGATAGTATATTTATATGTGAATCTTCTCTTCCCTTATTAATTCTTTCATGAGTTGCATCATTGACTAATGCTATGTTTGTCAATCTCTAATAAAATTTTCTACTTATAATTTTCCTTATGTGGTGTCATCACCTACCATAAGATTAGTATATGATCTTCTTATTTATTTCCTTTCTTTTATTTATTCCTTTCTCTTTTTCTTCTTATTTCTTTTCTTTATTTGCAACATGAAAGTAAAGAAAGCAAAAACTCAAACTAAACTTTATTATATAACTTGCACACGATTACAAGGATAGGTCACTAGGCAAACTCTCAAAGAAGAAAGATCGAACTAAACTTTTATTCTTCTAAAGCAAAAGATCGAACTAAAATACGTAAAGGTAAAAGGATAGTGGGATGATACGATACCGGGGCACCTCCCCCAAGCTTGGCGGAAGCCAAGGGGAGTGCCCATACCCGATACTCAATTGTCCTTTGGTGACGAAGAAGAAGGTGGTGGTGATGAAGAAGAGATCTTGTCCTCGGATTTCCATGGCAGTGGTCCACCATCATAAGAGGAGGAGTGAGTCTCACAGGTCATGCAACTAGCAGCCAAACTCATACCTTTAAACCTCGCCTCATATTCAAAGACTTGGTTTTGGAGATCATAGATCTCGCTTTGGAGGAAGTTGATTTCGTCGTTGAGAGTGAAGACGATGTCCTTCATGGGTTTGCCATCCACCTTGAGATCACGGGAGAGGTCCGTGGTCATGAGGTGATTGGCGTTGAGTCCACGCTCCACCATCCCCTCGCACCGGAAGACTTCCTGCTCCATAGCTTCAAGCCTGACCTCCACGGTTCCGGTCCCCTTGGGTCCTTGCACATCGCGGAGGTGAAGCACCCCCTCATGCATCTGTATGGTTTGAGGGTGCTGCACCACCTCCCGCAGATATGGGTTGATGACGTTCTTGAAGAACTTGTCCTTGGAGGAGCTTGAAGTAGCCATGATAGATGGGATCTGACAGGAAACAACAAGGAAAAGAAAACAGAGGATTTCTCCGCGATACGGTGGTTAACAGGTTCGAGAAGTATATATAGATTTTTTTATCTTGGAAGACAAGTAACCTGTAGAAAAACGGAGTCCGAAAGGTGTCCCAGGTGGGCACAACCCACCTGGGCGCGCCAGGCAAGCCTGGCGTGCCCTGGTGTCTTGTGCCCACCAGGATACGCTTCCTAGAAGTTTTTTATTTTCCTAATTTTCTAAATATTCCAAACTGATAAAAAAATATTTTTGCGGATTTTTCGGAGTCTGTTTACTTTCCGTATCACGCACCTCCTTATTTTCACGATTCTGGAGTGTTCCGGAAGGACTCTTTTATGTGTTCTTCCGGTGTCAAAGTTTGGATAATATTACTTTGAACAATAATGGGCGTACCTGAGATATAATGTTTTATTCGTTGCCCATTGACAACCTTCGGGTTTGTACCTTCGGCAATATTTATTTTGATGGCTCCAGACCAATAAACCTCCTCGATAACATATGGGCCTTCCCATTTTGAGAGGAGTTTTCCTGCAAAGAATCTGAAACGAGAGTTGTACAAAAGAACATATTCTCTGACTTTAAACTCACGCTTTTGGATTCTTTTGTCATGCCATCTTTTAACTTTTTCTTTGAATAATTTTGCATTTTCATAAGCTAGGGTTCTCCATTCATCTAATGAGCTAATATCAAATAACCTCTTTTCACCGGCAAGTTTGAAATCATAGTTGAGCTCTTTGATGGCCTAATATGCTTTATGTTCTAACTCAAGAGGCAAATGACAAGCTTTTCCATAAACCATTTTATAAGGAGACATACCCATAGGATTTTTATATGATGTTCTATAAGCGCAAAGTGCATCATCTAATTTCTTGGACCAATTCTTCCTGGACCCTATTGACAATCTTTTGCAAAATTAATTGTATTTCTCTATTGCTAAGTTCAACTTGACCACTAGACTGAGGATGATGTGGCGATGCAATTCTATGGTTAACATCATACTTGGCAAGCATTTTACGGAAAGCACCATGAATAAAGTGTGAACCACCATCAGTCATTAAATATCTAGGGACTCCAAACCTTGGGAAAATAACTTCCTTAAGCATTTTAATAGAGGTGTTGTGATCAGCACTACTGGTTGGAATAGCTTCTACCCATTTAGTAACATAATCAACATCAACAAAAATATGTGTATACCCATTAGAGGAAGGAAAATGTCCCATGTAATCAAATCCCCAAACATCAAATTGTTCAACAGCAAGTGAATAATTCATAGGCATTTCTTGACGCTTACCGATATTACCTATTCTTTGACATTCATCACAAGATAAGACGAACTTACGGGCATCCTTGAAGAGAGTAGGCCAATAAAATCCAGATTGCAATACCTTGTGAGCAGTTCTATCTCCAGCATGATGCCCTCCATAAGCTTCAGAGTGACATTTCCGTAGGATTTGTCCCTGTTCATGCTCAGGTACACAACGTCTAATAATACCATCTACTCCTTCTTTATAAAGATGTGGGTCATCCCAAAAGTAATGTCTTAAATCATAGAAGAATTTTTTCTTTTGTTGGTATGTAAAGCTAGGTGGTAAATATTTAGCAACAATGTAATTAGCATAGTCAGCATACCAAGGAGTACTATGAGCAACATTTATTGCAGCTAACTGCTCATCAGGAAAACTATCATCAATAGGTAGTGGGTCATCAGGCACATTTTCAAGCCTAGATAAATTATCAGCTACGGGGTTCTCAGCTCCTTTTCTATCAGTGATATGTAAATCAAATTCTTGTAACAAGAGAACCCATCGAATAAGTCTAGGTTTAGCATCTTTCTTTTCCATAAGATATTTAATAGCAGCATGATCTGTGTGAACAATTACTTTGGAATCAACAATGTAAGATCTAAATTTATCACAAGCAAACACCACTGGTAAGAATTCTTTTTTAGTAGTTGCATAATTTCGTTGAGCACTGTCTAGAGTTTTACTAGCATAATAAATAACATTCAGTTTCTTATCAACTCTTTGTCCTAGAACAGCACCAACAACATAATCACTAGCATCACACATAATTTCAAAAGGCAAGTTCCAATCAGGTGGTTGAACAATAGGTGCAGAAATTAAGGCTTTCTTGAGTGTTTCAAAGGCTTCTAAACAATCATCATCAAAAACAAAAGGAATATCCTTTTGCAAAAGATTCGTAAGAGGCCTAGAAATTTTAGAAAAGTCTTTGATAAATCTCCTATAGAAACCAGCATGACCTAAGAAACTACGAATACCTTTATATCTTTAGGACATGGCATTTTCTCAATTGCATCAACCTTAGCTTTGTCCACTTCAATACCTCTTTCAGAAATTTTATGACCCAAGACAATGCCTTCATTAACCATAAAGTGGCACTTCTCCCAATTCAAGACAAGATTTGTTTGTTCACATCTCTGCAAAACTCGATCAAGATTGCTTAAACAATCATCAAAAGACTTCCCATAAACAGAGAAGTCGTCCATGAAAACCTCAACAATCTTTTCACAAAAGTCAGAGAATATAGCAGTCATACATCTTTGAAAGGTAGCAGGTGCATTACATAAACCAAAAGGCATACGTCTATAAGCATAAGTTCCAAAGGGACAAGTAAAAGTGGTCTTTTCTTGATCAGGTTGAGAAACAGGTATTTGTGAAAAACCAGAATATCCATCAAGGAAGCAAAAATGTGTGTGCTTAGATAATCTTTCAAGCATTTGATCAATAAAAGGCAGAGGGTAATGATCTTTTCTAGTTGCTTTGTTTAATTTTCTAAAATCAATTACCATTCTATAGCCTGTAACAATTCTTTGTGGAATAAGTTCATTCTTATCATTAGGAACAACAGTTATACCTCCTTTCTTAGGGACACAATGAACAGGACTTACCCATCTACTATCAGCTATAGGATAGATTATACCTGCTTCCAGAAGTTTTAATATTTCCGTTCTTACCACTTCTTTCATCTTCGGATTTAACCGACGTTGGTGATCAACAACGGGTTTAGCATCAGGTTCCATATTAATTTTGTGCTGACATAGAGTGGGACTAATGCCCTTTAAATCATCAAGAGTATATCCAATAGCAGCTCGGTGCTTCCTTAGAACTTTCAATAATCTTTCTTCTTCATGTTCTGAAAGGTTAGCACTGATAATAACAGGATATATCTTCTTTTCATCAAGATAAGCATATTTCAAAGTGTCTGGCAATTGTTTTAATTCAAACACAGGATCACCTTTAGGTGGAGGAGGACCTCCTAGAGTTTCAATAGGCAAATTGTGTTTAAGCAGAGGACGTTGTTCAAAGAAAATCTTATCTATTTCATTTCTTTCATGCATATGTAAATCATTTTCATGGTCTAGCAAATATTGTTCTAATGGATCAGTAGGAGGCACAACAATAGAAGCATGACCAATTAATTCATCTTTACTAGGCAATTCTTTTTCATGAAGTTTTCTACTAAACTTGGAAAAATTAAACTCATGAGACTCATCACCAAAACTAACACCGACAGTTTGTTTCTCACAATCTATTTTAGCATTAACGGTGTTCAAGAAAGGTCTACCAAAGATAATGGGACAAAAGTCATCTTGTGGGGAACCAAGAACAAGAAAATCAGTAGGGTATTTTATTTCCCACACAAGACTTCAACATCTCTAACAATCCCAATTGGTGATATAGTGTCTCTATTAGCAAGTTTAATAGTAACATCTATGTCTTCTATCTCTGCGGGTGCTATGTCATTCATAATTTCTTGATATAAGGTGTAAGGAATAGCACTCACACTAGCACCTATGTCACATAAACCATGATAACAGTGATCTCCTATTTTAACTGAGACAACGGGCATGCCAACAGCGGGTCTATGTTTATCCTTTTTATCAGGTTTGGCAATTCTAGCAGCTTCTTCACAGAAGTAAATAACATGCCCATCCATATCTTCTTCTAACAGATCTTTAACCATCGCAGTACTAGGTTCTACTTTAATTTGTTCATCAGTTTTAGGTGTTCTAATATAGCTTTTGTTAACCACAGTTGAAACTTTAGCATGTTCCTTTATCCTAACAGGGAAATGTGGTTTCTCAATATAAGCAGAAGGAACAACTGGATCAACATTTTAAAGTATAGTTTCTTCTTTAACTGGTACCGGTTCTTTGATTTCTTCTTTAATGGGTGGGTCATATTTAAACCATTTCTCTTTAGGGAGATCAACATGAGTAGCAAATGATTCACAAAAGGAGGCTACTATCTCAGAGTCAAGTCCATATTTAGTGCTAAACTTTTGAAAAGCATCGGTATTCATAAAAGATTTAACACAATCATACTTAAGCTTAATACCTGACTCTTTACCTTCGTCGAGTTCCCAATCTTCAGAGTTGCGTTTAATTCTTTCCAAAAGATCCCACCGGAATTCAATAGTCTTCTTCATAAAAGATCCAACACAAGAAGTATCAAGCATGGTTTGATCATTAGGAGAAAGCCGAGCATAAAAGTTCTGGATAATAATTTCTCTTGAGAGCTCATGATTGGGGCATGAATATAACTTTGTATTAAGCCTCCCCCAAGCTAGAGCGATACTTTCTCCTTCACGAGGCCAAAAATTATATATATAATTCCGATCACGATGAACTAGATGCATAGGATAAAATTTTCGGTGGAACTCCAATTTCAATCGATTCCAATTCCAAGATCCAATATCATCGCATAGCCTATACCATGTCAATGCTTTTCCCTTCAAAGATAAAGGGAAAACATTTTTCATAACTTCATCCCTGGGTAAACCTGCAAGCTTAAACAATCCACAAATTTGTTCTACATATATCAAGTGCATATCAGGATGTTCGGTTCCATCTCCTCCATAAGGATTAGCTAGCAGTTGTTCTATCATACCTGAAGGAATTTCATATTCAATATTTCAGTAGGTGCAGTAGGTTGAGGGGTAGCTAATAGTGGTTCCGGTCGAGGTGAAGATACCCCGAACAAACCCCTCAAAGGATTGTTTTCCATAATAACTAGTGACAATAAATTTCATGTAACATCCCAAAATTCTAAATTTTGGAATGTTATAATAAATAGATAGATTTGATTGATGGTTTGATTGATTGATTGATTGACTGAAAGTGAGTCAAATTCGAAACTTTTGAAAGTTAAATGAGCGGGAATAAAAGGACTTTCCCAAACTTTCATTTTGCATTAATCTCCGTGAATTCAAGTTCTTTTCAACACAAAACCCTAGAGAGAAGATGACATGACTTCTTCCATTTAATTAAATGAAAAGGGTTGTTGAAAATATTTAAATTTCATTTGAAAATATTTCAAATTCAGAGACTTCAAGCAACTCAATGATTTTCATGAGAGAAGATAAAATGACTTCTTCAAAACATATGAAATATGAGTTGGGAGTTTAAAAGGATCAAATTTAAAGTCCTTTTGAAATTATTTTCAAATTGGAGTTATTTCGGTTTTATTCAAATTATTTTTCTCCAAAATAAAAATATATGGAAATTAGGGTAAAATGATTCCCTACAATAGAAAATTGGAGAGGAATAAATTTGAAAGCATTTTGGTATTTTTAAAATGATTTTTATGAGGTTTTATTGCAACAGTAGCACTCTTTGCTTTATTCGAATTTTTGTAGATTTTATTTAAAGCTATAAAAATGTTCACGTTGTAGAAAATTGTTTTCTGAACATTTTGATATATTATCTGTCTATAGTTTATTTTTAATTTACTTGGTTTATATTATTTTTCATTGTCTGTATTAAAAAAAGAAAAAAACCTTCCCTCCGCGGAACTGGGCCGGCCCAGCTCCTGCCAGGCCGCGGCCCAGCCCAGCCGCTCGTCGCCCCGACCGCCCCGACTCGGGACGGAGTCCCGAGCTCCACCGCCGCTCGTCGTGGTCTCCCCGGCCTCCTCCTCTGACCCCTCCTGCAAGACGCCCCCCTCCGCCCTTATATACTCCGCCCGACCCCGGCCTCCTCACCCTCATCCTCGCGTCTCGCCGCCGCCCCGCACTTGCGCCGCCGCCGCAGTCGCAGATCGCCGCCGCCGCCGCTGCACTTTGCCGCCGCCGCACTCCACCTGCCGCACCGCTCGCCGCTGCCCACGCCCCGCCGCCCCGCGTTGCTGCTGCCGCCGTGTCACCCGCCGGAGCCGCCCCTGCCGTTCGCCGGAGTTCATCGCCGGAGTTCGGTAAACCCTAGCCCGATTTGTTCTGGTCCGTCGGATCTCGATCCAACGGATCGGATTCGTTCTCTGTTTATCTAAACTAGCGAACGATTCGTTCGCTAGACTCCCGTAACGAACGTTTGTTTTCTAATATTTTTCTTTTTCTGTTAATTTTCGTCAGGGACCAATCTGTGATTAAAGTTTTTACATATTAGTCCCTCTATTTCAAACGGTCACTACTTTTTACTCGTTTGTCCAAATCCAACGAAACCAACGCCCACTTCTTCGTTATGATCCCCTCTATCCAGTAAAACAACTTAAACATGTTTTTAAAAATTTAAAATTTGTTTTCAAACAGATTTGAATTTGAATCTTCTTTTGATCATAACTTGAGTTTTATAACTCCATTTTAGTTGATTCTTTTTTCTATTCGAAGCTCTCGACCTAAACTTTATGATAAGGCCAAATTCACCTAATTTTGGTACTGTTAGAAATTGTTTTATGTTGCAAGAGTTATTTGCTTGGTTTTGATGTTTTCCAAATTGTTTCTTCGTTCTTTCCGATATTTTGAGTGATTGCTTATATGTGGTTACTATTGCTTGCTTACGATAGATTGACCGGAGTGTGACGAGTAGAACTATCAAGAGTTTTGAGTGCGAATCATCTTCATCAACAGTACAGGCAAGTTCACACTTTGATCATATCCCTTACATACCCAGTTTTATGCATTAGTTTCACCCTCAAACATTGCATGAGTAGGATTGATAACATGTGGGTATTGGGAAGTAGTTGATGATGTAGGAACCTATTGCCCTGCATTCAAACCTTGGGAGTTACTTTTACGTTGCTTACATTGCTATGCTATGCTTGTAGACGTGGTTTGGGTTTGAGTGTATTCATGACAGATGTGAGTACTCTTAATTAATGGTTAACTTAAGGTGGCAACTTTAATACACATCTGGGTGGATTGAGGCACCTGGGGTATCCAGTGATTGCCTGTATTTTTTGGAAATCCCGGCGTACCGTGTGATTCTCCTATGGACTGCCACCCAGGCTCCAAGGGATCATAAGATTATTCATGCTAGAAACTTCCGTGTGCAGCCACAAGCTATTATGGGCTCTAGCATAGTTGACTAAGTCGTGTGAACTCTTACAGTGGTAGACTAGCAGATGTAGGGGATGTAGGTGGTACTGTGTACCCATCGTAAGGTGCTAACGCTTCTGAAAGACTGTGTCTCGGTCATCCGTTTCTCAAACATCATGTAGTGCGAGAAATCCAATGGAGGAGATAGAGTCTTGTGGGGAAAAGTGCGCCAACCTCTGCAGAGTGTACAAACTAATCATGATTAGCCGTGTCCCCGGTTATGGACATCTTGAGTATCTGGTTCTTGGATTATCATGTTGATCTCATCACTCTAAATTAATTTGTTGGGTTGTTAAAGATTACTTTTAATTGGGATTGAGATGGGGTTTACCATTCTCAATGTTTTCAACCAACTTTGTAGTTAAATAAAAATATTCCTTTGCGGTAGGGAAAAATTGGCTTTTCGCAAAAACATTATAACCATAGAGCTTTTCCACCAGCCATATATGCATGTAGTGATAGTTATTATTCATCATTATCCTATGGTGTGAATTTGCCAGTACATTCAATGTACTGACCATTTGTGGCTGCAACGTCTCATGTTGCAGGATTCTTACGACGAGTAAGTGATACGTTAGGGTTACGATTTCTACACTCAACTTTGCTGTTGGTGTTGATGGGAATCCACAGCCTTTTTGTTACTTCCGCTATATGGATTGAGGTAATTGTATTTACGTTACTTTATACATGTGATTTACCTCTGTTATAAATCCTCGAGTACTGTGTGTGTCAGCATACCGATCCAGGGATGTCATTTAAGCACAGAGACTTGACCGTCTGAGGTCGGGTCGCTACAAGATGGTATCAGAGCCAGGTTGACTGTAGGACGTGACCCTAGAAACTGGCAAGCCCATAGGAAGGATTTTCTCTAAAACTTTCTTTTTTAAAAAGATCTTGTACTTCTCTTCTCTTCCGAGCTTATTCAAATATTCCATTTTAGTGAGACCATATCCCTTTCCCCTTTTGACCACTCGAAGATTCGACTGATGAGACCACTCCAAGAAGTACAAGATATCGGACAACCACGACCACTACGGAATGAAGGAGATTTTACCGTGCATCTGAATAATGGATACTACAACAGTTGAAGACTCCGAAGACTAGGAGAATTTGAAGGCTCTGAAGAATTCCCAGATTTTTATGACCTAGGAAGGCTACCCTTATGGAACTTGGCAGACTATGGAAGTTGTCAATACCCGAGATCAAGGTGTATTGGAGAAAGACCGGAGCATGGAGAGTTAAAAACTCAAAGTTCTGTCAAGGAAAACCCTAAGGCGGGAGATATCAACTATGGAGAGATAGCTCATGGAAATGACAAGAGCAGAAACACGGCTATCCATGATGTTATGGCCCGCTTATGCTATTGTCACCGTGCTGAGTTAAGCATGCATATGCATGGAAGGATTGGATGGTAGAAGGCTGATGGAGCACCTATCAGCAAGATGAAGTTTTAACCTTAGCCGGTGTATCACCAGGATCTGGAGTGTTACATCAAGAAGTTAAGATGGACCTACAAGAAGCAGTATTTGATAAGGAAGCGTTTCGTGAAGAACTTAGGACCCAGAAGCTGAAAGTAGCCAAGCTAGAGGAGCAAAACTTTGAGACATCAAAGATCGTCAGGAACTGAAGGACAGTAGGATCATGGTTCATGTCGAGGTTGATTAAACCCAGAAGTCTGGAACGCAACTCCAGAAATATTAAAGGACGTCACGATAGACTTTGCGACAATGGAGATGATCTGGCAAAAGAACTTGAGAAGGTCAAGCACGATCAGAAGAAGCCATCGAAGACATGAACAAGACTTGAAGAGTTTGGCGATTTTGAAGATTTATTGACCTTTAGAAGACCAAACCCCTGTTATATACCTACGTTAGATGCGACATTTGTGAGCTGTCATTTGTTTGATGTTTTTTTCCGACAGCCATAAATAAAATCTGCCTTTTCAAAACTCTTGCTTGTATTGTGTGCATCCCTCTATCTCTCTCTCTTATCTCACCCCAAACCCATGGACCCATTAGAGGATGAATGGAGATGAGCTTGTATTTTCTTGACCCATAAGTCAATTGGAGACATACCGATGGATTCCGAACACGGAAGATCATATGGAGAATAACACTATAGCCGGAAAGGATATGGCCCAGCATGCTCTTCAATGCTTTGAAAGAGGTGCTACTACTTGGTGGAGGATGTACCAAACCATAAATGGATGGCAAGGAGTAACCACTTGGAAAGAATTTAAGTTGACTTTGCTAATGTCTCGATTTGTGTTCCAGAAATTGAAGCCTTCTGGAAAGGATATGAAGAAAGCCTGTGCATGCAAGCTTTGTGGAGAAATAGGACACAACCATAAGGAACACAAGGATGAATGCCCTAATTGTGAAGGAAGTCACCTAGCTGAAGAATGCCCAACAAGGCAGATCACTTGTTTCTTGTGTGAAGGGACTACCCACTACCCTGCTCAGTGTCACATTTACCCCATGGTACAAAGAACCATCCAGCAGAAGAAAGAAGCAATGAAAGGAGCCCTCATGGAAATTTTAGAGGAATCTGTGATGAAGGAAGAGGTGGAGGACACACCCGAAGAAGACCCAATTAAACCATGCACTAAGTCATGTTTTTCATGTGGAGAAGGACACATCTCCTAGAATTGTATGAGTGGGGATCTAGTAGAATTCCCGACAGAGGAAGTAGAGTATGATCCATAGGAAATAGAAGCCCTGATTGGAACAGAAAAGTCCAGGAAGAGAAGTAGATTGGATTCCCGGAAGGACCTGAGCCATATCACCTGTTATAGGTGCAAGGAGTCAGGGCACTACCTCAACAGTTGCCCAAAAAGGAAACCTTGAGACTTGTCAGAAGTAATATGTTTCTGCTGCAATAAAGCAGGGCACTTTGCCAGAGATTGTCCCAATGAGAAGGAGACTCGTGCTAAATAGTTGTGACGAAAAAGGAATATAGTAGTAGTGGGAACATTTCGTTTTCAGTATTGAGGTGATGAGTTGAGGCATGTAATGGATATGCAGGAGATTGTAGTAATTTGAGGATCAATAAAGTTAGCATCGTTAGTACTGATTGGATTTTATGAGTTGTTACTCTGTGAAGAAAGATTTTGACCATTTTCGAGGATATGAGAAATATGGTCTATGGATGAGTTTGTGCATTTTAAGGGTGGTAGTAATTATGAGGACACTTGACCCCTGGAAAGGATAATGATGTTCCATGGAGTGGACTTCATAAGTACGAGTTTTATCTTGATATGTTGGATACCCCAAGAATATGAAGGGATGAAGTACTACTGGATATAAAGGAGATATGATGTTGGTATTATGGAACGATTATAACTCCATGATGAGTCTGAGTAATCACGTCTTAGTTTGGAACCAATAGAAGGAAGAAGGACCGTACAATTGGAGGGATTTAAGCATGCTAGGAAGCTGGATGTTGGAATAATGATCAGTTGCCCCGATGATGAGTTCAAGGTTTACAAGTGATGAGATGGGCCATAACCCACAGGCCCCAGGACCTGCCAAGAAGCAAGCACACTCTTGCTGAAGGAAAACCCTGGAAGAGATATGCCTTTATCGACAGATGATTTTATAGGAGTTTACGCAAAACCTAAGAGTTGTGAAGGAATGATAGATGTTTGTTTGGCTTGCAGAATCTATGGATTTATCCGAACTTGGTTCGTCGACAAGAGAAATTCTGCAATGCTTGTGAGGATGACCGAGTGTTAGAATGCGAGATTCACTAAACCATATACAGGTAATGATTTGGGTGCGGGATGGATTGATCACCATACCGACTTACTCTTATTATTCGCCTTGCTATATGGGATGGTAAATCTGAGTGACTTACCTATAGTAGAGAGACGACGATATAAACCTTGTTTGAACCTTAGAATGGTATAGCAAATTTTTTCCCTTGTACAAGGCAGCTGTTGCCAACCGTAGGTTATACGGTGAGGTTCAACCCAGACCCATTTCCTGCAGGAGAAACCATAAATTGTTGACCACCATGAGATATCGATAGTTGTTTAGTATGGGCGCCAGACCCGTCAGCTAAGAAGACCCAGTCTCGGAATAACCTTACCAAGAGAAAGGACAGAAGAATTGAGGAAAAGGTTATGCCGCTACCGGAAGAGCCAGAGGAGGAATTTTCCCGAGAATCTGAGAAGACCGGCCCTGTCAAGAATAAGGATGGAGTATATGAGTTTGATGGAACCGTAACAATGTTTCTAAGGGTGGTAGCACCCCAGACCCCCTGTGATGATCGATGGATTTTGAGAGACCCCAAACCCAACCTATTTCTTTCTAGCCTCTCCGAATCTCGAGGACGAGATTCATTTTAAGGGTGGTAGGTTTGTAACATTCCAAAATTCTAAATTTTGGAATGTTATAATAAATAGATAGTTTGATTGTTGTTATGATTGATTGTGATTGATGACTGAAAGTGAGTGAAATTGGAAACTTTTTGAAAGTTAAATGAGAGGGAATAAAAGGACTTTCCCAAACTTTCATTTTGCATTTATGATCTCCGTGAATTCAAATTCTTTTCAAATACAAAACCCTAGAGAGAAGATGACATGACTTCATCCATTTAAATAAATGAAAAGGGTTTTTGAAAATATTTGAATTTCACTTGGAAATATTTCAAATTCAGAAACTTCAAGCAACTCAATGATTTTCATGAGGAAGATAAAATGACTTCTTCAAATTATGTGAAATATGAGTTGGGAGTTTAAAAGGATGAAATTCAAAGTCCTTCTGAAATTATTTTTCAATTTGGAGTTATTCGAGTTTTATTCAAATTAATTTTTCTCCAAAAATAAAATACATGGAAATTAGGGTAAAATGATTCCCTACAATAGAAAATTGGAGAGAAATAAATTTGAAATCATTTTGGTATTTTTAAAATGATTTTATTGGATTTATTAGAGCAGTAGCACTATTTGAATTTGTGTGGATTTTATTTAATGCTAGAAAAATGTCCATGTTGTAGAAAATGTTTTCCTGAAAATGTTGATATATTATATGCCTATATAATATTTTATGTTCTTTTGTTTTATTATTCTATTTTCTTGACTGTGTTTAAAAAACAAAACTTCCCTCCGCCGAACTGGGCCGGCCCAGCTCCTGCCAGGCCGCGCCCAGCCCAGCCGCTCGTCGCCCCGACGGCCCCGACTCGGGACGGAGTCCCGAGCTCCGCCGCCGCTCGCCGTGGTCTCCCCGGCCTCCTCCTCTGCCCCCTCCCGCAAGCCGCCCCCTCCGCCCTTATATACTTCGCCCGACCCCGGCCTCTTCACCCTCCTCCTCGCGTCTCGCCGCCCGCCCCGCACTTGCGCCGCCGCCGCAGCCGCAGATCGCCACCGCCGCACTTTGCCGCGCCGCCGCACTCCACCTGCTGCGCCGCTCGCCGCCCACGCCCGCCAGCCCGTGTCGCTGCTGCCACTCGCGTCACCCGCCGGAGCCGCCGCCGCCGTTCGCCGAAGTTCGTCGCCGGAGTTCGGTAAACCCTAGCCCGATCTGTTCTGGTCCGTCGGATCTCGATCCAATGGATCGGATTCGTTCTCTGTTTATCTAAACTAGCGAACGATTCACGCTTTGCCCCTCTGTTTAGTCCATCTGTTTCAAACGACCACATCTTTTTGCTCGTTTGTCCAAATCCAGCGAAACCAACGCCCACTTCTTCGTTATTGATCCCCTCTATCCAGCATAACCAACTTAAACATATTTTTAAAGTTTTTAAATTTGAATTCAATAGATTTGTATTTGAGTTTAGTTTGATCATAACTTAAGTTTTATAACTCCGTTTGAGTTGATTCTTTTTGCTAATGAAGCTCTTGAACTAAACTTTCTGATAAGGCCAAATTCACATTAATTTTTTGACTGTTAGAAATTGTTTTATGTTGCAAGAGGTTATTTGCTTTGTTTTGAAGTTTCCGAATTGTTTTCTTCGTTCTTTCCGATCTTTGGAGTGATTGCTTATGTGTGATTGCTATTGCTTGCTTACAATAGATTGACCGGAGTGTGACGAGTAGAACTATCAGGAGTTATGAGTGCGAATCATCTTCATCAACTGTACAAGGCAAGTTCACACTTTGATCATATCCCTTTCATACCCAGTTTTTATGCATTAGTTTCACCTCAAACATTGCATGGTTAGGATTTGATAACATGTGGGTATTGGGAAGTAGTTGATGAGGTAGAACCTATTGTCCTGTATCAAACCCTGGGAGTTACTTATACGTTATGCTTATACTGCTATGCTATGCTCGTAGACGTGGATTTGGTTGAGTGTATTCATGACAGATGTGAGAGTTGATAATTAATGGTTAACTTAAGGTGGCTACTTTAATACACATCTAGGTGGATTGGTTGGGGCACCCTGGAGCACCCAGTGGTTTGCCCGGGCACCTGGAGAACCCAGTGCTTGCCCAAGGGGATCCCGGAGGACCCGTGTGATCACCCTATGGAATGCCACCCAGGCTCAAAGGGATCATAAGATTATTCATGCTAGAAACTTCCGTGTGCAGCCACAAGCTATTATGGGCCTAGCATAGTTGAGTATGTTGCATGACCTCTTTCAGTGGTAGGCTAGCAGATGTAGAGGGAATGTAGGTGGTAACTGTCCACCCAGAGTAAAGAGTTAGGCTTCTAAAAGACTGTGTCTCGGTCATCCGTTTCTCAAACACCATGTAGTGCGAGAAATCCAACGGAGGAGATCGAGTCTTGTGGGGAAAAGTGCGCAAACCTCTGCAGAGTGTACAAACTAATCATGATTAGTCGTGTCCCCGGTTATGGACATCTTGAGTATCTGGTTCTTGGATTATCATATGATCTCATCACTCTACTAAATTAATTGTTGGGTGTTAACTTTTAATTGGGATTGAGTTGGAGGAACCTTCTCAATATTTTTTTCAACAAACTTTGTAGTTAAATAAAATATATTCCTATGCAGTGGGGAAAAATTGGCCTTTCGCAAAAACATTATAACCATAGAGCTTCCACCAGCCATATATGCATGTAGTGATAGTTATTATTCATCATTATCCTATGGTGTGAATTTGCCAGTACATTCAATGTACTGACCCTTTGTGGCTGCAACGTCTCATGTTGCAGGATTCTTACGACGAGTAAGTGATACATTAGGGTTACGATTTCTACACTCAACTTTGCCGTTGGTGTTGATGGGAATCCACAGCCTTGTTGTTACTTCCGCTATATGGATTGAGGTAATTGTATTTATGTTACTTTATACATGTGATTTACCTCTGTTATAAATCCTCGAGTACTGTGTGTGTCAGCATACCGATCCAGGGATGACACTTAAGCACAGAGAGTTGACCGTCTGAGGTCGGGTCGCTACATTTCATCACACTATATAAATGTTTCCTTACCAAATTCCACTTACCAAAGGCGCTTCACTCCCCGGCAACAGAGCCAGAAAATAACCTTAATGACCCACAAGTATAGGGGATCAATTGTAGCTCTTTTCGATAAGTAAGAGTGTCGAACCCAATGAGGAGCAGAAGGAAATGACAAGTGGTATTCAGCAAGGTAATGTCTGCAAGTGCTTAAATTGTAAGTAGCGGAGTAGTTTGATAGCAAGATAATTTGTAACGAGCAAGTAACGATAGTAGTAACAATATTGCAGCAAGGTAGCCCAATCCTTTTGAGGTAAAGGATAGGCCAAAATGGTCTCTTATGATAAGCAAAGCGTTCTTGAGGGTACACGGGAATTTCATCTAGTCACTTTCATCATGTTGGTTCGATTTGTGTTCGCTACTTTGATAATTTGATATGTGGGTGGATAATTCAAATCTGTGTCCTTGGTTGCATGCTTAGGTCCCATGCAAGAAATGGGAATGAATGTCAAACACCCTTCCACCCTCACTCGGCCGCAAACATTGAGATACCTGGTTTTTAAATTCTAGTAAACCCAAAACTCGTCTGAAATTCATGAAACTTGGCATGCTATCATGGAGCGGCATTAACATGCCATGGTAAATTTTTTGTCCCATTTGGGGCAGGTTTGGGTATAAGCTTCTCACAAACCAGAGCTTCTCACAACAAGCGTGATGGTTTCGGTAGGGAACGTGCCACCTTTGGGGACGAAACGATATCCGTTGCCTTTTATTGCTTTCAAAATTTTTCTAGTGTCAACATAGAACAACAGGAGTGTTGTGTTTAATTTTGGAATTTTTCAGGGTTTGTTTGGACATTTTAATACATTAACTGGGTTTTCCAGGCATTTTATGTGCATAATTCAAATTTGAACTACATGCACATGCTCCAGTGCATATAAACTAGTTGGAAATAAAATCTGTGTCCTTGGTTGCATGCTTAGGTCCCATGCAAGAAATGAGAATGAATTTCAGACACCCTGCCACCGTCACTCGGCCGCAAACATTGAGATACGTGGTTTGTAAATTCTGGTAAATCCAAAACTCGTCTAAAATTCATGAAACTTGGCATGCTATCATGGAGCTGCATCAATATGATGTGTTAAAATTTTTGTCCCATTTGGGGCAGGTTTGGGTATAAGCTTCTCACAAACCAGAGCTTCTCACAACAAGCGTGATGGTTTCGGTAGGGAACATGCCACCTTTGGGGACGAAACGATATCCGTTGCCTCTTATTGCTTTCAAAAAATTTCTAGTGTCAACATAGAACAACAGGATTGTTGTGTCTAATTTTGGAATTTTTCGGGGTTCGTTTGGACATTTTTATACATTAACTTGGTTTTCTATGCATTTTATGTGCATAATTCAAATTTGAACTACATGCACATGCTCCAGTGCATATAAACTAGTTGAAAAATAAAATCTGTGTCCTTGGTTGCTTGCTTAGGTCCCATGCAAAATATGAGAATGAATTTCAGACACCCTGCCACCGTCACTCGGCCGCAAACATTGAGATACCTGGTTTGTAAATTCTGGTAAATCCAAAACTCGTCTGAAATTCATGAAACTTGGCATGCTATCATGGAGCGGCATCAACATGCCGTGGTAAATTTTTTGTCCCATTTGGGGAAGGTTTGGGTATAAGCTTCTCACAAACCAGAGCTTCTCACAACAAGAGTGATGGTTTCGGTAGGGAACGTGCCACCTTTGGGGACGAACGATATCCGTTGCCTCTTATTGCTTTCAAAATTTTTCTAGTGTCAACATAGAACAACAGGAGTGTTATGTTTAATTTTGGATTTTTTCGGGGTTCGTTTGGACATTTTTATACATTAACTCGGTTTTCTAGGCATTTTATGTGCATAATTCAAATTTGAACTACATGCACATGCTCCAGTGCATATAAACTAGTTGAAAATTAAATTATGTGTCCTTGGTTGCATGCTTAGGTCCCATGCAAGAATTGGGAATGAATTTCAAACACCCTGCCACCCTCACTCGGCCGAAAACATTGAGATACCTGGTTTTTAAATTCTAGTAAATCCAAAACTCGTCTGAAATTCATGAAACTTGGCTTGCTATCATGGAGCGGCATCAACATGCCGTGGTAAAATTTTTGTCCAATTTGGGGCAGGTTTGGGTATAAGCTTCTCACAAACCAGAGCTTCTCACAACAAGCGTGATGGTTTCAGTAGGGAACGTGCCACCTTTGGGGACGAAACGATATCCGTTGCCTCTTATTGCTTTAAAAAATTTTCTAGTGTCAACATAGAACAACAGGAGTGTTGTGTTTAATTTTGGAATTTTTCGGTGTTCATTTGGACATTTTTATACATTAACTCGGTTTTCCATGCATTTTATGTGCATAATTCAAATTTGGACTACATGCACATGCTCCAGTGCATATAAATTGGTTGAAAAATCAAATTTGTGTCCTTCGGTGCATGCTTAGGTCCCATGCAAGAAATGGGAATGAATTTCAAACACCCTGCCACCGTCACTCGGCCGCAAACATTGAGATAATTGGTTTTTAAATTCTAGTAAATCCAAAACTCTTCTGACATTCATGAAACTTGGCATGCTATCATGGAGAGGCATCAACATGTCGTGGAAAAAAATTGTCCTATTTGGGGCAGGTTTGGGTATAAGCTTCTCACAAACCAGAGCTTCTCACAACAAGCATGATGGTTTCGGTAGGGATCGTGCCACCTTTGGGGACAAAACGATATTTGTTGCCTCTTATTGCTTTCAAAAAATTTCTAGTGTCAACATAGAACAACAGGAGTGTTGTGTTTAATTTTGGAATTTTTCGGGGTTCGTTTGGACATTTTTATACATCAACTCGGTTTTCTAGGCATTTTATGTGCATAATTCAAATTTGAACTACACGCACATGCTCCACTGCATATAAACTAGTTGAAAAATCAAATATGTGCCCTTGGTTGCATGCTTAGGTCCCATGCAAGAAATGGGAATGAATTTCAAATACCCTGCCACCCTCACTCGGCCGCAAACATTGAGATACCTGGTTTTTAAATTCTAGTAAACCCAAACTCGTCTAAAATTCATGAAACTTGGCATGCTATCATGGAGCGGCATCAACATGTTATGGTAAAAGTTTTGTCCCATTTGGGGCAGGTTTGGGTATAAGCTTCTCACAAACAAGAGCTTCTCACAACAAGCATGATGGTTTCGGTAGGGAACGTTGTTGGGGATCGTAGCAGAATTTTAAAATTTTCGTACGCATCACCAAGATCCATCTATGGAGTATACTAGCCACGAGGGGAAAGGAGTGCATCTACATACCCTTGTAGATCGCGAGCGGAAGCGTTCTAATGAACGGGGTTGATGGAGTCGTACTCGCCGTGATACAAATCACCGATGACCGAGTGCCGAACGGATGGCACCTCCGCGTTCAACACACGTACGGAGCAGCGACGTCTCCTCCTTCTTGATCCAGCAAGGGGGAAGGAGAGGTTGAATGAGATCCAGCAGCACGACGACGTGGTGGTGGAAGTAGCGGGATCTCGGCACGGCTTCGCCAAGCTTCTGCGAGAGGGAGAGGTGTTGCAGGGGGAGAGGGAGGCGCCAGGGGCTGTGGTGCTGCTGCCCTCCCTCCCCCCACTATTTATAGGACCCCTGGGGGGCGCCGGCCCTGGGAGATCAGATCTCCAAGGGGGGCGGCGGCAAAGGGGGAAGGGGGGTGGCCTCCCCCCCAAGCCAAGTGGGGCGCCCCCCACCCCTAGGGTTTCCAACCCTAGGCGCAGGGGGAGGCCCAAGGGGGGGCGCCCAAGCCCACTAAGGGCTGGTTCCCTTCCCACTTCAGCCCATGGGGCCCTCCGGGATAGGTGGCCCCCCCCGGTGGACCCCCGGGACCCTTCCGGTGGTCCCGGTACAATACCGATAACCCCCGAAACTTTCCCGGTGGCTGAAACTGGACTTCCTATATATAATTCTTCACCTCCGGACCATTCCGGAACTCCTCGTGACGTCCGGGATCTCATCCGGGACTCCGAACAACTTTCGGGTTTCCACATACTAATATCTCTACAACCCTAGCGTCACCGAACCTTAAGTGTGTAGACCCTACGGGTTCGGGAGACATGCAGACATGACCGAGACGCCTCTCCGGTCAATAACGAACAGCGGGATCTGGATACCCATGTTGGCTCCCACATGTTCCACGATGATCTCATCAGATGAACCACGATGTCGAGGATTCAATCAATCCCGTATACAATTCCCTTTGTCAATCGGTATGTTACTTGCCCGAGATTCGATCGTCGGTATCCCAATACCTTGTTCAATCTCGTTACCGGCAAGTCCCTTTACTCGTACCATAATGCATGATCCTGTGGCTAACTCCTTAGTCACATTGAGCTCATTATGATGATGCATTACCGAGTGGGCCCAGAGATACCTCTCCGTCATACGGAGTGACAAATCCCAGTCTCGATCCGTGCCAACTCAACAGACACTGTCGGAGATTCCCGTAGTGTACCTTTATAGTCACCCAATTACGTTGTGACGTTTGGCACACCCAAAGCACTCCTACGGTATCCGAGAGTTGCATGATCTCGTGGTCTAAGGAAAAGATACTTGACATTGGAAAAGCTCTAGCAAACGAACTACACGATCTTTGAGCTATGCTTAGGATTGGGTCTTGTCCATCACATCATTCTCCTAATGATGTGATCCCGTTATCAATGACATCCAATGTCCATAGTCAGGAAACCATGACTATCTGTTGATCAACAAGCTAGTCAACTAGAGGCTTACTAGGGACACGTTGTGGTCTACGTATTCACACATGTATTATGATTTCCGGATAACACAATTATAGCATGAACAATAGACAATTATCATGAACAAGGAAATATAATAATAACCATTTATTATTGCCTCTAGGGCATATTTCCAACAGTCTCCCACTTGCACTAGAGTCAATAATCTAGTTACATTGTAATGAATCGAACACCCATAGCGTCCTGGTGTTGATCATGTTTTGCTCTAGGGAGAGGTTTAGTCAACGGATCTGCTACATTCAGGTCCGTATGTACTTTACAAATATCTATGTCTCCATTTTGAACACTTTCACGAATGGAGTTGAAGCGACGCTTGATATGCCTAGTCTTCCTATGAAACCTGGGCTCCTTGGCAAGGGCAATAGCTCCAGTGTTGTCACAGAAGAGAGTCATCGGGCCCGACGCATTGGGAATCACCCCTAGGTCGGTAATGAACTCCTTCATCCAGACTGCTTCCTGTGCTGCCTCTGAGGCCGCCATGTACTCCGCTTCACATGTAGATCCCGCCACGACGCTTTGCTTACAACTGCACCAGCTAACTGCCCCTCCATTCAAAATATACACGTATCCGGTTTGTGACTTCGAGTCATCCAGATCTGTGTCGAAGCTAGCGTCGACGTAACCCTTTACGACGAGCTCTTCGTCACCTCCATAAACGAGAAACATATCCATAGTCCTCTTCAGGTACTTCAGGATATTCTTGACCGCTGTCCAGTGTTCCATGCCGGGATTACTTTGGTACCTTCCTACCAAACTTACGTCAAGGTTTACATCAGGTCTGGTACACAGCATGGCATACATAATAGACCCTATGGCCGAGGCATAGGGGATGACACTCATCTTTTCTCTATCTTCTGCCGTGGTCGGGCATTGAGCTGTGCTCAATTGCACACCTTGCAATACAGGCAAGAACCCCTTCTTGGACTGATCCATATTGAACTTCTTCAATATCTTGTCAAGGTATGTACTCTGTGAAAGACCAATGAGGCGTCTTGATCTATCTCTATAGATATTGATGCCTAATATATAAGCAGCTTCTCCAAGGTCCTTCATTGAAAAACACTTATTCAAATAGGCCTTTATACTTTCCAAGAATTCTATATCATTTCCCATCAATAGTATGTCATCCACATATAATAAGAGAAATGCTACAGAGCTCCCACTCGCTTTCTTGTAAACACAGGCTTCTCCATAAGTCTGTGTAAACCCAAACGCTTTGATCATCTCATCAAAACGAATGTTCCAACTCCGAGATGCTTGCACTAGTCCATAGATGGAGCGCTGGAGCTTGCATACCTTGTCAGCATTCTTAGGATCGACAAAACCTTCCGGCTGCATCATATACAATTCTTCCTTAAGAAAACCGTTAAGGAATGTCGTCTTGACGTCCATTTGCAATATCTCATAATCATAGAATGCGGTAATTGCTAACATGATTTGGACGGATTTCAGCTTCGCTACGGGTGAGAAAGTCTCATCGTAGTCAACCCCTTGAACTTGTCGATAACCCTTAGCGACAAGTCGAGCCTTATAGATGGTCACATTACCATCCGCGTCTGTCTTCTTCTTAAAGATCCATTTATTTTCTATGGCTCGCCGATCATCGGGCAAGTCAGTCAAAGTCCATACTTCGTTTTCATACATGGATCCTATCTCGGATTTCATGGCTTCTAGCCATTTGTCGGAATCCGGGCCCGCCATCGCTTCTTCATAGTTCGAAGGTTCACCGTTGTCTAACAACATGATTTCCAGGACAGGGTTGCCGTACCACTCTGGTGCGGAACGTGTCCTTGTGGACCTACGAAGTTCAGCAGTAACTTGATTCGAAGCTTCATGATCATCATCATTAACTTCCTCCCCAGTCGGTGTAGGCACCACAGGAACATCTTCCCGCGCTGCGCTACTCTCCGGTTCGGAAGGGGTGACTATCACCTCATCAAGTTCCACTTTCCTCCCACTTAATTCTTTCGAGAGAAACTCTTTCTCCAGAAAGGACCCATTCTTGGCAACAAAGATCTTGCCTTCGGATCTGAGGTAGAAGGTATACCCAATGGTTTCCTTAGGGTATCCTATGAAGACGCATTTTTCCGACTTGGGTTCGAGCTTTTCAGGTTGAAGTTTCTTGACATAAGCATCGCATCCCCAAACTTTTAGAAACGACAGCTTAGGTTTCTTCCCAAACCATAATTCATACGGTGTCGTCTCAACGGATTTCGACGGAGCCCTATTTAAAGTGAATGCAGCAGTCTCTAAAGCATAGCCCCAAAATGAGAGCGGTAGATCGGTAAGAGACATCATAGATCGCACCATATCCAATAGAGTGCGATTAGGACGTTCGGACACACCGTTTCACTGAGGTGTTCCAGGCGGCGTGAGTTGTGAAACGATTCCACATTTCCTTAAGTGCGTACCAAATTTGTGACTTAAATATTCTCCACCATGATCTGATCGTAAGAACTTTATTTTCCTGTCACGTTGATTCTCAACCTCACACTAAAATTCCTTGAGCTTTTCAAAGGTTTCAGACTTGTGTTTCATTAGGTAGACATACCCATATCTACTTAAGTCATCAGTGAGAGTGAGAACATAACGATATCCTCTGCGAGCCTCAACACTCATTGGACCGCACACATCGGTATGTATGATTTCCAATAAGTTGGTTGCTCGCTCCATTGTTCCGAAGAACGGAGTCTTGGTCATCTTACCCATGAGGCATGGTTCGCACATGTCAAATGATTCGTAATCAAGAGACTCCAAAAGTCCATCTGCATGGAGCTTCTTCATGCGTTTGACACCAATGTGACCAAGGCGGCAGTGCCACAAGTATGTGGGACTATCGTTATCAACTTTACATCCTTTGGTATTCACACTATGAATATGTGTAACATCACGTTCGAGATTCATCAAGAATAAACCATTGACCAGCGGGGCATGACCATAAAACATATCTCTCATATAAATAGAACAACCATTATTCTCGGATTTAAATGAGTAGCCATCTCAAATTAAACGAGATCCAGATACAATGTTCATGCTCAAAGCTGGCACTAAATAACAACTATTGAGGTTTAAAACTAATCCCGTAGGTAAATGCAGAGGTAGCGTGCCGACGGCGATCACATCGACCTTGGAACCATTCCCGACGCGCATCGTCACCTCGTCCTTCGCCAGTCTCCGTTTATTCCGCAGTTCCTGTTTTGAGTTACAAATATGAGCAACCGCACCGGTATCAAATACCCAGGAGCTACTACGAGTACTGGTAAGGTACACATCAATTACATGTATACCATATATACCTTTGGTGTTGCCGGCCTTCTTGTCCGCTAAGTATTTGGGGCAGTTCCGCTTCCAGTGACCACTTCCCTTGCAATAAAAGCACTCAGTCTCAGGCTTGGGTCCATTCTTCGACTTCTTCCCAGTAACTGGCTTACCGGGCGCGGCAACTCCCTTGCCGTCCTTCTTGAAGTTCTTATTACCCTTGCCTTTCTTGAACTTAGTGGTTTTATTCACCATCAACACTTGATGTTCCTTTCTGATCTCTACCTCCGCTGATTTCAGCATTGAATATACCTCAGGAATGGTCTTTTCCATCCCCTGCATATTGAAGTTCATCACAAAGCTCTTGTAGCTTGGTGGAAGCGACTGGAGGATTCTGTCAATGACCGCGTCATCCGGGAGATTGACTCCCAGCTGAGACAAGCGGTTATGTAACCCAGACATTCTGAGTATGTGCTCACTAACAGAACTATTTCCCTCCATTTTACAGCTGAAGAACTTGTCGGAGACTTCATATCTCTCGACCCGGGCATGAGCTTGGAAAACCATTTTCAGCTCTTCGAACATCTCATATGCTCCATGCTTCTCAAAACGCTTTTGGAGCCCCGGTTCTAAGCTGTAAAGCATGCCGCACTGAATGAGGGAGTAATCATCAGCACGTGATTGCCAAGCGTTCATAACGTCTTGGTTCTCTGGGATTGGTGCTTCACCTAGCGGTGCTTCTAGGACATAATCTTTCTTGGCAGCTATGAGGATGATCCTCAGGTTCCGGACCCAGTCCGTATAGTTGCTGCCATCATCTTTCAGCTTGGTTTTCTCTAGGAACGCGTTGAAGTTGAGGACAACGTGGGCCATTTGATCTACAAGACATATTGTAAAGATTTTAGACTAAGTTCATGATAATTAAGTTCATATAATCAAATTATTCAATGAACCCCCACTCAGATAGACATCCCTCTCGTCATCTAAGTGAAACATGATCCGAGTTAACTAGGCCGTGTCCGATCATCACGTGAGACGGACTAGTCAAGATCGGTGAACATCTCCATGTTGACCGCATCTTCTATACGACTCATGCTCGACCTTTCGGTCCTCCGTGTTCCGAGGCCATGTCTGTACATGCCAGGCTCGTCAAGTCAACCTAAGTGTATTGCGTGTGTTCTGAGGCCATGTCTGTACATGCTAGGCTCGTCAACACCCGTTGTATGCGAACGTTAGATTCTATCACACCCGATCATCACGTGGTGCTTCGAAACAACGAACCTTCGCAACGGTGCACAGTTAGGGGGAACACTTTCTTGAAATTATCATAAGGGATCATCTTACTTACTACCGTCGTTCTAAGCAAATAAGATGCAAAACATGATAAACATCACATGCAATCAAATAGTGACATGATATGGCCAATATCATTTTGCTCCTTTGATCTCCATCTTCGGGGCACCATGATCATCTTTGTCACCGGCATGACACCATGATCTCCATCATCATGATCTCCATCATTGTGTCTTCATGAAGTTGTCACGCCAACAATTACTTCTACTTCTATGGCTAACGCGCTTAGCAATAAAGTAAAGTAATTTACATGGCGTTATTCAATGACACGCAGGTCATACAAAAAATAAAGACAACTCCTATGGCTCCTGCCGGTTGTCATACTCATCGACATGCAAGTCGTGATTCCTATTACAAGAATATGATCAATCTCATACATCACATATATCATTCATCACATCTTCTGGCCATATCACATCACATAGCACATGCTGCAAAAACAAGTTAGACGTCCTCTAATTGTTGTTGCAAGTTTTTACGTGGCTTGTATAGGTTTCTAGCAAGAACGTTTCTTACCTACGTAAAACCACAATGTGATATGCCAATTTCTATTTACCCTTCATACGGACCCTTTTCATCGAATCCGTTTCGACTAAAGTGGGAGAGACAGACACCCGCTAGCCACCTTATGCAACTAGTGCATGTCAGTCGGTGGAACCTGTCTCACGTAAGCGTACGTGTAAGGTCGGTCCGGGCCGCTTCATCCCACAATACCGCCGAAACAAGATAAGACTAGTAGCGGCAAGAAGAATTGGCAACATCTACTCCCACAACTGCTTTGTGTTCTACTCGTGCATAGTAACTACGCATAGGCCTGGCTCTGATACCACTGTTGGGGATCGTAGCAGAATTTTAAAATTTTCCTACGCATCACCAAGATCCATCTATGGAGTATACTAGCAACGAGGGGAAAGGAGTGCATCTACATACCCTTGTAGATCGCGAGCGGAAGCGTTCTAATGAACGGGGTTGATGGAGTCGTACTCGCCGTGATCCAAATCACCGATGACCGAGTGCCGAACGGATGGCACCTCCGCGTTCAACACACGTACGGAGCAGCGACGTCTCCTCCTTCTTGATCCAGCAAGGGGGAAGGAGAGGTTGAATGAGATCCAGCAGCACGACGGCGTGGTGGTGGAAGTAGCGGGATCTCGGCACGGCTTCGCCAAGCTTCTGCGAGAGGGAGAGGTGTTGCAGGGGGAGAGGGAGGCGCCAGGGGCTGTGGTGCTGCTGCCCTCCCTCCCCCCACTATTTATAGGACCCCTGGGGGGCGCCGGCCCTGGGAGATCAGATCTCCAAGGGGGGCGGCGGCCAAGGGGGAAGGGGGGTGGCTTCCCCCCCAAGCCAAGTGGGGCGCCCCCACCCCTAGGGTTTCCAACCCTAGGCGTAGGGGGAGGCCCAAGGGGGGGGCGCCCCAGCCCACTAAGGGCTGGTTCCCTTCCCACTTCAGCCCATGGGGCCCTCCGGGATAGGTGGCCCCACCCGGTGGACCCCCGGGATCCTTCCGGTGGTCCCGGTACAATACCGATAACCCCCGAAACTTTCCCGGTGGCCGAAACTGGACTTCCTATATATAATTCTTCACCTCCGGACCATTCCGAAACTCCTCGTGACATCCGGGATCTCATCCGGGACTCCGAACAACTTTCGGGTTTCCGCATACTAATATCTCTACAACCCTAGCGTCACCGAACCTTAAGTGTGTAGACCCTACGGGTTCGGGAGACATGCAGACATGACCGAGACACCTCTCCGGTCAATAACCAACAGCGGGATCTGGATACCCATGTTGGCTCCCACATGTTCCACGATGATCTCATCGGATGAACCACGATGTCGAGGATTCAATCAATCCCGTATACAATTCCCTTTGTCAATCGATATGTTACTTGCCCGAGATTCGATCGTCGGTATCCCAATACCTTGTTCAATCTCGTTACCGGCAAGTCTCTTTACTCGTACCGTAATGCATGATCCCGTGGCTAACTCCTTAGTCACATTGAGCTCATTATGACGATGCATTACCGAGTGGGCCCAGAGATACCTCTCCGTCATACGGAGTGACAAATCCCAGTCTCGATCCGTGCCAACTCAACAGACACTTTCGGAGATACCCGTAGTGTACCTTTATAGTCACCCAGTTACGTTGTGACGTTTGGCACACCCAAAGCACTCCTACGGTATCCGGGAGTTGCACGATCTCATGGTCTAAGGAAAAGATACTTGACATTGGAAAAGCTCTAGCAAACGAACTACACGATCTTTGAGCTATGCTTAGGATTGGGTCTTGTCCATCGCATCATTCTCCTAATGATGTGATCCCGTTATCAATGACATCCAATGTCCATAGTCAGGAAACCATGACTATCTGTTGATCAACGAGCTAGTCAACTAGAGGCTTACTAGGGACACGTTGTGGTCTATGTATTCACACATGTATTACGATTTCCGGATAACACAATTATAGCATGAACAATAGACAATTATCATGAACAAGGAAATATAATAATAACCATTTATTATTGCCTCTAGGGCATATTTCCAACAAACGTCACTACACCACGACACTCAAATCAGCGTCAGACAATCTGTCGCCATAGGTCACCTAAGGCGACACATTTGGTGTCGGCACAGAACTTTGGCGACGGAAGGGAGCTGTCGCCTATAGTCCTGCCGGGAAAGGTCATTGCCGACAGAAAGTATGCCAGCATTGGTGATATTTACGCCGACAGGCATTTCTACAGCGACAGACAACTTTATGCCGACAGTTTGTCTGTCACCACGCTATGTCGACGGATTGTTCGATGCCATAGATACGCCGACAATCTTTCTGATACTACGTGTGCCGACAGATAGTGCATCACCCATTTCTATTCCGACAGTTTATCTGCCAATGTGTTATACCAACAGATAATCTGACATGCAGCAATTCTACCGACACACTTGGTGCAAGGGTTATACATTTCAGCATAAATGCAAATGCACCTATTAACATGAAATTAAAATCATAATATTCAATTCATGTTCACTATGCAATACAATTGCACTGTTCTGTTCATCAGATTCATTCAGCATATATAAATGATTCCAAATGCACTCTTCCATTCATCACAAGATAACAGCCAGTGCATTCATCCAACATATATAGAAGATTCACTAGTTTTCTTCACTCAAGTTAGCTACAGCCATTAAGAAAATACCCAAGTCGACATTTAGGTCATGGCCTGTTACAAAATAAGATGAGAAAGTTCTCAAGAGATCAATCGTTCGATCACTTGGAAGATTCACTACTACAAAATATTATGGAAGATACCCAGTCTTTAATCAAGCAGACATCAACTTCCATATGTACAAAATGCGTCGACCATGTTCCATGTTACGGACAAAAGCGATCAGCGGAACATCCTAGATCAACTTCAGTACTTGCTACTTTCTCCCATTTGTCCCTGCAAAAGAACTTGTATCTTTGAGCAATCTTAGAAACTGAGAACAACAAAATGAAGTCAGGATGGAAGAGACATGATTTTCTGGACCATAATACTGTACAAAATGCTATATATTTCAGTCCAAAAGAAATGATAAAAAATAGTATGCCGACTGCTGCTACAAGTTATGTACAACAACAGAGATGTTCTATATTTTCAGTCTAAAAAAGATGATATTTTCAGTCCTAAATGTGGTTTCTCTAATTGGTTCGCTGTAGCTTTTTTGAGAATTGGTTCTATTGTACTAGCTGCTAGCATGCTACATGCTGGACCATGGACAACCTTTCTCTCTTTCTTTTAGGATAAGGAAAGCCTTTCTCGAACCAATAAAAACTCCATAGAAGATCTTAACTCTCTCATGTTTTCCCCATTCTCCCTAGGAAAGAATGAGGAACCAGAAATAAATAAAAAACAAAATAAGCATAGAAGATTGTACGAGGACACAAACAGGTCACAGGTACATGTACTATAAAGAAGACAAAAGCACAAGTCAATTCATGTGCACACTAGCAAGCACAGCCAGCACCACTCCTCGATGAATGAAAATCAAATACTTTCGACAATAGAATTGCAAAAACATGCTGATCCACACTAATAGAGGTACTGGTAGTGGTATATAACTATATATATTATTTGCTCTCAGTTTTAAGTGTCAGACAGAGATGGTGATGTTGACAGGAATAATACCTGAATTGTGCGACGACGACAACCGTGACTTGCTGCAAGGTTTGATCTACAAAAATAACAATTAGTTAGCATCATGTGATAGTTTACACTAGCTAGGCAGGAAAATGTATATAATAAATTTTTACCCTATTTGATGGCCATGCAATGGACATGTGGTGAGCATCGCCCATTGTTTGCATCCCATCATATCCACGAGCAAGCTCGCCCAAGAACTTCACCTCCCACTATGGTGTCTTGGTTGGTTGAGATAACCATTGCCTTTGCCACAGGATCAGATCTCACCAAATGATATAATATGACATCCCTACCAACCTAAGTCATGCATCGTCTATTAGAAACATGAAGAATGGAAAACACAACACAACAAGATATATGTGTAGTTAAGAGATGAGATGATTACAAGGTCTTCTTTATCATGAGAGGCTTGAGAGGCCTGCCGGGCGATTGGAGTGGCCACATGGCTTCTAGGTGGTAAATGTGTGGCTGCAACATTATGGCTAGATGGTATACGCTTCTGGATGAACAAGCCTCTGTCTTCCTGGACTGTATCATGATGACCCTCATGTTCCTCTTCCTCATCGTCATCAACCGGTAAAATACGTGAGAACTATGGAGGGACACAAAAAGGAAACTAATTAGTGTACCTATGATTCACGTATCTTAACAGAAGTTGATAACTAAGCACTCTACCACGGGTCGAGAGACAGAATTAGGAGCCGAAGGCGTGGGCGTTTCAACACTGTGACTTCCTTGTGAAAACATGGCGTGCTGCATCTCATCGAAGCGTCGTTCCATTGCTTGCATTCTCTCCTTTAGAGTTGAAACTTCTTGTTCAGCACGTCGACGAAGTTGTATTTGCATTGCAAGCTTTGTTGGCAATTTAGCTTTTGTTCCAGGCGCGCCCACACTCTGTGGAGTTGGGACCGTACCCAACATACGGACACGTCCTGTTGGTTCCTTCTCTCCAAAAGTATGTGCATAAAGATCCCCTTCTTCAATAGAATTTCCCTCCAATTCTGGGTGGAGTTTAGCTTCAGTTTGAAGTTTCTTCTACAAGAATAAAACAAAATGAGGCACCTCAAGTTATTTCCATGATGATGAAGCCACATGCACGATATTATTACAGAAAAGAGATGATGAATGGGACATGTGACTTACAATTACTGGCACTGCTAGTGGGGTGGGAACTCCAGTTTTCTTACTTGTATGTACTTCAACAAATATTTGGTCTCTTCCTGGATAGTACCCAAGTTTCTGAGCCTGCAACCAATTTGTTTCACTAGTAACTAAAACAACCAAAACTGTTATGATACATCACTTTCAAAAAGAAGTTCTTGAGCAGTTGAGTTTACCATATCATGACCAGCAAAACTCTTGCTGCCAGCTACATGTAGCAATTTCAAATTGGAACGATTTTGTTTGTTTCTAGCACTGCTAGCCTAAAAGGGATGCAAACAGTGAGTTAAGCTAGGATATAACATGAAGACATTAGTTCAATTCCTACCCGAAGTAAAACAATTTGTGCCTTACCTCAGATTCTGGTTTTCTCCACTGATCGATAAGTTGTATCCAATAGTCCTTTTGAATTCTTTCATCACGTCTTTCCATAAGTTCCTCATCTGTCAATGTGGCATCAAACTTCTCCTTTAGGTCTGACTTAAATTCTCTCCATTTCTTTGCAGCTGCAGTCATAAAGTAATCGAAAGCAACTTCATCCACCTCAAAATATGACTGCACACACATGAAAAAGAAGCCATTTAGTGAAAGCCAGCTAGCAAAAATAGAGACTATAGGAAAACATATTTTGACAATCTGAACTACCTTTATGTCATCCCATAGCTTCAACTTTAACTCGGGATCAACATATCTCCAGTCCTCAATTAGCACCGACAATTGCTTCCTTACCAATGTTCCAATGAAATTAGCAAATGTTTTACCATTGCTACCAACAGGCTGACCAAACTCATTTAGTTCAACCTTTTGTTTTGGTTGGTCTCTATCATATATCTTCCTTAATTCGGTGGGACCCCTTCCTCTCTTCTTTTTTTGGTGTATAGTCACAACTGAAGCATTTTCTTTACAATGCAAAAGGAATGAGTGAGAATCTGAAGTCATAAATCTAAATACATGGTCACACTCAAAAAACTTGTAATGCAAATATAAAGACATAAATCTTAGTGCAAATCGGCACTCATAACTCTTATGTGTGCAGGAAATGAACAAGTTTAGTGAGAAATGAGAATGATGGAGAAACACTAGAATACCTTGAATGTCATCTAAGCCATGTCCTATGGGTTCATTATTTGGATCTTCAGCATCATGGTTTAAGCCATAGATTACACCCTCCATTTGCAACTTCACTTATGCAGTTATTTGCCTAGGAAAAAAGCATAAATATGTGTGAAAGATGGTACACAATGCTTCATCCAATGCTTGTGAACAATGAGAAGTACATTGAATGTAAACAATGAGAAATACACAACCTTTTTCCTTTTCCTGGGTGGTTGTGATGAACCTTTCTCAGTGGGATTCTTGTTTCCTCCCAATGCTTCATTCCTTTTAAGTTCTATAAGAGCTCTCACCTTTCTCTCATTTTCTGCAATATTTGCAAGCCTCGTAGTTTCATCAAGTAGAGGGACCTCGCTTCCTCCTCTTGTTCCTACCATCTTTTTTTCCTGTAAGTGACAAATGTTAGAACAAGATGCTTAACAGACAATATTGGATAAATATGCATAGCAAGGAGATTAAAACACAAGGCAACAAAAAAATGCAAATGCCCCTTACTTTCTAGATTTTTTAGCATACACAATTCTCCCATCTCTGTCTGTTCTAGCACAATCAATACTTTGAAGATCATCATGGAAACATGAATAGATATGTGGATCAACCATTGGCATAGCGGTCTCTACATCCTCATCTTCGGCTTCATGCATGGCATATGAGCCCCGTGGATTGTAGTGGCTAACAGTAACCCATTCATCATCAATTGGGTCTTCAACATAGAAAACTTGAGTTGCTTGCGATGCTAAAACGAAAGGCTCATCCGATATATTTTCACCAGTATTGACCAAATGCTTGAAATTCATAGAAGTTACCCCAAGGCGATCAACTTTTACCCACTTGTCTTTCCTGCGGTTGTCAACCCAATCACATTTGAAGATAACTATTTTCCCTTTATTTTCATAGTTCATCTCAAGAATTTCCTTTATGATGCCGTAAAATGTTTGGTTTCCTATTATCATATTATCAGCGTTTACTTTTTCATAACGTGTAGTCTGCGCTACTAGAGCTACACCACTATTTTGCACTGGCCTACCATCATCATAGGACTGCATATGAAAATGTAACCCATTTCTAGTATAGCTACTAAACTGTTGTGCAACTTTGAATGGCCCCTGAGCTAAAATACTTATCTCCTCTGGCACTTTGTCACCCATTTCTTCCACCTGTGAATGTAGTGTTTTTAAAATTGGATGGAACTCACTACATATATATACATCACAAAAAGAGAGAGACATGTGACCACTTACATGCTTCTTAAACCACTCATGGAAGGACTCATGCTGGACACGACTAATTTGTCGATTATTTTTAAGACCAATTGAGGAAAGATATTCCTTATGCTTGCTGCAAAGTATTCATCACTTCAACAACAAGCATAAATAAAATGCAAATTGCAAAACAAAAAAATGGACAGCTTACTTCAAATAAGGTTCTATGTGGTCATAGTTGAACAAGACATATCTATGAGCTTGAATCCAAGTCTTATTGTCCAATAACACATAATGCTTGCCAACTAATCCTCGACCAAGGTTGCTGAAGAAAGGTGTGGTACTACTAGTTTCCATACCCAAACCTTGATCATTTCTAATTTGTCGAGTAAACTGAGTTTCGCCTTTTATATACCGAGAACAGTACGTAAGAGTCTCATCAAATAAATAGCTCTTGGCAATAGATCCCTCTGGATGACTTCTAGTATGAACAAAGCCCTTACACCGGCACAAATACCTACAACGAGATAAACAAATCAAATGACAATGTCTATTTGCAGAAGCATACTATTGCTGCTACAAAAGTGGTCGGTGACCATTACCTTTCTATAGGAAACATGTTGCGAAAATGCATTGGACCAGCTATTTTTGCTTGGGCTGGAAGATGCACCATCAAGTGTACCATGATATCAAAAAAGGATGGGGGGAATATAGTCTCAAGAATGCTCAAGGTCTCAGCTATTTCAGCCTCTAGTTTTTCCATATCACTAACAGAAATAACATGTGAGTAAATCTGCTTGAAAAAATTGCTAACACGAATCAATGCTGCACTAACTTTTTCGGGCAATAGCCTTCTCACAGCAAGTGGTAGCAAATGTTGCATCAAGATGTGGTTGTCATGGCTCTTTAGCCCGATTATTTTCCTTTCCTTGACATGCACATTACCACGTATATTAGCTGCTAACCCATAAGGGAACCTAGCTCCTTTAAATACTCCACAAAATAACCTCTGTTGGGCAACATTCATTTCATAAGGTGCTGGAGGTAAGTAAAATTTATCTTCTACTTCAAGTTCAACAGGATGAAGGTCACTTGTAATGTTTAGAGCTTGAAGGTCCAGGCGAGAGTTCAGATTATCCTTAGATTTCCCATCAATGCACAACAATGTGTTGATTATATTCTCACATACATTTTTTTTCTATGTGCATGACGTCTAAGTTGTGACGCAGCAACAAGCTCTCCCAATATGGCAGCCTGAAAAAAATAGACTTCCTTTTCCAAACTATTAACGGCTCATCATCCTTGCGCTTCCTCTTGGTTTTCTTCTTCCCAGAAGGATCCTTCCCAAAAACGGTATGCATATCTTCCATCTAAGCAACAATTTCTGATCCAGAGAGAGGAATTGGCGCTGGCCTATGCTCAGCAATGCCATCAAAAGAATGGGTATTGGACCTAAAGGGGTGGTCTTCATGTAAGAACATGCGATGCCCCATGTAGCATGTCTTGCTACCATTATTCAGCCTAAGAGAACATGTGTCAGAATGACATTCAGGAAAAGCTCCTTCACCAGAGGTGGTACAACCAGCTGTATACCCTAGGCCCGAGAAATCATGAATGGTCCATAATATGGCAGCCTTCAAATTAAAGAACTCTTGTTTTGAAGCATCGTATGTTCTGACACCATGAAGAAACATATCTACCATATCATCAATTAACGGCTCTAGATAAACATCCATATCACTACCAGGAGCATGTTTACCAAGAATCAACTGTGAGAAAAAAATTTGATTGCTTCATGCACATCCAAGGAGGGAAGTTATAAGTGAAGGAAATATGCCCTAGAGGCAATAATAAAGTTATTATTTATTTCCTTATATCATGATAAATGTTTATTATTCATGCTAGAATTGTATTAACCGGAAACTTGATACATGTGTGAATACATAGACAAACAGAGTGTCACTAGTATGCCTCTACTTGACTAGCTCGTTGATCAAAGATGGTTATGTTTCCTAGCCATAGACATGAGTTGTCATTTGATTAACGGGATCACATCATTAGGAGAATTATGTGATTGACTTGACCCGTTCCGTTAGCTTAGCACTCGATCGTTTAGTATGTTGCTATTGCTTTCTTCATGACTTATACATGTTCCTATGACTATGAGATTATGCAACTCCCGTTTACCCGAGGAACACTTTGTGTGCTACCAAACGTCACAACGTAACTGGGTGATTATAAAGGTGCTCTACAGGTGTCTCCGAAGGTACTTGTTGGGTTGGCGTATTTCGAGATTAGGATTTGTCACTCCGATTGTCGGAGAGGTATCTCTGGGCCCACTCGGTAATGCACATCACTATAAGCCTTGCAAGCATTGCAACTAATGAGCTAGTTGCGGGATGATGTATTACGGAACGAGTAAAGAGACTTGCCGGTAACGATATTGAACTAGGTATTGAGATACCGATGATCGAATCCCGGGCAAGTAACATACCGATGACAAAGGGAACAACGTATGTTGTTATGCGGTTTGGCCGATAAAGATCTTCGTAGAATATGTGGGAGCCAATATGAGCATCCAGGTTCCGCTATTGGTTATTGACCGGAGACGTGTCTCGGTCATGTCTACATAGTTCTCGAACCCGTAGGGTCCGCACGCTTAAAGTTAGATGACGGTTATATTATGAGTTTATGTGTTTTGATGTACCGAAGGAGTTCGGAGTCCCGGATGAGATCAGGTACATGACGAGGAGTCTCGAAATGGCCGAGACGTAAAAATCGATATATTGGACGACTATTTTCGGACTTCGGAAAGGTTCCGAGTGATTCAGGTATTTATCGGAGTACCGGAGAGTTACGGGAATTCGCCGGGGAGAAGTATTGGGCCTTATTGGGCCATACGGGAATAGAGGAGAGAGGCCAAAAGGAAGGAGGCGCGCACCCCCCTCTGGTCCAAATTGGACAAGGGGTGCAGCCCCCTTTTCCTTCTCCCTTTCCCCCTCTTTCCTTCTCTCCTACTCCAACAAGGAAAGGAGGAGTCCTACTCCCGGTGGGAGTAGGACTCCCCCCTTGGCGCGCCCTCCTCTTTGGCCGGCCGCCTCCCACCTTGCTCCTTTATATACGTGGGCAGGGGGCACCCCATAGACACAACAATTGATCATTGATCTCTTAGCCGTGTGCGGTGCCCCCCTCCACCATATTACACCTCGATAATATCGTAGCGGTGCTTAGGTGAAGCCCTGCGTCAGTAGAACATCATCATCGTCACCACGCCGTCGTGCTGACGAAACTCTCCCTCAACACTCGGCTGGATCGGAGTTCGAGGGACGTCATCGAGCTGAACGTGTGCTGAACTCGGAGGTGTCATGCGTTCGGTACTTGATTGGTCGGATCGTGAAGACGTACGACTACATCAACCGCGTTGTGTTAACGTTTCCGCTTTCGGTCTACGAGGGTACGTGGACAACACTCTCCCCTCTCGTTGGTATGCATCACCATGATCTTGCGTGTGCATAGGAATTTTTTTGAAATTACTACGTTCCCCAACAGTGGCATCCGAGCCTGGTTTTATGCGTAGATGTCATATGCATGAGTAGAACACAAGTGAGTTGTGGGCGATACAAGTCATACTGCTTACCAGCATGTCATACTTTGGTTCGGCGGTATTGTTGGATGAAGCGGCCCGGACCGACATTACGCGTACGCTTACGCGAGACTGGTTCTACCGACGTGCTTTGCACACAGGTGGCTGGCGGATGTCAGTTTCTCCAACTTTAGTTGAACCGAGTGTGGCTACGTCCGGTCCTTGCGAAGGTTAAAACAACACCAACTTGACAAACTATCGTTGTGGTTTTGATGCGTAGGTAAGAACGATTCTTGCTAAGCCCAGTAGCAGCCACGTAAAACTTGCAACAACAAAGTAGAGGACGTCTAACTTGTTTTTGCAGGACATGTTGTGATGTGATATGGTCAAGACATGATGCTAAATTTTATTGTATGAGATGATCATGTTTTGTAACCGAGTTATCGGCAACTGGCAGGAGCCCTATGGTTGTCGCTTTATTGTATGCAATGCAATCGCCCTGTAATGTTTTACTTTATCACTAAGCGGTAGCGATAGTCGTAGAAGCATAAGATTGGCGAGACAACAACGATGCTACAATGGAGATCAAGGTGTTGCGCCGGTGACGATGGTGATCATGACGGTGCTTCGGAGATGGAGATCACAAGCACAAGATGATGATGGCCATATCATATCACTTATATTGATTGCATGTGATGTTTATCTTTTATGCATCTTATCTTGCTTTGATTGACGGTAGCATTATAAGATGATCTCTCACTAAATTTCAAGATAAAAGTGTTCTCCCTGAGTATGCACCGTTGCCAAAGTTCGTCGTGCCCAGACACCACGTGATGATCGGGTGTGATAAGCTCTACGTCCATCTACAACGGGTGCAAGCCAGTTTTGCACACGCAGAATACTCAGGTTAAACTTGACGAGCCTAGCATATGCAGATATGGCCTCGGAACACTGATGCCGAAAGGTCGAGCGTGAATCATATAGTAGATATGATCAACATAGTGATGTTCACCATTGAAAACTACTCCATTTCACGTGATGATCGAACATGGTTTAGTTGATACGGATCACGTGATCACTTAGAGGATTAGAGGGATGTCAATCTAAGTGGGATTTCTTAAGTATATGATTAATTGAACTTAAATTTATCATGAACTTAGTCCTGATAGTATTTTGCAAATTATGTTGTAGATCAATAGCTCGCGTTGTTGCTTCCCTGGGTTTATTTTTGATATGTTCCTAGAGAAAAATTATGTTGAAAGATGTTAGTAGCAAAGATGCGGATTGGATCCGTGATCTGAGGATTATCCTCATTGCTGCACAGAAGAATTATGTCCTTGATGCACCGCTAGGTGACACACCTATTGCAGGAGCAGATGCAGACGTTATGAACGTTTGGCTAGCTCAATATGATGACTACTTGATAGTTTAGTGCACCATGCTTAACGGCTTTGAATCGGGACTTCAAAGACGTTTTGAACGTCATGGACCATATGAGATGTTCCAGGAGTTGAAGTTAATATTTCAAGCAAATACCCGAGTTGAGAGATATGAAGTCTCCAACAAGTTCTATAGCTAAAAGATGGAGGAGAATAGCTCAAGCAGTGAGCATGTGCTCAGATTGTCTGGGTACTACAATCACTTGAATCAAGTGGGAGTTAATCTTCCAGATAAAATAGTGATTGACAGAATTCTCTAGTCACCATCACCAAGTTAGTAGAACTTCGTGATGAACTATAGTATACAAGGGATGACAAAAGTAATTCCCGAGCTCTTCATGATGCTGAAATCGACGAAGGTAGAAATCAAGAAAAACATCAAGTGTTGATGGTTGACGAGACCACTAGTTTCAAGAAATGGGCAAAGGGAAGAAGGGGAACTTCAAGAAGAACGGCAAGCAAGTTGCTGCTCAAGTGAAGAAACCTAAGTCTGGTCCTAAGCCTAAGATTAAGTGCTTCTACTGCAAAGGGACTGGTCACTGGAAGCGGAACTACCCCAAGTATTTGGTGGATAAGAAGGATGGCAAAGTGAACAAAGGTATATTGGATATACATGTTATTGATGTGTACTTTACTAGTGTTTATAGCAACCCCTCGGCATTTGATACTGGTTCAGTTGCTAAGAGTAGTAACTCGAAACGGGAGTTGCAGAATAAACAAAGACTAGTAAAAGGCGAGGTGACGATGTGTGTTGGAAGTAGTTCCAAGATTGATATGATCATCATCGCACACTCCCTATACTTTCGGGATTAGTGTTGAAACTAAATAAGTGTTATTTGGTGTTTGCGTTGAGCATGAATATGATTTGATCATGTTTGTTGCAATACGGTTATTCATTTAAATTAGAGAATAATTGTTGTTCTGTTTACATGATAAAAACCTTCTATGGTCATACACCCAATAAAATGGTTTGTTGGATCTCGATCGTAGTGATACACATATTCATAATAATGAAGCCAAAAGATGCAAAGTTAATAATGATAGTGCAACTTATTTGTGGCACTGCCGTTTAGGTCATATTAGTGTAAAGCGCATGAAGAAACTCCATACTGATGGGATTTTGGAATCACTTGATGCTTGCGAACCGTGCCTCATGGGCAAGATGACTAAAACGCCGTTCTCCAGAACTATGGAGAGAGCAACAGTTTTGTTGGAAATCATACATACAGATGTATGTGCTCCGATGAATATTGAGGCTCGTAGCAGGTATCATTATTTTCTGACCTTCACAGATGATTTGAGCAAATATGGGTATATCTACTTAATGAAACAGAAGTCTGAAACATTTGAAAAGTTCATATAATTTCAGAGTGAAGTGGAAAATCATCGTAACAAGAAAATAAAGTTTCTACGATATGATCGTGGAGAAGAGTATTTGAGTTACGAGCTTGACCTTCAGTTAAAACAATGTGAAATAGTTTCACTACTCACGCCACCTGGAACACCATAGTGTAATGGTGTGTCCGAACATCGTAACCATACTTTATTAGATATGGTGCGATATATGATGTCTCTTACCAATCTACCACTATCGTTTTGGGGTTATGCATTCGAGACAGCTGCATTCACGTTAAATAGGGTACCATCTAAATCCGTTGAGATGACATCTTATGAACTGTGGTTTGGCAAGAAACCAAAGTTGTCGTTTCTTAAAGTTTGAGGTTGCAATGCTTATGTGAAAAAGGTTTCAACCTGATAAGCTCGAACCCAAATCGGAGAAATGTGTCTTCATAGGATACCCAAAGGAGCCAGTTGGGTACACCTTCTATCACAGATCCGAAGGCAAGACATTCATTGCTAAGAATGGATCCTTTCTAGAGAAGGAGTTTCTCTCGAAAGAAGTGAGTGGGAGGAAAGTAGAACTTGATGAGGTAATTGTACCTGCTCCCTTATTGAAAAGTAGTTCATCGCAGAAACTAGTTTCTGTGATGCCTATACCAATTAGTGAGGAAGTTAATGATGATGATCATGGAACTTCAGATCAAGTTATTACTGAACCTCGTAGGTCAACCAGAGTAAGATCCGCACCAGAGTGGTACGGTAATCCTATTCTGGAGGTTATGTTACTAGACCATGACGAACCTACGAACTATGAAGAAGCGATGGTGAGCCCAGATTCCGCAAAATGGCTTGAGGCCATGAAATCTGAGATGAGATCCATGTATGAGAACAAAGTATGGACTTTGATTGACTTGCCCAATGATCGGCGAGCCATTGAGATTAAATGGATCTTCAAGAGGAAGACGGACGCTGATAGTAGTGTTACTATCTACAAAGCTAGAATTGTCGCAAAAGGTTTTCGACAAGTTTAAGGTGTTGACTACGATGAGAGTTTCTCACTCGTATCTATGCTTAAGTCTGTCCGAATCATGTTAGCAATTGCCGCATTTTATGAAATCTGGCAAATGGATAAACAAAACTGCATTCCTTAATGGATTTATTAAAGAAGAGTTGTATATGATGCAACCAGAAGGTTTTGTCAATCCTAAAGGTGCTAACAAAATATGCAAGCTCCAGCGATCCATCTATGGACTGGTGCAAGCATCTCGGAGTTGGAATATACGCTTTGATAAGTTGATCAAAGGATATAGTTTTATACAGACTTGCGGTGAAGCCTGTATTTACAAGAAAGTGAGTGGGAGCACTACAACATTTCTGATAAGTATATGTGAATGACATATTGTTGATCGGAAATAATGTAGAATTATTCTGCAAAGCATAAAGGAGTGTTTGAAAGGAGTTTTTCAAAGAAAGACCTCGGTGAAGCTGCTTACATATTGAGCATCAAGATCTATAGAGATAGATCAAGACGCTTGATAAGTTTTTTCAATGAGTACATACCTTAACAAGATTTTGAAGTGGTTCAAAATGGAACAGTCAAAGAAAGAGTTTCTTGCCTGTGTTACAAGGTGTGAAATTGAGTAAGACTCAAAGCCCGACCACGGCAGAAGATAGAAAAAGAATGAAAGTCATTCCCTATGCCTCGGCCATAGGTTCTATAAAGTATGCCATGCTGTGTACCAGATCTATTGTATACCCTACACTGATTTTGGCAAGGGAGTACAATAGTGATCTAGGAGTAGATCACTGGACAGCGGTCAAAATTATCCTTAGTGGAATAAGGATATGTTTCTCGATTATGGAAGTGACAAAAGGTTCGTCGTAAAGGGTTACGTCGATGCAAGTTTTGACACTAATCTAGATGACTCTAAGTCTCGGTCTAGATACATATTGAAAGTGGGAGCAATTAGCTAGAGTAGCTCCGTGCAGAGCATTGTAGACATAGAAATTTGCAAAATACTTACGGATCTGAATGTGACAGACCCGTTGACTAAAATTATCTCACAAGCAAAACATGATCACACCTTAGTACTCTTTGGGTGTTAATCACATAGCGATGTGAACTAGATTACTGACTCTAGTAAACCCTTTGGGTGTTGGTCACATGACGATGTGAACTATGGGTGTTAATCACATGGTGATGTGAACTATTGATGTTAAATCACATGGCGATGTGAACTAGATTATTGACTCTAGTGCAAGTGGGAGACTGAAGGAAATATGCCCTAGAGGCAATAATAAAGTTATTATTTATTTCCTTATATCATGATAAATGTTTATTATTCATGCTAGAATTGTATTAACCGGAAACTTGATACATGTGTGAATACATAGACAAACAGAGTGTCACTAGTATGCCTCTACTTGACTAGCTCGTTGATCAAAGATGGTTATGTTTCCTAGCCATAGACATGAGTTGTCATTTGATTAACGGGATCACATCATTAGGAGAATGATGTGATTGACTTGACCCATTCCGTTAGCTTAGCACTCGATCGTTTAGTATGTTGCTATTGCTTTCTTCATGACTTATACATGTTCCTATGACTATGAGATTATGCAACTCCCGTTTACCGGAGGAACACTTTGTGTGCTACCAAACGTCACAACGTAACTGGGTGATTATAAAGGTGCTCTACAGGTGTCTCCGAAGGTACTTGTTGGGTTGGCGTATTTCGAGATTAGGATTTGTCACTCCGATTGTCGGAGAGGTATCTCTGGGCCCACTCGGTAATGCACATCACTATAAGCCTTGCAAGCATTGCAACTAATGAGCTAGTTGCGGGATGATGTATTACGGAACGAGTAAAGAGACTTGCCGGTAACGAGATTGAACTAGGTATTGAGATACCGACGATCGAATCTCGGGCAAGTAACATACCGATGACAAAGGGAACAACGTATGTTGTTATGCGGTTTGACCGATAAAGATCTTCGTAGAATATGTGGGAGCCAATATGAGCATCCAGGTTCCGCTATTGGTTATTGACCGGAGACGTGTCTCGGTCATGTCTACATAGTTCTCGAACCCGTAGGGTCCGCACGCTTAAAGTTAGATGACGGTTATATTATGAGTTTATGTGTTTTGATGTACCGAAGGAGTTCGGAGTCCCGGATGAGATCAGGGACATGACGAGGAGTCTCGAAATGGCCGAGACGTAAAGATCGATATATTGGACGACTATATTCGGACTTCGGAAAGGTTCCGAGTGATTCGGGTATTTATCGGAGTACCGGAGAGTTACGGGAATTCGCCGGGGAGAAGTATTGGGCCTTATTGGGCCATACGGGAATAGAGGAGAGAGGCCAAAAGGAAGGAGGCGCGCACCCCCCTCTGGTCCGAATTGGACAAGGGGTGCAGCCCCCTTTTCCTTCTCCCTCTCCCCCTCTTTCCTTCTCTCCTACTCCAACAAGGAAAGGAGGAGTCCTACTCCCGGTGGGAGTAGGACTCCCCCCTTGGCGCGCCCTCCTCCTTGGCCGGCCGCCTCCCACCTTGCTCCTTTATATACGTGGGCAGGGGGGCACCCCATAGACACAACAATTGATCATTGATCTCTTAGCCGTGTGCGGTGCCCCCCTCCACCATATTACACCTCGATAATATCGTAGCGGTGCTTAGGCGAAGCCCTGCGTCGGTAGAACATCATCATCGTCACCACGCCGTCGTGCTGACAAAACTCTCCCTCAACACTCGACTGGATCGGAGTTCGAGGGACGTCATCGAGCTGAACGTGTGCTGAATACGGAAGTGCCGTGCGTTCGGTACTTGATCGGTCGGATCGTGAAGACGTACGACTACATCAACCGCGTTGTGTTAACGCTTCCGCTTTCGGTCTACGAGGGTACGTGGACAACACTCTCCCCTCTCGTTGGTATGCATCACCATGATCTTGCGTGTGCGTAGGAAATTTTTTGAAATTACTACGTTCCCCAACAATAAGGAATCAAGATAACGGGCCAAACACTATAATTCACATTATCGGATCTAAAAGGATTAAAACCATCTGCTCCATATCCAAGCCTAAAATGGCGGCTGTTCTTAGCAAAGTCCTCATGCAACTCATCAAAATACTTCCATTGAGCAGAATCAGCTGGATGCCTGCTCAAACCATCTTTTGTACGCTCTTCATCATGCCATCTAGTGAGAGCTGCTGTTTTGGAACACATAAACAACCTTTGCAGCCTTTTCTTTATTGGAAAATAACGGATAACCTTCCTAGGTACCTTGTGGACACGTTTTCCATCTAGACTCTTCTTTTCAGATTTCCATCATGATGTATTGCATATTGGACAAACATCAGCCTTAGCATGGTTTTGCCAGAAGAGGATGCAATCATGTTCACATGGATGAATACTAACATATCCAAGTCCTAGGCATTTCACCAATTTCTTAGCTTCATTATAGTTCTTGGCTAGTAAGGACCCTTCAGGAAAAGCATCATTAAGTAGATCTAGCAGCAGGTTAAAACTTTTATCTGACCATCCACCAAGCAATTTGACATGAAGTAGTTAAATTATGAAACGTAGTTTTGAGAACTTCTTACACCCAGGATATAGCTCTTGACTAGAGTCATTTTCCAACTTTTGAAGAGCTTCTAAATATGTATCAGTCTGCTCAGAAACTGCGTCATCTTCGAAATCCCCCTCCTTATCTAAACCGCCCCCTAAGTCTCGAAGCAAATCAGAAATGTCATCCTCTTCAGGTGACTCCTCCTCAACCTCATTCTCATGAGCGTCAGGAACATTCAAGAAAGAAGAACTAGATTCTCCATGAAAAATCCAAGTTTTATACCCACGGAGAAACCCATCACATACCAGATGCTCACGCACCTCTCTTTCTTCATTCCAAAATGAGTTTGAACAGTTCTTACAAGGACATAATATTTTTTTTCCGGATGAATTACTAAATGCAAAGCTTAAGAATTTTTCCACCCCTTCCAAATATACCTTTGTGTGCCTACATGTTATATAAATATGCATATGCATCAGATCAGATGTAGCTAAATAATTGCTTAGTACCCTATAACCGCTAAAAAATTGTGTTTTACCTAGGCTCATCCATCCACCTTTTGTCCATGGTGGCTGCACCTTCACAAGTAATTCACAAACTACTAAGTGAAATATACACTCAGAGTATCGATGTTGCTGCAAAAATAGGCATTCAGTATGAACATACATATCAAATAGAGATAAACTTAAAATAGGGGCATTGAGCTTCTAAAACAGGCTAGATATGCACATAATCATGTTAATGCAAGAGAGATGTATCTGCAACTACTTGATAAAAACAGATCACACTAAGTAGGGTTCACACAACCAAATCTACATCTACTTGAAATACAAAATGAACAACAAAAAACTGAAACTCAAAGAATATCATGCAAGTCATCCAATCAGGTCTATCACACAAGCATTCTTCAATCAGGCCATTAGTGACAATGTGAACTACAGAAAGTACCTCTTTAATCTGTAGGCGGGGCGGAGGAAAGTAATCAGCCGGAACAGAAGTCACCCGTTGAGGAAGAACAACGGTGGATCCTCGCGTCTAACCCTTCTGCTTCTCCTTGCCGGTGGTAGGTGTTGCTTCTCCTCGGCGCAGCGGACGGCGCTGCAGCTCCTGGCCGGATGTGGGGGACGGCGCTATTGCTCCTCGGCGCGGCGGACGGAGCTGCAGCTCCTGGGCGGATGTGGGGGACGACGCTGCTGCTCCTTGACGCGGCGGACGGCGCTGCTTCTCCTCGGCGTGGCGGACGGAGCTGCAGCTCCTGGGTGGATGTGGGCGGGGGGATCAGAGGACGGCCGGGGTGGTCAGGGGACGGGCGGATGTGGCGCGAGGGGGGGGTCAGAGGACGGGCGGGGGGGTCAGGGGACGGGCGGCAGCGTGCAGGTTGGGGACGGGCGGCGGCGTCCAGGTTGGGGAGGCGGCGACGGCGCTAGGTTTAGGTCGGGGCAGGAAGCGAGAGAAAGGGTAGGATTGGGGATCGAGGGGATATTTGGTTATGTCTTTTTTTCTTTTTTTTTTCTTCTCTAGTCTGGCTCGGATGTTTCACATGGCGTGCGCATGGCTCTCTTTCCGCGCCATATTTTTTTGGTGCGGGCCAAAGCAAACAACGCCGACACTTTCTGTGTCCCCATGAATCGGCGACAGACAAAGTATCACTAAAGTCTGTATATTCCGACGGAAAATGCATCGGTGATCTGGTGGTGATTTGGGACAGATAATGTGTCATGAGGCTATATAACAGCAACATACTGTGTGTCGGCATAGTTTGTGACAAAAAAGTGTCGGCGATTCTCACTTCTACCAACAGACGCATGTCGTCTTTGTAGTGTCGTGGTGTAGTGCGTGCCACCTTTGGGGACGAAACGATATCCGTTGCTTCTTATTGCTTTCAAAAAACTTCCATTGTCAACATAGAACAACAGGAGTGTTGTGTTTAATTTTGGAATTTTTGGGGTTCGTTCGGCCATTTTTATACATTAAATGGGTTTTCCAAGCATTTTATGTGCATAATTCAAATTTGAACTACATGCACATGCTCCAGTGCATATAAATTGGTTGAAAAATCAAATTTGTGTCCTTCGGTGCATGCTTAGGTCCCATGCAAGAAATGGGAATGAATTTCAAACACCCTGCCGCCGTCACTCGGCCGCAAACATTCAGATTCTTGGTTTTTAAATTATAGTAAACCCAAAGCTCGTCTGAAATTCATGAAACTTGGCATGCTATCATGGGGCGACATCAACATGCCGTGGTAAAATTTTTGTCCCATTTGGGGTAGGTTTGGGTATAAGCTTCTCACAAACCAGAGCTTCTCACAACAAGCGTGATGGTTTCGGTAGGGAACGTGCCACCTTTGGGGACGAAACGATATCCATTGCCTCTTATTGCTTTAAAAAAAATTCTAGTGTCAAGATAGAACAACAGGAGTGCTGTGTTTAATTTTGGAATTTTTCAGGGTTCGTTTGGACATTTTTATACATTAACTTGGCTTTGTAGGCATTTCAGGTGCATAATTCAATTTTGAACTACATGCACATGCTCTAGTGCATATAAACTAGTTGAAAAATCAAATATGCGTCCTTGGTTCCATGCTTAGGTCCCATGCAAGAAATGGGAATGAATTTCAAACACCCGGCGACCGTCACTCAGCCGCAAACATTGAGATACCTGGTTTTTAAATTCTAGTAAATCCAAAACTCGTCTGAAATTCATGAAACTTGGCATGCTATCATGGTGCGGCATCAACATGCCATGGTAAATTTTTTGTCTCATTTGGGGCAGGTTTGGGTATAAGCTTCTCACAAATCAGAGCTTCTCACAACAAGCGTGATGGTTTGGTTAGGGAACGTGCCACCTTTGGGGACGAAACGATATCCGTTGCCTCATATTGCTTTCAAATTTTTTCTAGTGTCAACATAGTACAACAGGAGTGTTGTGTTTAATTTTGGAATTTTTCAGGGTTTGTTTGGACATTTTTATACATTAACTGGGTTTTCTAGGCATTTTATGTGCATAATTCAAATTTGAACTAAATGCACATGCTCCAGTGCATATAAATTGGTTGAAAAAACAAATATGTGTCGTTCGGTGCATGCTTAGGTCCCATGCATGAAATGGGAATGAATTTCAAACACCAGGGCATTGTTGATTGCCGGCAAAACATTGAGATACTTTGTTTTTAAATTCTAGTAAATCCAAAACTCGTCTGAAATTCATGAAACTTGGCATGCTATAATGGAATGCACCCGACATGTTGTGGTATTTTTCATGTCCATTTTGACATTTTGAAACAACATCCAACACTCGAATAACTGCACTGTAACATCCAACAAAGGCATTTCGAAACAAATAACTGCACTCGAATAACTGCACTGCAACATTGAGAAGGCGCACTCGAATAACATCCAACAAAGGCATTTTGAAACAAATAGCTGCCACTATAGCATCTCAAATGTTTTGTATAATTTAAATTGTGTGTGTTCTGTTAACCATTCATGTGGCGCCACGCCTCACTCTTTTAATGGCTAGGAGGTGCCGTGCGGATAGGTGCTTGAGTTCTTGACTAAACGGGAGGCGTGCGAGCTGTACTCCAATGCGGAGGCTCACCGGGAAGCGTGCGAGCTGTATGCCGCACAGGCTCACCGCGAGCCCTTTGACTTCCATGGCCACCCGCCTTGCTCGCATCCTCTACATTAATGGCGCCTTAGCCGCAGTTTAATACGGTTTTGAAATATAAAACCCTCATCGCAAACGTTTTAGTTAGAACACCCGTATGCAAAATGAACAACTTCCCCAGGAAGCCAAGGGAAAATGTGCCTAGCAGGATTTGTGCAGCTCTTGATCGCAAATGTTTTAGTTAGAACACCCGTATGCAAACCGACAGCTTCCCCAGGAAGCCAAGAGAAAATGTGCCTAGCAGGATTTCTGCAGCTCTTGATCGCAAACATTTTAGATAGAAGACCCATATGCAAAGTGAGAGCTATGGTCTTCCCCCTTAAGTCGAGGGAAAATTCGCAGCGCGGGATTTGTGCATCCCTTCAACGCAAATGGTTGTTTTGGATGACCCGTGTGCAACCACGTACAAAAAATTTGGTAAGATTTGCATTTGTCATATTGGGTATGTTGCCATTTGCCGTGCGCTACCGGAACCGATATGTTGTCGTGGCATCATTTTCGGATTCGTTGCCGTGGCACCCTTTATTTCCACCACGGTGATAAATGCTTCATAACATGCTCATGTCAACTTTTTCTTAAAATTGCATATAACTTGCATATTTCATCCGCATCATGATAACAACATTTAAAATGTTTAAATTGTTGTTTGCTTTAAAAATTGCTAAATTGCATATGGGGACTTTCCAGACTTGTTGTTTCTCGTTTCCGGCCTCATTTAAACTTGCCTAAATAGTTGGTTTACTTGTGCTTCACCTGTTGCCATGTTAACCAACATTTAATATCATTGAGTAGCTTTAACGAGAGTGAACTACATAATTAAATGTGGCGTTTCTTCAATATGCTACTCGTAACTTATAGTATTGTTTGTTGCACTTTGCTTTGCCATGCCATGTTTCATTAATCCGGACATGCATCATACTTGGTTGTGCATCATGCCATATTAATGCTTGGTTGTTTACCATGTTATTTCCTTCTTTCCGGTTGTGCTTATTCTCAATAGTTCCGATTTTACGTTCGATTGTGAGGATTCGTTCGACTACGCCCGATCATCTTCTTCATGGATTCGATCTTCTTCCTAGCGGGATTTCAGGCAACACTGGTGCGCGTCGGTCCTAAACAAACGGTTTTTTTACCCCTTTCCGCAATGACATTTGGAACCGCCGCCAAGTGAGTGTGGGCGATTGGGGGGTCCTTCCCACACGACCCAGAAACCGTCGGGGATATGCCCTCCTGGCACACACGTTCGGCAAAATGAGGCCGTGTGCGACCGACGAGCACTCAAATACGGAAATACATACAGTAGAGCTAAAAAAATACAATTATATGGCGAATTTGTTTCTGGTCGCAAGTACATCCCACATAGTCAGTCCCCGCTAAACGTTTCCGTTCATATGCACATCCCACACAGTCGCTCCAAGGAAAACGTTTCCGTTCACAGGTACATCACACACAATTTTTCCCGTTAAATCGTTTGCGTTACTGAATGTAGCACACACGGTCCGTAGAAGAAACTGTGTGGCAAAGGTTGTGCATGACACACCGTTTTTATGTGGTAAACGTTTGCGCAAGGTGGCCTAACGCAAACAGTTTTCAAGAGAAAGTCGTGTGTGATTGTTCATTGATCCAACACGGTTTATTCCTAGAAACTGTGTGCGTTGCCTGAGGTCATCGCCCACGGTATTTTTTCAACAACCGTTTGCAATATCAAAACCCAATTAGCAGGCTAATTGCCCTATTATTAATAATACATTTATTAATCTAATTGACATTCATATTAAGCACACAATATATTTCATTTCCATATTAAGGAAGCAGAATTTCATAATTGAAATACATCAGAGTACAACATGATATAGCTTCAGCACTCAGCTACCCCATTACACAACTGCACCAGCAGCAAGTTCCACATGCAACATGTAGAACCTTTCGAAATTAGCATCATAGACGGTATATAGACAGATGCATCACATCTGGAAAACTGCTGAAGCGGAAGGCGAATATTGAGCCTTCATTCATGTTGAAGGTCTTTGCAACTTTAGGCCAGTGCCTGTGGATGATTGACCGTCCGTCCTTCGACCTCTTCAGGAACACTTCAATATTGAACCGTGGGTGTTGTATGAAAACCTTCCTCGCCTCCTGACCATAGAGGTGGTTTGAGAGGTAATCATCAGTGAACTGCTTTGGAAAGGCCTGAAAACAAGGATGTGCATAAATATCTTCTCTATATTGGAAATGGGGCAAAGGAATAAAAAAAGGCAAGGTATAATAGTTAGTACCATCTTGTAGTGAACTGATGTCTTCTTCATTGTGCAGACAAAGATCTTGTTGTTTTTTGTCGCTAATTTCTTTATCCTAACAATCTTTCTGAGTTTCTTGATTTGATTGATATTCATGGACAACTCATTTCCCCATATGCAAAAAGGGTCGAACAGTGGGTCAAAACCTCTGACAGCAGGACCTACATGTGCAAGACCAAATTGTTAAAAACCAAAATATTAGAATGGTTCCTGCAATTGCACAATAATGTGCTATTAGACAACGGACCATGCACGTGCTAACCTCGATTGTAAACCTCAGTGCTTCCCATTGTTTCCCTGCAACACATATAAGGTAGTTAGTCATCAGGTTAAGTAAGGGTTCGCATGCTATCAGTAAAATATGTTGATGAAAAATAAGCACATTGCAGATTCATCAGATTAATTGAAGCCACACGGAAAACCCATTTACCCAAACCAAGCATGATTAAGAACTAGGAAATATAGCACTTGTATATGTTTCTCATGTATTAAGTGCAGCCAAATTCGATTTATTCCTCACATGCACAACAATACAAAATTCTACCCACGACAATTGGACATCGCATTGCAGAATTGAACCAAGCAGTTAACTAAACACCACAACAAATGAACCAAACATTAACTGAGCACCACATTGCACAATATAACATTGAACCAAGCAGTTAACTAAACACCACAACAAATGAACCAAACATTAACTGAGCACCACATTGCACAATATAACATACTCCTAATAGAAGATCAGAGAGTTAACCAAACAGTTAACTACAGCCAATTGTAGCAATTGTATTTGTTTCTCATGTATTTACTACAGCCAAATTCAATTTATTCCTCACATGGTATACAATAACAGAATGCACCCACAATTTTGTAAAGATAAATTCGATTTATTTCTCACATGGAAGACAATACAAAATTGCAGCCTGAAGAATTGAACATCACATTTGCAGAATTGAACCAAACAGTTAACTGAAGACGACAACTAATTAACAAAACAGTTAATAAGTGAGCACCACACTGCACGACATATAGAACATATACACTAGAGCAACAGATTGCATGGTGAAATTAGATAGCACAATTCACTAGATTTTGTGAAGGAAAGGCAGGAGCAGCACACGCAACGGGTAAACCGAGCATGCTTAACCGGCGTAGCTAGCAATTGGCAAGGTGCTCCTCCAAGATCTGGGGGTCGGCACGAATGGCAGCCATCGCGACCTCATCCGCGCGTGCGGCCGCGATTTGCTTCTCCGCTGCCAAATGCTCCTTGAGGTCCTGGCTATACTGCGTGCACCATGGCTTAGGCCGGCGCTTATTTGGTGGAGGGGTCGGTGATTTGGGTGGAAGGTGTCGCGCTCGCGCCGGCGGTCGGGGCATGTGGGATGTGGAAGGAGGAGGAGGATGGGGGTCGGGTGTGGATTACCTGCCTGGATAGAGGAGGCCGAGCAGCGTGAAGGAGGGTCGCCGGCGAGGAGGCGGCGGCGCTGCAAGCAAGGAGTGAAGGTTTCAACTTGGAAAGGAAGGCGGAAAGAGGGGAAATGTGGCTTTTGGTAAGGGGGAGGGGGCGGGGAGGTAGATATTTCCGCGGAAGCCGAAAATTTGGAATCGCTTCAGCCAAAAAACTGGCGCGCAAAGTGTCATCAGACACGGTCCCTTATTCAGAACTGTGTACGATATGTGGACATCACAAACGATTCAGATAGCTTAACCCGTGTGTGATGAGTTTGAACGTCAAAAGTTTTGGTTCGAATTTCCATGGTTACAGTGGTCATCCACGTCATTGCATAATTTGGGTACACAAAGGAGACTACAGCACACCCACACTTCTTAATCGAGCAAGTTCAGCAATTAAACAGAGCTAGCTGACCTAAACATTACTCTAACAAATTAAAGACCGGCGCTCTTAATTAAACAAAACATAGAGTACTACTACGGCTGGTGCTCGTCGATCTCCGCCGCCGCCTCCATGTCCAGCTCGCGCCCGACGGTCTCCTGGGGAAGGGGCTCCATGGCATCCATCGCACCATACTCGGCAAGCATCTCGCCATCCGCGTCCGCCATCTCTTTGGAAAAGGCCGCCACGAGCTGGGCGTGGGCGGACGCGATCTGGGCTTGGACGGGCTCCGTCGTCGCAAGGTATGCGGCGGAGGAACGGACGGCTGCTCGAACGCTCTCGGCGATTGCCAGCTCTTCGGCCGTGGGTTGCCGACCGTTGTCGGAGAAGCTTCGTTCGATTTGTGCGGTGACCGCCAGGAGCTGGGCGTGGGTGGCCTCGACATGGTCGTGGGCGGCCTCCATCAGGGCTAAGGCCGCCGCTGCGGAACGGACAGCTGCTGTGCCGCTCTCGCCAGTTGCTATCCCCGAGGCAGATGTTGCTGCCGCCACCTGAGAAGCAACAACGGCCGTTTGGGCTGCCTTTGCCGCCCGGTCGCAAATTGCGGCCGCGCTCATGCACCTTGTTAGCACGCGCATGGCGGCTGCGGCCGCGCTCTCGCCGGAGTGGGCCACCGAAGTTGCCCCCACGACGCGGGTCCACGTGCCCATCTTTCACCGGCGATGATTGAATCGTGAAATGATATTTGGGGAGCGAGCTAGTGTGCTTGAGACGCCGGCTGTGGACTGTAGCCGACGCACCTTCTCGCGTAAGCCATAGGCGTACTATACACCGACGGTGCTCCAAGATATTTTGTACTACATCTCACACGGTTGCTGATAATAAACTGTGTGCGATCTACTTGATTTTTCATCTTGATTTGAATTACATAATGGGGTCACAGCGGTAATGGACGGTGTTTGAATGGCTAGACCTTTTATCTGGAGTGAAAATGCAACTATATGTGTGTCGTAAAATAACTGGAATTATTCAGGGTTCGTTTGAACATTTTATACATTAAATTGGTTTTCTAGCCATTTCAGGTGAACAATTCAAATTTGAACTACATGCACATGCTCCAGTGCATATAAATTGGTTGAAAAATCAAATCTGTGTCCTTGGGTGCATGCTTAGGTCCCATGCAAGAAATGGGAATGAATTTCAAACACCAGGGCACCGTTGATTGCCGGCAAAACATTGAGATGCCTGGTTTTTAAATTCTAGTAAATCCAAAACTCGTCTGAAATTCATGAAACTTGGCATGCTATCATGGAGCGGCATCAACATGCCGTGGTACAAATTTTGTCCCATTTGGGGCAGGTTTGGGTATATGCTTCTCACAAACCGGAGCTTCTCACAACAAGCATGATGGTTTTCGGTAGGGAACGTCCCACCTTTGGGGACGAAACGATATCCATTGCCTCTTATTGCTTTCAAATTTTTTTCTCGTGTCAACATAGAACAACAGGAGTGTTGTGTGATTTTTTGTGATTTTTCGGGGTTCGTTTGGACATTTTTATGCATTAACTGAGTTTTCAATGCATTTTATGTGCATAATTCAAATTTGAACTACATGCACATGCTCCAGTGCATATAAATTGGTTGAAAAATCAAATATGTGTCCTTGGGTGCATGCTTAGGTCCCATGCAAGAAATGGGAATGAATTTCAAACACCGGGGCACCGTTGATTGCCGGCAAAACATTGAGATGCCTGGTTTTTAAATTCTAGTAAATCCAAAACTCGTCTGAAATTCATGAAACTTGGCATGCTATCATGGAGCGGCATCAACATGCCGTGGTACAAATTTTGTCCCATTTGGGGCAGGTTTGGGTATATGCTTCTCACAAACCGGAGCTTCTCACAACAAGCATGATGGTTTTCGGTAGGGAACGTCCCACCTTTGTGGACGAAACGATATCCATTGCCTCTTATTGCTTTCAATTTTTTTCTCGTGTCAACATAGAACAACAGGAGTGTTGTGTGATTTTTTGTGATTTTTGGGGTTCGTTTGGACATTTTTATGCATTAACTGAGTTTTCAATGCATTTTATGTGCATAATTCAAATTTGAACTACATGCACATGCTCCAGTGCATATAAATTGGTTGAAAAATCAAATCTGTGTCCTTGGGTGCATGCTTAGGTCCCATGCAAGAAATGGGAATGAATTTCAAACACCGGGGCACCGTTGATTGCCGGCAAAACATTGAGATGCCTGGTTTTTAAATTCTAGTAAATCCAAAACTCGTCTGAAATTCATGAAACTTGGCATGCTATCATGGAGCGGCATCAACATGCCGTGGTACAAATTTTGTCCCATTTGGGGCAGGTTTGGGTATATGCTTCTCACAAACCGGAGCTTCTCACAACAAGCATGATGGTTTTTCGTAGGAAACGTCCCACCTTTGTGGACGAAACGATATCCATTGCCTCTTATTGCTTTCAAATTTTTTCTCGTGTCAACATAGAACAACAGGAGTGTTGTGTGAATTTTTGTGATTTTTCGGGGTTCGTTTGGACATTTTTATGCATTAACTGAGTTTTCAATGCATTTATGTGCATAATTTAAATTTGAACTACATGCACATGCTCCAGTGCATATAAATTGGTTGAAAAATCAAATATGTGTCCTTGGGTGCATGCTTAGGTCCCATGCAAGAAATGGGAATGAATTTCAAACACCAGGGCACCGTTGATTGCCGGCAAAACATTGAGATGCCTGGTTTTTAAATTCTAGTAAATCCAAAATTCTGTTAACCATTCACGTGACGCCACGTGTCTTGGTTTTAATGGCTGTAGGAGGTGCCGTGCGGACAGCTGCTTGACCTTGACTGAACGGGAGGCGTGCGAGCGCCGTCCGGTGCGCAGGCTGACCGAGAGGCGTGCAAGCTGTCCTTGAGTGCGCAGGCTCACCGGGAAGCGTGCGAGCTGTACGCTGCGCAGGCTCACTGGGAAGCGAGCCCTTTGACTTCCATGGCCGCCCGCCTTGCTCGCATCCTCTCCATTAATGGCGCCCAAGCCGCAGTTTAATTCGCTTTTTAAATATAAAACACTCATCGCAAACGTTTTAGTTAGAACACCCGTATGCAAACCGACAGCTTCCCCAGGAAGCCAAGAGAAAATGTGCCGAGCAGGATTTCTGCAGCTCTTGATCGCAAACGTTTTAGATAGAACACCCGTATGCAAAGTGAGAGCAGCGCAGGATTTGTGCATCCCTTCAACGCAAACGGTTGTTTTGGATGACCCGTGTGGAACCACGTACAAACAATTTGGTAAGATTTGTCAATCCTTGTAACACTGCGATTTGTCAAAATATGAAGCTAAAAATCACTAGCAGTATCTAATTTTTGCAACTAAAATTCAGTAATTAAGCATAGATTTCATTCATAGATTAAGCAGTCGTTCTTAATTTATACAAACAGTTCAACTCGACAGCTGAACCGACCAAACTTTTCCCCAATTGTTGCCAACCACGTACTGAAATAGCTAGTTCAACTATATATACTAGCTAATTTTAAGTACGTTGTACAGTTCCACCACATCTATAGTCAGATGAACTGAACAAAATAGCCCCTAAATACTACTACTACTGCGGAGGGGCTTTGTACTACTTCCGGCTGCCTCTCCTCTGCCGAGCGCGCTCAGTAAGAGGCGGAGGAGGAGGAGCCTACCGACGAGCTGGGCAACCGCAATGCGGTGCCTGCCACTAATGCAGCTTTAGTGACGCTCGCCTCAAACGTCCTCTGTCGCTCCAGACGACCCCTCTCGAAGCGGTGGTTCTCCTCGTAGATCTCCTGATTCCTCGCCTCTGAGGCGGCGTGTGCCGCTGCCACTGCAGCGGTAAGGCTCTTTGCGTGCTCGACGAGGCGCTCCTCTTCCCGCAGGAACTCAGCATAGCACGCAAGGTCGTTGTCGCACGTGCGGGCATCCACCTCCGCCTCCCGCCTTCGGGCGGCGGTGGCGGAGCGGGTGATGACCCCGGCGGTCGACGGTGGGCTGGCGGCCACGGCGGCCGACGACGGGGAGGCGGTCATGACCACCACCTCCCGCCTTCGGGCGCGGTGGCGGAGCGGGTGATGGCCACAGTGGCTGGCAGTGGGGTGGCGGCCACGACGGCCATCTCCCACCTTCGGGCCGCGGCGGCGGAGCGGGCGATGGCCCTAGCTTTCGTCGGAAGTGTGGCGGCAACGGCGGCTGACCGACGGGCACCAGCGGCGAAGCATGTGGTGGGTGTTCCGCGCACACCCAACAGGGACGCCGCGCGCACTACACTACGTCGGGGACTGCGCCGCCGCCGCGGTGTAGCCTCCCAGCTGCAGCTGTCCTATGATGACGGCGGAGTGGCTGAGCGATGACGACGGACCGGTGCCATTGGCGAATGTGGGAGAAGCAGACGAGATAAGCTACAGGGATGGAGGGGGAAATGCGACGCATGACTCGCCAGCCGTGAGGGTTTTTATAGCAGGCCGGTAAGCATTGGGATTTTGGGGGATTTCACCGAGTCGGGCGGGAAGCTTGCACGGGAACCTGCAAGGTTGCGCGGGAACGGGCTCACCGACGATTCATTGGCACCACCATTTGGCAAAAAGAACGCCCCCGCGCACTGTGCAAGCTTGCGCTGTAAGCCGTCTGCGGCAGCGGGGTGGCAAGACGTGCGAGAGGAGGACGAAAGGCCACGTACACATACGGTTAATAAAAAAACGTTTGCGATTTAATTACCTACTATACCACCGTCCTGGTTTATAAGTATGATTTAACTAATAAAATACGAATGCATGTCGCCAAATATTATATAGTTGGATTTGTATTTGAACATCGTTTCCAATTATATAATTTTTGAAACATGCATTAACATTTTGTTGGTTAAATTTGAGGGCAAAGTATGGCACGGAATATAAAGGAGACTATAGACTAGACGGAGGTGGTACCACACGGCCGCTCTCTACGCAGCGACGCAACTGTCGGCCGGCTTGTAGGCGACCATTTATTGCGTGTTCAACTGCTCCATGCATGTGGTTGCTTGCGGTTCAGGCGGCCGCGACACGCTCTGCTCGCGTCCTGCCGCGCGCTTTGCTCGCGTCCCACCGCGCGCGCTCTGCTCTCGCGGCCATGCGGACGCGCCAAGAATCTATGCCGCCTGGCCCCCTTTTATTCCTGCGGCCATTTACCTTCATCTCTCGTCTCACACATCACAGTAAGCACACCCACGAGGACACATACAGAGAGGACATCCAGCGGTTCCAATGGCGCTCCCCGTGGCTCCAATGGCGCTCCCAGCGGCCGACGATGGCAACAGCGGGTAGTTCACCATGCATCACGTAGTGGACACCCACGTGAGGGGGAAGGCCCTCTCGGTGGTGTACACGAACGATCCGGTCTCGGTGGAGAGCTCCATCCAAACTATGGAGCAGTTCCTTGCCGAGGACAAGTACCGAGTGGTCGGCTTCGACCTCGAGTACACCATCGGTCGTCCCAGTTGTGCGTGCGACATGACGTCCTCGTCTACCACTTCCACCTTGCCACAAGGCCTTGCGAGCATTTCTCCAGGTTTATCAAGAGCTCCGACTACATTTTCGCTACGGTGGACACCACCAATGATCTAAAAGCGCTCAAGGTTTCGGACTTGAAATGCCCGAATCTTATCAACATCCAGCACCACTACAAGGTCTGGGGCACCGACAAAAGCAAACTAAACTCCCTAGTTGACCTCGCCTCGGCCATCATGGACCCCTACTACGCGAAGATGAAGAAAGAGAGCAATAAGGACAAGAACGCCTGGCACAGTGTGTGGCATAAGAGACTGGATGAACAACATGTCAAGTACGCGGCCATGGACGCGTACACAAGCTACGAGATGTACATGCGGATCGTTGACATGAGGAACTGTCTTCTTCCTGACCAGACGAGGGATCGAGCCACATAGCAGTGGCGGGAGCGTCACAAGAAGTAGATGACTAGACGATCGTTTCTCCTACTTTAGAATGCATGCAATTGTTTATTGAGGTGTGTGCGAATGATCTGTATAGTCACTTATGTAATTTGATGTTTATTTCAGTTATATATATATATACACACACATCTTATTCTACTGTAGAAAGAGCAATTCACATGGCTTATTAGCAGCAATCATCTGTGTTATTATTGGTCATGACCGCCTGTTCGGCCGCTGCGCCGACGATGACTTCTCGGGTCATCGAAAACAGCCTCCATGTTAGCTCGGGACTCGCCGAGCAGTTGGATCCAATAGAGCTCTCTTCCTTGAACGAGCCCTTGGATCGCATCGCCGCTTTGGGATTCGCTATGGACTATGATCAGATCGGGCTTAACCCCGACCAAAGGGAGATGAACTCCCTGCCGGTCACCCATCAGATAGCGGTGGTGGAGGAGCAATGCGGCGATTCTTCCTCTATCTTGAGGACAAACTATGTCCAGATTCCCGAGCTCTCTGAGCCGGATACCCGTCTATGGGAGGACATCGCCCAAACCCTGAACCTAGAATCTGGTAGCAGGCCAGACCTATTGGGCAACATCCCGGAGCCCGAACTGCCAAGATCAGAAACTCCTCCGCCCTTGGGTCTCAGATCGGGTCAAGGTTCGGACTTAAATCCACCCACCCACCCAGATATAAACGATCTTTCCCACATTAGACAAGAGCCCCAGGAGACAGTACACCACTATTGGGCCAGATTCCTCCTGGTAATGAACAAGGTCAAGGACTGTCGCGAGGAAGACGCAATTTCATTCTTTTGCAATAATTGCACGGACAAGGGAATCCTCAACGCCATAAGTCGCTGTGGCATAGCACACTTCGCTGACTTGGCGGCCATAGTACGGAAGTACTGTGCAATGGAAAGCCCTGGAAAACCCAACAAAATTTTGGGATCCTCCGGCTCTGACAAAACCCCCAGTCCGAACTAAAAGGGTGCACTCTCGTAAGTCGCCCGACCCAATTACAAAGAAGCAAAAGCCCACTACAGGGCGTGGAACCGTGTTGGAGGGATGGCTTAATGGGCCATCCAAAATTCACAGTACAGCGGATACCATACCAACACACGGCCTTAGAGCATGTTGGGTACTCCGGCAGGTGGCCAAGAGCGGTGAGGATCTCCTCATTAACAATACCGCAGAGCACCATCCCGTGGAAAACAACAATACAGTATTGACAGTCTTCGAGACCTTTGCCTCAAATAATAGGCGTAAGCGAGCACTCCGCAGCCTTGCCGAAGTCTGCCACGTGGCAGCAATAAATCCATGGAGCGACACGGCTATCACCTTCAATGCTAGTGACGAACCTAAATTCCGAACAGCCCGAGCACCAGCCGCCTTGGTCCTTAGTCCAATTGTGGATGGCTTCCGGCTTACTAAAGTGCTCATGGACAACATCGACGGATTAAACCTCATCTATGAGGAGACTCTTCAAAAAATGGAAATAGACAGAAACCGCATTGAGCAAAGCAGCATGACCTTCAGAGGAATCATCCCTAGTCGGGAGGCACGATGTGCTGGGAAAATCACACTAGATGTGGTATTCGGCACGCCGGAGAATTATAGGTCCGAAGAAATCACATTCCAAGTGGCATCGTTCAATAGCGGATACCACACCCTTCTAGGGCAGGAGGCATTCACGATCTTCCAAGCCATACCCCATTACGGGTACATGAAGCTCAAAATGCCCGGGCCCAATGGAATCATAACTCTAGCTAGTGATCCGGACATAGCACTCCGCACCGAAAACAAAACAGCCGCACTGGCCCTCGAGGCGTTATCCGAAGCCCTCGCGGCCGAAGAATTAACTGCGCTGCGCTCCACAGTGGACAGGGACGACGTGATACTCGACAAAAGATCCAAGTCCACCTCTTTTAAACTAGTGGATGAGATAGTCAAATTCCAAGTCCACCCAACGGACCCTACAAAAACAGCATCCATCGGGGCATAGTTAAACCCCACAGTAGACGCCGCACTACGGGAGTTCTTGCGCGAGAATTGGGACATATTCGCCTGGCATCCTTCTGACATGCCAGGAATCCCACGCAGGTTGGCCGAGCATAGCCTTAACATTTTAAAGGGGTTCAAGCCGGTCAAGCAGACCCTTCGGCGTTTCTCTGAACCTAAGCGACAAGCCATGGGAGAGGAGCTAGCCAAGTTACTGGAGGCCGGATTCATTAGAGACATAAAACATCCGGACTGGCTAGCAAACCTGGTGATGGTACCAAAGAAGGATAAATCCTGGCGCCTATGTGTCGCTTTCAAGGACCTTAACAAGGCTTGCCCCAAGGATCCCTTCCCCCTCCTCCGCATCGATCAAATTATCGACGCTACTGAAGGACACGACTCATTGTGTTTCCTCGATGCATACTCCGGATACCATCAAATCAAGATGGTGGAGTCCGACCAAACCGCAACGGCATTTATCACCCCATATGGCCCCTTCTGTTTTAACACCACGCCTTTCGGGCTTAAGAACGCCGGTGCAACCTATCAACGCATGATTCAGACATGCCTGAAAACACAGATCGACAAAACAGCGGAGGCATACGTAGACGATGTGGTCGTTAAAACCAGACACGTCGAATCCTTAATAGACGACTTGAGGCTCACGTTCGACAATCTCCGAACATACGACATCAAGCTCAATCCGGAAAAATGCGTTTTCGGCGTGCCCGCCGGAAAGCTCCTGGGATTCATCGTCTCCAGTAGAGGAATCGAAGCAAATCCAGCTAAAATCCGAGCTCTGTCACAGTTGGCTATCCCAACAGACCTCAAGCAAATTCAGAAATTAACTGGATGCGTGGCGGCCTTAAGCCGCTTTATCTCCCGATTAGGAGAAAAGGCCCTACCCCTTTATCGCCTTCTTCGGCGCACCGAGCACTTCGAGTGGACGGATGCGGCCACGGCCGGATTGGAAGAAATAAAAGCCATCCTGGCCACCAACCCAATCTTGGCCGCGCCAAATGTCGGCGAACCGATGCTGTTATATATAGTGGCAACGCACCAAGTTGTAAGCGCAGTGCTCGTCGTCGAACAAGAGACGGACGGACATAAATTCCCACTTCAAAAGCCGGTATACTATGTATCCACTATGCTCACTCCATGCAAATCACGGTACCCACATTATCAAAAGATAGCATACGCGGTATTCATGGCATCCCGGAAATTACGACACTACTTTCAAGAGTGTTCAATTACGGTGGCCTCAGAAGTACCACTCAACGACATAATAAATAACCGCGATGCCACGGGCCGGATTGCTAAATGGGCTATCGAGCTCCTCCCGTTCGACATAACATATAAACCACGGCGAGCCATTAAGTCGCAAGTACTGGCTGATTTTGTCGCCGAATGGACAGAAGCCGAACTCCCTAAAGAATACGGCGCGTACTCCAATTGGATCATGCACTTTGACGGCTCTAAAATGCTGGCGGGTCTGGGGGCTAGTGTCGTCCTGACATCCCCCATCGGAGATACAATCCAGTATGTACTCCAAATACTATACACAGACTCCAACAACGCAGCAGAATACGAGGCCCTGTTACACGGTCTCCGGATGGCAGTCTCCATGGGCATTCAATGCCTAGAGGTGCGGGGGGATTCGAAACTCGCAATATCTCAAATAAATGGAGACTTCGACGCCAAGGATCCAAAAATGGGGGCTTATCGCAATGCCGTCCTCAAATTGTCAGCTCGGTTCGAGGGGCTTGAATTCCACCATGTGGCCCGGGAAAACAATCAGGCGGCGGATATCCTCGCCCGCATAGGCGCGAAACGCGACCCTTTCCCACCTAATATCTTCTTGGAAAGGTTGTTTAAGCCATCCGTGGTATGGGAAGGAGAGATCGGTAACAATAGTCCGGACCCGGCCACAACACCAGATACCGAACACTCTGACGTAATCGGCGGCTCTGCCTCCGAAATAACACCTTCCGCCCACGTGATTATGGTTGTCATCGCCCCATTGACAGAACCCTTCCTGGCCTACCTAACTAGGCAGGAACTACCTTAGGACCCAAACGAGGCACGTTGCATTGTGCGGCGGTCTAAAGCCTACAAGGTCCACGAGGGAGAGCTTTATAAGAAAAGCGCTACCGGAGTCCTTCAAAGGTGCATCTCCGAAGAGGAAGGACGGCAACTTTTGGCAGAAATTCATGCTGGACTCGGCGGTCACCACGCCGCAGCTCGGGCCCTTGTAAGCAAGGCCTTCCGTACAGGTTTTTATAGACGCACATGACCTCATCCAACGTTGCGTCGGTTGCCAGCTTTTTGCAAATCAAAGCCATATGCCGCCTACCGCTCTCCAAACAATCCCCATTACTTGGCCCTTTGCGGTCTGGGGGCTTGATATGGTCGGACCCCTCAAAGGGGGAAGCCATAAGAAAAAATACTTATTGGTCATGGTGGATAAATTCACCAAATGGATAGAAGCCAAACCAGTTAAAACGGCTGAATCCGGACCAGTGATAGACTTCATATCTGGGTTTGTACACCGTTATGGCGTCCCCCACAACATCATCACTGATAATGGCTCGAACTTTACAGCCGACGAGGTAAAACTTTGGTGCAGCAACATGGGCATCAAACTCGATTATGCTTCTGTCTATCACCCGCAAACTAACGGTCAAGTCGAGCGAGCAAATGGTCTTATCATGAGCGGCATTAAACCCAGATTAGTGCGGTCCTTAAAGGAATCAAACACGCACTGGGTAGAGGAGCTCGACTCCGTACTATGGGGGCTGCGGACCACACCGAATCGCACTACCGGATACACACCGTTTTTTATGGTGTACGGCGCAGAGGCGGTACTGCCGTGCGACATAATTCATGACTCACCTCGAGTGCACATGTATGAAGAGAAAGAAGCCGAGCTTGATCGGCAGGACAGTTTGGACGCCCTGGAGGAGGAGCGTGACGTGGCAAAAGCCCGTTCCGCATTCTATCAGCAACAGGCTCAAAGGTATCAAAGCAGAGAAGTACGGGCCAAAACTTACAACGTTGGCGAACTCGTTCTATGCCTACCGGAGAAGAAAAAGAACAAGCTCAAGCCCAAATGGGAAGGTCCCTTCATTATTGACCAAGTTCTGACCAGTGGAGCGTACCATCTGCAGGATGCATCGGACAATCGAATCAAGCCAAACCCATGGAACGCAGCCACACTCCGTAGGTTCTACGCCTAGTGCCGGACTCTATGTTCGTCTCCTTACCTCCGTCAATTTTTTACATATCCGTTATATGTCTTTCATCTCTTTCTTTTTTCCTTTTTCTTCAAGGCCTTAAAAGACTAGATTGTGTCTTGACTACACTATCTTGACGCGCTAACCGCGCTCATTATACCTGGGGGCTTCTTATACAAAAGCTTAATATAACTATTTTCCGGGCTCTATGCCCCACACATGTGTTATTCTTCCACATGTACCTTTTTCCGCCATTATATGCATCGATATGACTTAAGTTTTGGCCAAGCTGGGTTGCCTGGCTCTTGTGTTTATGCCCTACGTTCTCGTTAGTTCGGCTAGGGCATAAGGGGAGCACCTCTGCGATTATTACTGCCGGGTCAGCCGGATGTGTACCTCAGACTGGGTGAAGCCGAAAGCTAGCGTTCTTAAGGGAATACTCGGTCGGTGAACAAAAGATGGCTTTTATTTATTTTAATACATGCCCCCAGATGTTTATAGCCTGCGTCTCTTTTCGCAGTTCAGACAAGCACATTAGGGCATGCGTACCCACGGAAAGGAACCCTTAACGGAACTATTCTCCCTGGAAGATGTTTCTTACTATCCATGTAATATAACATAGCTAGTTGGGTACTTGTCTGTTCAAGCACTTATGACCCCTACGCCCGCTTTCCACGCGTACCCCGGTTTTTACATAACTGAGCGGGTATTCGGATACACTCCGGACTATCGGGTCCAGAGGTCGAAGCGAAAAGGTCCGCCATGACAAATGATTTACAATCCGGCTAGGGACAATATATGTCACTTGAAGTACACGGTCACTTAGACTGACTAAATTCTTCTTCTATACCATCCAACAGGCTGTCTAGCCTACAATCCTGTTGGGAATACTTTGCGGCTAATTCTACTTGGTCATACACCAAACTGACGGGGATCTCTTTCCCATCAGGACCCACAGGTCCAACCTCGGCCATGTCGTTAGGGTCAGCCTTGGTATACCGCGTCTTCACCATGGCCCAGGCTTCCCTCGCACCTTGTCGGCAAGCTGATATCTTCCATAATCGGAAGCGCCGCCGCGCTCCCTTGAGCTTCTCTATAAGCTCCCCCATGCCTCCTGGCAGGGAGACGGATGGCCACAAGGCTTGGGAAATGCCCTGCATCACATGCCGAACTTGTTCATGCAGTTGTGAGAGCTCTGGCAGAAGATCACCCGCAGACCCGGGCATCTCCTCCTCGGGACGACCCGTCAGCATACCTGCAGATATAACTCTGTTAGCCGGTTTCTTCGCCGAACTCTCTAAAAGTTCGTTCAAGCACTTACTGAAAATGCCACGTCGAAGCCTCTTATTCTCCTTTACGGAGTCAGCAAGCTGGGCCCGAACATCTTTCAGTTCCACGCCCAGCTGGATATTGGCATCTTGGAGATTGTTTTTCTCCTGCCTAACCTTTTTAAGCACGCGCTCACCAGCCTTTAGCTATCGTTGGGCATGCGGCTCATTCCCTATCACGACCTCCGGATTCACTCGGGAGTCATCTGCAGAATCTATTGTTAGATTTGCATGCATGCCGCATACTATCTGGTACCTGTCATTCTTTGCAACAGAGACAAGTGTTACCAGAGGGGGCCTTCTCGGACTCCTTTAGCGCGGCAACTGCGGCCCGTAGCTGGGCTTTGCACTCTTCCAGCTCTTGAGACAATTGGGTATTCTTCTCTGTAAGAACCTGCACAAATAATGATCCTTATATTAGTTGTGTCAACTGTTTCAAGTCTCAGGGGCTACTGATATATATAATTATCAGATTTTCTTACCCGTATATCCTTTACATACTGGTTCGTGGCTCTGGCAAGACCATTTTGAGCAGCTCGAATGTACGCGTCTCCTGAATTGAAGGCATCGAACGCCTCTTGGGAGAAACAAGCGTCACGAAGTATGGCCCGGCGACGCCTGTGATTCATGGCGCTCTCCACTTCGGAATTTGTAGCGGATAGCCTATCCGCATCCTCTGTAGGAGGAACATCCGGTGTTCGCCCCATGTTAGCGTCCGCCTCTATATCCGGCTCTGGAGCCTGACTAGTGGAGGCGTGACCGGCAGCCTCTCCGGATATAGTCCGGCAGCGTTTTTCCTACTAGGAAACATGGACGTTATTATATTTTAAAAGACGACAACCACAGAGCGGGGTTTTGTTTCATACCTCTGCAATGGCATCTCAGTCCTGACCGCCTTCATTTTAAGCCTACCCGGCTTCGGTGCCCCTTGTTGGTGAGTCACTGCGGCTTCGGCATGGCGTCCCGAGGGCCTTCCCTGTAAGACACCATATGTGTGCGGTAGGTGAAGTGCAGAAAAGGGGATCCTTCTCGGAAGTTGGGACTCCGGTTTTACTTACATGCGATGCTGGGAGTAGTCTAGGATAATCGGCTATGATGGCCACCATGGCATCATCACAGCTCAATTGATAGAATGTCCTGTCGATCAGCTCCACAAATATGTCCGGATCCTCTTCGAGTCCAGGATCGAGGGCCCGGTCAGGGTCCTCCGGTTGTGGAGGCGAGCTGTGGACCTCCCTTACAGCTTTTCGTAGTTCTTGCCATGAAACGGCACGGTAAATACTTATGACGAAGAATGCGGGAAGGTCTGGAGTAAAAAGTGACAGCTCACCCAGCTTGGAGGGTTGTACATGGAGAATCCATCTCGTGGCTTAATGCGGATGAACTCCTCTTCCTCCCCCTTATATAAATCGGACAGTATCTTCGCTAGAGCAACGACGGAGTCCGGCCCCTTACGACCACAGCGGGGAGCATCGTCTTCTCCATTGAAGTGCCACATGGGATGTCCCCGGTATTGAAGTGGCTGCACCCCCCGCATTATACATATTGACATAACCTCGGTTATTGTCAGTCCTGATTGAGCCAGCATTTTTATCCGGCCCATCAGATAAAGGACTTCTCCGTTATCTTCCTCCTAGGGGCTCCGAGGGCGCCAGCTGCGGCGTTTCTTCAGGGGAGCGTTGTCGAACTCAGGAAGGCCCATCCGAATAGGTCCGGAAGGGGGACGTCCTCCATATAAAACCACTTAGAAGGCCAGTCCTCGGATGTCTTCTTCGGAGTACCGGACAGGTATCCGGTCCCAGCGATGCACCATATTTCGGCTCCGCCCACTTGGTATATTGACCCCTCCTATGTACGGGGTACGAGGCAGAATAGCCTCTTCTATAGCTCGAAATGAGCTTCGCAGCCCAGAAACAGCTCGCAAAGGGCGACATAGCCAGCAATGTGTAATATGGAGGCGGGAGTGAAATTATGCAGCTGGAGGCCATAGAACTCCAGGAGCCCGCGGAGGAATGGATGAATTGGAAATCCAAGCCCTCTTAATAATTAAGGGACAAGGCATACCCGCTCCCCCATGGATGGGTTGGGAAAGCTCTCCGCTTGCTCCCCGCCATTATAGGTGGCGAGCCCGGCTCGAACGGGGACCATATACGCTGGAGGGAGAAATCCCTGGGTCTATAACTCTACTAATTGGCTGTGGGGGACGGGACACTTCTTCCAATTGCCAGGCTTAGGGCCACGGGAGCGAGAGGAGGAGCTGCGACGACCGGCCATGTTGGAATGGATTTTTTCCGGGCGCGCTCCGATGGATACTCGCTGCAGGAGGATGGTGTGATCTGGATCTGAGAATCCCCGTCTCTTTAATAGACGATTTACTCGCGTGGCTAGGGTGGCAAATGTAAAAATGCCCCGGCTTCTCGCATTCGCTCGACACATGGAAGATAGCCATTATTAGGCGCGGAAGCCAAGGAGTGCAACATTTATGGGAAGCCGGACACTACTCAACAGGTATTCAGAATTTGGAGAAGAACCCGCCTTGTGATGTCGAAGACAATCTGTGCGCCGGACTCATCGCCGTTGAAGCCTGGTTCGGGGGCTACTGAGGGAGTCCTGGATTAGGGGGTCCTCGGACAGCCGGACTGTTGGACTATGAAGATACAAGATTGAAGACTTCGACCCGTGTCCGGATGGGACTCTCCTTGGCGTGGAAGGCAAGCTTGGCAATACGGATATGTAGATCTCCTCCCTTGTAACCAACTCTATGTAACCCTAGCCCCCTCCGGTGTCTATATAAACCGGAGGGTTTTAGTCCGTAGGACAACAACAATCATACCATAGCCTAGCTTCTAGGGTTTAGCCTCTACGATCTCGTGGTAGATCAACTCTTGTAATACTCATATCATCAAGATCAATCAAGCAGGAAGTAGGGTATTACCTCCATCGAGAGGGCCCGAACCTGGGTAAACATTGTGTCCCCCGCCTCCTGTTACTATCCGCCTTAGACGCACAGTTCGGGACCCCCTACCCGAGATCCGCCGGATTTGACACCGACAGGTGGAAGGCGCGGCCTTTTGCCTGGTGTTTTGTTCCACTCTTGCCGCCCTAGTTTCCATCATACCGGTGTTATGTTTCTTGATTTTGCGTCCCTAACATGGTTGGGGTTTATGGGCCCCCCTTGACAGTTCGCTTTGAATAAAACTCTTCCAGCAAGGCCCAACATTTGTTTTACCATTTGCCTAATAATAACTAAAACTTGCATTGGGACCTGCCGGCCCCCAAGGTCTCTTAGTCAACCCCCTCGGGCCAGTGCTCCTCATGAGTGTTGGTCCACCTACCTAGCAGTCAGCGGTGCCACCTCGAGGCAACTCGATGGTATTTTGGCTACTGTCCACTTCACCTAGACGGTGTTGTCCTGAGAACGAGATACACGCGGCTCCTGTCGGTGTATTGACCCACCGGGTGGTCTTGCTGGTTTTGTTTTACCATTGTCGAAATGTCTTGTGAACCAGGATTTCGAGCTTGATCGGGTTGTTCCGGGAGGAGGATTTTCCTCCGTTGATCGTGAGAGCTTGTCGTGGGCTAAGTTGGGACACCCCTGCAGGGTTTGATCTTTCGAAAGCCGTGCCCGCGGTTATGTGGCATATGTGAGTTTTTAATATCCGGTTGTAGTGAACTTGAACTAAACTCAATTAAATTACACCAACCCGCCAATGTGCCAAACACGCCCGCCGCACCGCGTAGTGCCTCGCCCGTGCTTTATTTCGCGCGTTTGCTCGCTGCGGCCGTGCCCCATGCACAGGCGAACTTCGGCGTCCGCACGCATGGTCGCTGCCGCCATTTCCAGCCACCCCAGCTCCGGCCAAGGCCACCAGTTGACGTGCCACACCGCCAGCTTCCCGTAGCACCCACCCGCGCATCGAACCGTGGCCGGAGCAACGTTTCCGACGCTCTTCGCCGCGTCTGACCTCGCCGGCGGTTAAACGCCGCCGTGTTTGACCTGTTTGACCAGAGGTTTGACCTCCCCTGGCTCACCGATGTGTGGGCCCAGGCCCCTGACTAATTAGTGTTAGGTTTAAACTAGTGTTAATTAACTTAGTTAATTAGTTGAGACATTGACATGCGGGGCCCACTGTCAGGTTTGACTGGGACCCGCCCTTGTTGACTTGCTGACGTCATGCTGACGCAATAAAGCTTTTCTGGGATTTTAATTAAATCAGAAATGATTTATTTCTTTCAGAAAATACCCAAAACTTCTAAAAAACATAGAAATTTGATCGTAACTTCAAATGAAATAATTTATATATGAGAAATGATTAAAAAATCCAATCTATCGAGTGGTACTGTTTTCATGCATGTTAAAGCAATTTAAACCTGCTAATCAGGTCAAATCAATTAAATGGCATTTGAATATCAACATATAGAGTTTGAATTTGAACCTAGGGTTCAAACCAACTTCATTTAACTTGTTGCTAGTTGCACTAGCTCAATCAACAGCATATTGCCATGTCACATTCATGCATCATATTGTTGCATTGCATTGATTGTGTTCCTTCTCTGTTGCCGGTGTTGTTCCCTCTCGGTAGATGTTGTTCCGACGATGTGATCGATGACACTGATGAAGACACAATGTGATCTTCAGAAGTGCTAGGCAAGCAAACCCCCTTTGAGCATTCCGATACAATCCCACTCTCTCGCACCTGCTCTCTTTTACTACATTAGGACAACAACGATTGAACAGTTACATGTTTCGGTAGTTGAACCCCTTTCCTCTGCATGACCTATCTTTGCCACCGTAAATAGTTGAAACCCACTAGCATGAGTAGGAATTGTTTGAGCCATGATGTGCCTACTCATTTATGCTTGCTTGTTATGCCTGCTATGCTTAGAGTTGTGTCAGGTCTGATTCATCGGGGATGAATTGGAATGTGGTCATCATATCCTACAGTTGAGAGCTAAGTGTGTGAACACGATTTGGTAAAGGTATCGATGAGAGGGCATGTAGGAGTACATGGTGGGTTGTTTCATTGGAACCATCCTTAGGAACTGAGATCTGTATGTGTGATTTAAGATCAGCTACTACCACACGTTTGGCCCGAAACCAATGGACCCTCTCGACTTATTAACCGCCCTTGTTCTCTGTCCAGGAGTTGCAAGTAGTTTATGGTGTTTGTAGTATGCTGGAGGCCGTGCGCAGCGCTGACCCTAGGGGTGGGGTAGGCACGTGGCCCGGTGTACTGAGTCGCCAGTTTGGTGACCCGGGAAACCTGCACACATCGTTCGGGGCTGTAGTGGAAACCTCGGCCAGACTCCCTGCGGATGGAACCTGAATAGGCGATAAACCTGGACTAGAGACTTGTGTGGTTGGTCAGGTCGTGGTAGACACCCTCGCTGGCCTTCCGCTTGAAGGTTGCTGAGTACATGTCGTGTAAATGGAGGTAAGTGGTGAGAGCCTGTGTGAAGAAGTACACCCCTGCAGGGTTATCAAACTATTCGAATAGCTGCGTCCGCGGTAATGGACTACTTGGTTGCTTATGCAGTTCATAGACAAGTGAAAGTGGATACTCTAAAATGCGCAAGATAAGCGTGAGTGCCTTGGATGGCCTTCTCGTAGGGAGACGGGAGAGGATACATAGTGGTGTATTGATATGGTGAATATGTGGACTCGTGTGCGCCACCTCAAAAGAGTTACCAACAGTTGTAGTACAGGATAGCCACTGAGTCAAAGCTGGCTTGCTGCAGTTAAACTCCACCACGCCTTTGTTGATACTGACGCATATATAGATAGTTCTGATGTAAGTCTTGCTAGGTACATTTGTAATCATGTTTTCTTAATTTATGTTTTGTAGAGAGACTTCAGTCTCACTAGTAGTTCCGCGTGGACTTCGACGTTTAGCTTGTTACCTCGGCTACGATCTTGTACCCTTGGGAGGGTCTTGTAGATGGTCAGGCTCTAAAGCCTTCTTCCTTTTCAAATGTCTGTACCTAGACATGTTTATGCTTTCGTTGCTTGTATGCTCTGTATGTTGGGTCATGTGACCCATGATTGCAATTCTTACTATGTATGACTCTTCGAAGCCTTCTGAATAAATACTTTGAGTCGTAGAGTTTTGTTATGATGCCATGTTGTATTTGCACATATCGAGCATATTGTGTGTATGATTTGAAATGCTTGGTATGTGTGGGATCCAACAATCTAGTTGTTTATTCTTGATAGCCTCTCTTATTGGGAGATGTCTCCTAGTGCTTCCACTGAGCCATGTGATACGTCTCCAACGTATCTATAATTTTTGATTGTTCCATGCTATTATATTATCAATCTTGGATGTTTTATATGCATTTATATGCTATTTTTTTATGATTTTTGGGACTAACCTATTAACCTAGAGCCCAGTGCCAGTTTCTGTTTTTTCCTTGTTTTTGAGTATCGCAGAAAAGGAAAACCAAACGGAGTCCAATTCACCTGAAATTTCACGGAGATTATTTTTGGACCAGAAGAAGCCCACGGAGTATCGGAGATGGACCAGAAGAGTTCCAAGGCACCCACGAGGGTGGGGGGCGAGCCCTACCCCACTGGGCGCGCCCCCTACCTCATGCCCACCTCGGAGACCCCCTGACTTGTTCCCAACGCCAACACCTCTTATATATACCCAAACTTCCAGAACATAACCTAGATCAGGAGTTCCGCCGCAAGCCTCTGTAGCCACGAAAAACCAATCGGGACCCTGTTCCGGCACCCTGCCGGAGGGGGGATCCCTCACCGGTGGCCATCTTCATCATCCCGGCGCTCTCCATGACGAGGAGGGAGTAGTTCACCCTTGGAGCTGAGGGTGTGTACCAGTAGCTATGTGTTTGATCTCTCTCTCTCTCTCTCTCTCGTGTTCTTGATTCAACATGATCTTGATGTATCACGAGCTTTGCTATTATAGTTGGATCTTATGATGTTTCTCCCCCTCTACTCTCTTGTAATGGATTGAGTTTTCCCTTTGAAGTTATCTTATCGGATTGAGTCTTTAAGGATTTGAGAACACTTGATGTATGTGTTGCGTGGGATACCCGTGGTGACAATGGGGTATTCTATTGATTCACTTGATGTATGTTTTGGTGATCAACTTGTGGGTTCCGTGACCTTGGGAATCTATGCATAGGGGTTGGCACACGTTTTCGTCTTGACTCTCCGGTAGAAACTTTGGGGCACTTTTTGAAGTTCTTTGTGTTGGTTGAATAGATGAATCTGAGATTGTGTGATGCATATCGTATAATCATACCCCCGGATACTTGAGGTGACATTGGAGTATCTAGGTGACATTAGGGTTTTGGTTGATTTGTGTCTTAAGGTGTTATTCTAGTACGAACTCTAGGATAGATCAAACAGAAATAATAGCTTCGTGTTATTTTACTACAGTCTCTTGAATAGATCGATCAGAAAGGATAACTTTGAGGTGGTTTCGTACCCTACAATAATCTCTTCGTTTGTTCTCAGATATTAGTGACTTTGGAGTGACTCTTTGTTGCATGTTGAGGGATGGTTATATGATCCAATTATGTTATTATTGTTGAGAGAACTTGCACTAGTGAAAGTATGAACCCTAGGCCTTGTTTCCTAGCATTGCAATACCGTTTACGCTCACTTTTATCATTAGTTACCTTGCTGTTTTTATATTTTCATATTACAAAAACCTATATCTACCATCCATATTGCACTTGTATCACCATCTCATCGCTGAACTAGTGCACCTATTCAATTTACCATTGTATTGGGTGTGTTGGGGACACAAGAGACTCTTTGTTATTTGGTTGCAGGGTTGTTTGAGAGAGACCATCTTCATCCTACGCCTCCCACGGATTGATAAACCTTAGGTCATCCACTTGAGGGAAATTTGCTACTGTCCTACAAACCTCTGCACTTGGAGGCCCAACAACGTCTACAAGAAGAAGGTTGTGTAGTAGACGTCAAGCAGTTTCTGGCGCTGTTGCCGGGGAGGTGAGTGCTTGAAGGTATATCTTTAGATCTTGCAATTGAATATTTTAGTTTCTTGTTTTATCACTAGTTTAGTCTATAAAAGAAAACTAAAAAATGGAATTAAGGTTGCCTCATATGCTTCATCTTTTTAATGTCTTTCGTGAAAATGATGGGAAGGAAAATTCTGCTGAAGTACTAGAAAAAGAATTACATAGAATGCTTGGCATAAAATATGTGAATGATGAGTATGATTGCAATGTTGTTAGTACGAATTCTTTGAATACCCATGATGATAATGATATGCAAAGCCACAAGCTTGGGGATGCTATGTTTGATGAAGATGATATGTTTAGTCCCCCAAGTTTTGATGAGCAAATTTATTATGATGAAAGCATGCCTCCTATTTATGATGATTATAGAGATGACTTGTATGCTATTAAGAATAATGATAACCATGAAACTTGTCATCATGATTTTAGTATTCAATTGGATTATGCCTCACATGATAATTATTTTGTTGAGTTTTCTCCCACTACTATTGATGAGAATAAATATGCTTATGTGGAGAGTAGTAAAATTTCTATGCAAGTAGATCATGAAAAGAATGCTTTGTCTGCTGGTTATATGGTTGAATTCATTCATGATGCTACTGAAAATTATTATGAGAGAGGATCATATGCTTCTACATATTGCAATAATATCAAGTTTCCTCTCTATGTGTTGACAATCTTGAAGATTTGCTTGTTTTACCTTCCTATGCTAGTTGTTTCATGTTCCCATAAGTTGTTTGCTCACAAAATCCCTATGCATAGGAAGTGGGTTAGACTTAAATGTGCTAGTCATATTCTTCATGATGCTCCTGTTATGTTTCAATTCTTATCTTTTATGTGAGCATCATTGAAATCATCATGCCTAGCTAGGGGCGTTAAACGTAAGCACTTGTTGGGAGGCAACCCAATTTTATTTTTGTTCTTTGCTTTTTGCTCCTGTTTAGTAATAAATAATTCATCTAGACTCTGTTTAGATGTGGTTTTATGTTTTAATTAGTGTTTGTGCTAAGTAGAACCTTTGGGAAGACTTGGGTGAAGTCTTTGCGATCTTGCTGTAAAAAACAGAAACTTTTGCGCTCACGAGATTAGGTGCCATTTTTTTTACTGGAGAGTGCTTTTAGGTTGATTCTTTTTGCATATGATTAATAGACAAACCTCACGTCCACAAATTTATTTCAGAATTTTTGGAGTCACAGAAGTATTCGAATGATACAGATTACTACAGACTATTCTGTTTTTGACAGATTCTGTTTTCATTGTGTTGTTTGCTTATTTTGATGCACCTATGAGTAGTACCGGAGGGTATGAACCATATAGAAGTTGGAATACAGTAGATATTACACCAATATGAACTTAGAATGAGTTCACAACAGTACCTAAGTGGTGATTTATTTTCTTATACTAACGGAGCTTACGAGTTTTCTGTTAAGTTTTGTGTTGTGAAGTTTTCAAGTTTTGGGTATTCGATGGACTATGGAATAAGGAGTGGCAAGAGCCTAAGCTTGGGGATGCCCAAGGCACCCAAGGTAATATTCAAGGACAACCAAGAGCCTAAGCTTGGGGATGCCTCAGATGGCATCCCCTCTTTTGTCCTCGTCTATCGGTAACTTTACTTGGAGCTATATTTTTATTCACCACATGATATGTGTTTTGCTTGGAGCGTCATTTTATTTTCTTTTGTTTTGCTTGCTGTTTTTATAAAATACCAAGATCTGAAATTCTTAAATGTTAGAGAGTCTTCACATAGTTACATAATTATTCAACTACTCATTGATCTTCACTTATATCTTTCGGAGTAGTTTGTCGTTTGCTCTAATGCTTCACTTATATCTTTTTAGAGCACGACGGTGGTTTTATTTTATAGAAATTATTGATCTCTCATGCTTCACTATATCATTTTGATAGTCTTTTAGAACAGCATGGTAATTTGCTTTGGCTATAAAATTAGTCCTAATATGATAGGCATCCAAGATGGGTATAATAAAAACTTTCATATAGAGTGCATTGAATACTATGATAAGTTTGATACTTGATAATTGGTTTGAGATATAAAGATGGTGATATTAGAGTCGTGCTAGTTGAGTAATTGTGAAATTGAGAAATACTTGTGTTGAGGTTTGCAAGTCCCGTAGCATGCACGTATGGTAACCGTTGTGTGACAAATTTGAAGCATGAGGTGTTTCTTTGATTGTCCTCCTTATGAGTGGCGGTCGGGGACGAGCGATGGTCTTTTACTACCAATCTATCCCCCTAGGAGCATGCACGTAGTGCTTGGTTTTGACGACTTGTAGATTTTTGCAATAAGTATGTGAGTTCTTTATGACTAATGTGGAGTCCATGGATTATACGCACTCTCACCCTTCCATCATTGCTAGGTTCGGTACCGTGCATTGCCCTTTCTCACCTTGAGAGTTGGTGCAAACTTCGCCGGTGCATCCAAACCCCGTGATATGGTACGCTCTATCACACATAAGCCTCCTTATATCTTCCTCAAAACAGCCACCATACCTACCTATTATGGCATTTCCATAGCCATTCCGAGGTATATTGCCATGCAACTTTCCACCGTTCCATTTATTATGACACGCTTCATCATTGTCATATTGCCTTGCATGATCATGTAGTTGACATCCTATTTGTGGCAAAGCCACCATTCATAATTTTTCATACATGTCACTCTTGAGTCATTGCCCGTCCCGGTACACCGCCGGAGGCACTCATATAGAGTCATATTTTGTTCTAGTATCGAGTTGTAATCCTTGAGTTGTAAATAAATAGAAGTGTGATGATCATCATTATTAGAGCATTGTCCCGTGTGTGAAAATTAAAAAAAGAGAAAGGCCAAATAAAATAGAGAAGGCCCAAAGAAACAAAAAAATGAGAGAAAAAGAGAGAAGGGGCAATGCTACTATCCTTTTACCACACATGTGCTTCAAAGTAGCACCATGATCTTCATGATAGAGAGTCTCCTATGTTTTCACTTTCATATACTAGTGGGAATTTCTCATTATAGAACTTGGCTTGTATATTCCAACAATGGGCTTCCTCAAATGCCCTAGGTCTTCTTGAGCAAGCAAGTTGGATGCACACCCACTTAGTTTCTTTTATAGCTCTAGTGCATCCGTTGCATGGCAATCCCTACTCCTCGCATTGACATCAATTGATGGGCATCTCCATAGCCCATTGATTAGCCGCGTCGATGTGAGACTCTCTCCTTTTTTGTATTCTCCACACAACCTCCATCATCATATTGTATTCCACCCATAGTTCTATGTACATGGCTCGCGCTCATGTATTGCGTGAAAGTTGAAAAAGTTTGAGAATACTAAAGTATGAAACAATTGCTTGGCTTGTCATCGGGGTTCTACATGATGGGAGCATTTTGTGTGACGAAAATGAAGCATGGCCAAACTATATGATTTTGTAGGGATGAGCTTTCTTTGGCTATGTTATTTTGAGAAGACATAATTGATTGGTTAGTATGCTTGAAGTATTATTGTTTTTATGTCAATATTAAACTTTTGTCTTGGATCTTTCGGATCTGGACATTCATACCACAATAAGGAAAATTACATTGAAAATTATGCTAGGTACCATTCCACATCAAAAAATATGTTTTTATCATTCACCTACTCGAGGACGAGCAGGAATTAAGCTTGGGGATGCTTGATACGTCTCCAACGTATCTATAATTTTTTATTGTTCCATGCTATTATAGTATCAATCTTGGATGTTCTATATGCGTTTATATGCTATTTTATATGATTTTTGGGACTAACCTATTAACCTAGAGCCCAGTGCCAGTTTCTGTTTTTCCTTGTTTTTGAGTACCGCATAAAAGGAAAACCAAACGGAGTCCAATTGACCTCAAATTTCACGCAGATTATTTTTGGACCAGAAGAAGCCCATGGAGTATCGGAGATGGACCAGAAGAGTCCCGAGGCACCCACGAGCGTGGGGGGCGCGCCCTACCCCCCTGAGCGCGCCCCCTACCTTGTGGCCGCCTAGGAGACCCCCCTGACTTGTTCCCAACGCCAACACCTCTTATATACACCCAAACTTCCAGACCATAACCTAGATCGGGAGTTCCGCCCCACAAGCCTCTGTAGCCACGAAAAACCAATCAACACCCTGTTTCGGCACCCTCCCGGATGGGGGGATCCCTCATCGGTGGCCATCTTCATCATCCCGACGCGCTCCATGACGAGGAGGGAGTAGTTCACCCTCGGGGATGAGGGTATGTACCAGTAGCTATGTGTTTGATCTCTCTCTCTCTCGTGTTCTTGATTCGGCATGATCTTGATGTATCGCGAGCTTTGCTATTATAGTTGGATCTTATGATGTTTCTTCCCCTCTACTCTCTTGTAATGGATTGAGTTTTCCCTTTGAAGTTATCTTATCGGATTGAGTCTTTAAGGATTTGAGAACACTTGATGTATGTCTTGCACGGGATACCCGTGGTGACAATGGGGTATTCTATTGATTCACTTGATGTATGTTTTGGTGATCAACTTGTGGGTTCCGTGACCTTGGGAATCTATGCATTGGGGTTGGCACACGTTTTTCGTCTTGACTCTCCGGTAGAAACTTTGGGGCACTCTTTGAAGTTCTTTGTGTTGGTTGAATAGATGAATCTGAGATTGTGTGATGCATATCGTATAATCATACCCGCGGATACTTGAGGTGACATTGGAGTATCTAGGTGACATTAGGGTTTTGGTTGATTTGTGTCTTAATGTTTTATTCTAGTATGAAATCTAGGATAGATCGAACGGAAAGAATAGCTTCGTGTTATTTTACTACGGACTCTTGAATAGATCGATCACAAAGGATAACTTTGAGGTGGTTTCGTACCCTACAATAATCTCTTCGTTTGTTCTCCGCTATTAGTGACTTTGGAGTGACTCTTTGTTGCATGTTGAGGGATAGTTATATGATCCAATTATGTTATTATTGTTGAGAGAACTTGCACTAGTGAAAGTATGAACCCTAGGCCTTGTTTCCTAGCATTGCAATATCGTTTACGCTCACTTTTATTATTAGTTACCTTGTTGTTTTTATATTTTCAGATTACAAAAACCTATATCTACCATCCATATTGCACTTGTATCACCATCTCATCGCCGAACTAGTGCACCTATACAATTTACCATTGTATTGGGTGTGATGGGGACACAAGAGACTCTTTATTATTTGGTTGCATGGTTGTTTGAGAGAGACTATCTTCATCCTACGCCTCCCATGGATTGATAAACCTTAGGTCATCCACTTGAGGGAAATTTGCTACTGTCCTACAAACCTCTGCACTTGGAGGCCCAACAACATCTACAAGAAGAAGGTTGCGTAGTAGACATCACCATGGTAGCTTGCTACTGCTCTGGAACACTTAGGTTGGCCGGCATGTGTCCTTCTTTGTTCATGTGTCTGTCCCTTCGGGGAAATGTCACGCGTTGTTCCTTTAAGTCCTTGTAGCTTGCTACGACTTGGGTTCATACGTTGACGATCGACACGTTCGTTGCTGGGTCATGTATGCATGTCCCTGTAAGTTAGTGCCACTTTGGATTCATGACTAGTCATGTCAGCCTGGGTTCTCTGTCATATGGATGCTATCGACTCTACCATATACGTGAGCCAAAAGGCGCAAATGGTCCTGGGCCAGGTAAGGTGTGGCACCCGTGGGGATACCGTGCGTGAGGCCACAAAGTGATATGATGTTTTACATGCTAGATCGGTGTGACTTAGGATCGGGGTCCTGCACCTTTGGCATCAGAGCCTGACTGCCTGTAGGATTACCAAGCCAAACTGGTCGAAGTCGAGTCTAGGAATTCTTTAGTTATATATAAGGGAATAGATTGTGGAAGGGAACGTAAGGCTCTTTTTACTCCTTTACCTTATGCCCTTTTGATCTGAGTCAACCTCTTCTTTTCTACGGGGATTAAGAACTAGGCTTCTCGTCTTTCTATCAGGATCACGTGTTACTAATCCGTAGACTTATAGGATTGATGGTTTCAAGCCTCAGTTCAGTTCTTACTACTTTCGTATGTTGATAGTTGATTTCGGAACCGTGATATTGCGATGCTAAGTGGTTATGCCACCATTTGCAGGATGTCTCAAATATTTTTGAGCATTTACAGTCGTTATGCTGTCCGAGACATCCCAGGTTTCTAAATAGTCTGATGCATTTGCAAATCCCTTCTTTCTGTTCTCGATGTTCCTTTGGGCCAGATTAACAACACTAATAGTCGAGTTGAGGTACTCCGTTGCCTCGCCGTATATGTTGAAGCCATTATTATGACCCTAGGCGTCTTAGAGAACCACTCGGTAATCTAGAAATTCTTTGTATCCCCAGTGTGATGATTCTGGCCATTATTCTTGAAAGCATACCGTGATGCCATTTAGTTAGTAGGCATTCTATTTCTGGGTTCTTGAGCCCAAGATTCTCTCTACTTACCTCGTGTTGGTAGTGTTTGCTCGTTCCTTTAGGATATTAGTAACCTTTGTGATAGTCTTTGAGGCCCGTGGTATATCATTCGTCCAATACCATGAACCATTATGGCAGAAGATCTTTGAACCAATGATCACAACAAGAGTGCTCTTGATGAGTTCTCCATTCAAAATTTGTGAATCTGCCAGTCCTTCCTCTTCTGCATGGGTTATCTGGAAGAAATATGTTGAACTTGTTCGACATACTAATCTATGCGTCCACAACTCAGAAAATTATATGTTCCTTTGAGTTGTTCTCTTTAGTTGTATTCTGACCTCCGTCTATCATTTGATAGTCAAGAGCATGTCATGCATTCATGCTCATCGGTACCTCATATTCTTGTGGTATATCAAGCCATTCTATTCTGGAATGACTAGGAGAAACAAACTCTAGTACCTTGTCCATTTCAAGGATTGGGTCAAAGTAGTTGTATTCCGTGGATCAAAATGCCAATCCAGCTTTTGCTCTGTTCTACCTTGGAGTGTTACCATCTTTATGTCAAGAATGTCATGAGAATTGCACCACCTCCTATGAACTCTTGGTACAGTGATACTTCTCGCCATCATCGTTCATTCCTAGGTCTCCATGTTATTATAACCGGAATACCGACAAGTGAATCATGATGTGTGAAATCAGTACTCCTAGCAACTCTGTTGCTTGGTAGTTAATGGACAATACTCTCATTCTTAGCGTGTTGAATATCGAATCACTATTCCAGGATTGATCGTGCTACCTTGTCCTTATTTCTGGTGCACTCTTCGATCTTTGAGTTAGGATTGAATCCCTTGCTCTTCCAATCATGTCATCTTGCCCTGAAAAGCAAGGTTGTTATCGAGCTTAATAACATATCAGTGGTCCGTGACTTTCCGAATATCTTCTTAGAAGTATCACCAGGTTGTCCCCTGACCGTTGTGTTGAACTCGTGATCAAGTTGGTTTTCCTTTAAACCACCCATTCTCCAAGAATCTGGGTAGGATACCCTGAATTGGTTGGTTAAGCTGAACAACAACTTGGAGAGTTGGAAGATGAAAGCTTGTCCGATTTAGTTCATCACTAAGGGATATCCTTGTGTGTGTGTGTGTGTGTGTGTGTGTGTTGAAGAAAGATGATATCTTCATTGATTGATCCTCGTGATCAGTTGTTGAATCTATCGTCTTGTCCAAACCTTGATTTGAGTGTGGGCTATCGTCAAATCAACTTAGAACCAACGATAGTCGTAATGTTGTCTTACTCATGGTTGTTCCTCGAGCATACACCGTTATATCTTTTGGTCTGACCAATACTATCACCTTGTTCATATAGTTGTGGAATTCCAACTATATGGAAACCTAGATGAATTGTTGTTGAGCCCATCGATATCATTTTATCTCCTCCATGATTCATGTTGAACATTAAGCTAGTGTTGGAAACTTGTGTTACAATTTTCTTTACGTCCCGTTCATGAAGGATATGTTTGGATGAAAGGAGTGACCTCCCCTAATTCATGTGCATTTGATGGAAGTTGACGCCGTGGATTCGAGAAAGCTTGTTTTTGCTTCCTCTGGAATCATCCCAAGTCAGTCATGCATGTGCAAAGTATTCTATGGTTTGATAGATTAGCTACCTTCATTCCATATGTATTCCTAGCACACAAGCCACTGATTGATTTGTTCAAGGATAAGAAGTTCATCGATAAGTGCACAAGAACTTTGATATCCTCGATGATGGTTCCCCACCTGACTCGGTAGTGTTTTGTTTTAAGACTACTATGTGGTCATGCTTGTCTTGAACAGCGTGTTCACATGTGTGTAGCAGAACCAGCTCATGTTTTGGAGCTTGCTGCCATAGTTCATTTCCCGAGAATCTCGCAATGTCATCTCGTCGATTTGTGTTGCAACCTTTCTCTTTCAGACATGCTGAGTCTGGAATATCCTGACACCAACCAAATCTGAATCTCAGGCAGATATGATGGTTGGGACGTTCCCAAGAATTATAATATTGGTCTTTTGAACCGTTAAGTGGATGTCATGGCCAACACACTTATCCGGGAGATCTCTTATTGTACTATCTCGAGTCAGCAATTTGGCCATTCTTCCATGAGGAGTTGGTATGACTTTGTACATAAGTTGTTCCTTATGGGTTCCTTGAGCTCCCGAAGTCAGACCTTTACTTGATGTTCCAGATACCGAATGGTATTGGGTTAAGCTAGTACATCAAGGAGAACATTAGAAGCGGAGTGCTAAACGTCTCTCGGTCGAACATCCGGAATACGTTTCCTTGGCATCGCTAAGGTGAAATCTGAGAAAGTGTTGTCTTCCTTTGCAACTGCAATCATCCATCACTATTCATCATGGTAGTATGATGTGTTGCCACGATCCTCGGCACGGATGTTTGTAAGACCTTGATGAGTATGGAGATGCTCAAGTTCTTGAAATCACACTCAGACACTAGGTTATATCCTCGGTATCTATTGGAATGTGCCTCCCGTATGCCGAGTTGTTCTACAACCGTAGTTTCCTTTCCAAACTGAGTATGCCATTTCTTTGAACTCTGTCAAACGACCAATTATGAATTGCCTCAGGCTGGTGTGAAGAGTTCCAATGATCTATGTATCAAAAGTAATTCTTTTTGCCACTGAAGGTAATAATGCTACGAGTCACCTTCCCTAAGGTGCCCCGTTATGGAGTCATGGCAATTGACTCCGCGCTACTTTGAAACCATTCACCATCTTACTTAAGTGTGGAATTGTTGCCCACCAACTTGAACCTTCATCATCTGTTTCCTCCATCCCACTCGATGTGTGTTTCGTGTTTCAACTCAAGATATGCCCCAACTTCTCATTCCATGAGTTGATCGTGTATCGCTTGATCCTTGTGAAGATCGAATTCTGTAGAGTTTCCTCTCTTCCGTCATCGTAGTTGGATGAAGATCTCGAAAGCAAGGACGTCAAGATCAATTTGAAGCAATGATTCAACATCTTCGAGAAGGGAAATTGGATCATGAAGATCGTGTTAGCTTTGTGTCCCTTTTGTCTTCTTACCCTACATCTTGAATCTCGGGACGAGATTCTTGTTTAGTGGGGGTGAGTTGTCACAGCCCTAGCTTCAGCCTTGTTTGTGGACTAGTCTTGGTTGTTGCATCATGTTTAAATTTTTCCTAAACTTGAAATGGGGATGTTCAAACCCTAGCACCAAATGAAATCCAACTAGGATCAAATGCAATATTTTCAGTGAACCCAAAATGCCCTTTAGAAATGTTCATGATTTATGGAAAAGGGTGAAAACCTTAACCAGAGATGATACACATTTTTCCAGGACATTTTTGGTATTTGAACTAAATCAATACTTATTTGAATTGGAGATATAAATTCCTATAAATACTTTTATAACTCCAATAATTCTGAAAACTTGTGAGTGGCTCTGAATATTTTGTATCAGGCCACATAATAATTTTCAGAAGCTACAAAAATGATTTGGTCTAGAAACTAAATCAAAATAGAAAAAATAAATAGCAAAACGGAAACAATAGAAAAACAAGAGAGTGAGAAAACCCACCTGGCGGCCTAGGCCGGCCCAGCCCACCGGGCCGAAGCGGCTGTCTTCAACCTATACCAGGAGGCAGAGGCATGTCGACGCCTGCGCGCCCGAGGTCTCCACCTCCTCCCTGCCTGCCTCACGCCCCCATGGCCTTCTCGCGACGCCCAAGAGACATGGACGAAGCCCCGCACCGATCCCCTCCTTATCTTACCACTCTTTCCCTTCTCCCTGCTTGATCTCGAGCTCGGCCGAACGAGCTCGTCGCCGCCGTCTACCATCCGCGCAGCCACCGGCCACCCCAGGCCTTGCTGCCGTGTCCAGGAGCTCCGCCTCGATGCTCTCGCCCACTCTGTTGACTCGCGTGACGCCGGACGCCCCGACGCATCGTCCCCAACCTCTTCTTCCTCCTCAAATCACCGAGATCGACCTCGCCGCCCTACTCAGCTCCGACCTCCCCCGAGCCCGCTTCGACGGTCTTCGCAACCGCCGTGAGCTTCTACGCTGTCTCCCCCTCTTCTTTGCATCGTTTGCACCCTCCAACCGCCTACTCCACCAGAGCAAAGACACTCCACCGCAAGAGCTTGTCACCGGCGTTGCTCCAGTGACCATTTGGTCGCGCCAATGTGCCAAACACGCCCGCCGCACCGCGTAGTGCCTCGCCCGCGCTTTAGTTCGCGCGTTTGCTTGCTGCAGCCGCGCCCCCATGCATAGACGAACTCCGGCGTCCGCAAGCGTGGTCGCCGCCGCTATTTCCAGCCACCCCAGCTCCGGCCAAGGCCACCGTTGGACGCGCCACACCGCCAGCTTCCCGTAGCACCCACCCGTGCATCGAACGGTGGCCGGAGCAGCGTTTCCGACGCTCTTCGCCGTGTCTGACCTCGCCAGCGGTTAAATGCCGGCGTGTTTGACCCATTTGACCAGGGGTTTGACCTCCCTTGGCTCACCGACGTGTGGGCCGAGGCCCCTGACTAATTAGTATTAGCTTTAAACTAGTGTTAATTAAATTAGTTAATTAGTTGAGACACTGACATGCGGGGCCCACTGTCAGGTTTGACTGGGACCCACCCCTGTTGACTTGCTGACATCACACAGACATCATGCTGACGCAGTAAAGCTTTTTTGGGATTTTAAATAAATCAGAAATGATTTATTTATTTCAGAAAATACCTAAAACTTCTAAAAACCATAGAAATTTAACCGTAACTCCAAATGAAATAATTTATATATGAAAAATGATCAAAAAAATCCAATCTATCAAGTGGTACTGTTTTCATGCATGTTAAAGAAATTTAAAACTGCTGATCAGGTCAAATCAATTAAATGGCATTTGAATATCATCATATGGAAGTTGAATTTGAACATAGGGTTCAAACCAACTTCATTTAACTTGTTGCTAGTTGCATTAGCTCAATCAACAACATGTTGCCATGTCACATTCATGCAACATATTGTTGCATTGCATTGCATTGATTGTGTTCCTTCTCTATTGTCGGTGTTGTTCCCTCTCAGTAGATGTTGTTCCGACGATGTGATCGATGACACTGATGAAGACACAATGCTATCTTCAGAAGTGCCAGGCAAGCAAACCCCCTTTGAGCATTCTGATACAATCCCACTCTCTCGCTCCTGCTCTCTTTTTCTACATTAGGACAACAACGATTCAACTGTTACATGTTTCGGTAGTTGAACCCCTTTCCTCTGCATGACCTGTCTTTGACACAGTAAAAACTTGAAACCCACTAGCATGAGTAGGAGTTGTTTGAGCCATGATGTGCCTACTCATTTATGCTTGCTTGTGATGCCTGCTATGCTTAGAGTTGTGTCAGGTCTGATTCATCGGGGATGAATTGGAATGTGGTCATCATGTCCTACTGTTGAGAGCTAAGTGTGTGAACACGATTTGGTAAAGGTATCGATGAGAGGCCATGTAGTAGTACATGGTGGGTTGTTTCATTGGAACCATCCTTAGGAACTGAGATCTGTATGTGTGATTTAAGATCAGCTACTACCACGCGTTTGGCCCGAAACCAATGGACCCTCTCGACTTATTAACCGCCCTTGTTCTCTGTCCAGGAGTTGCAAGTAGTTTATGGTGTTTGTAGTATGCTGGAGGCCGTGCGCAACGCTGACCCTAGGGGTGAGCTGTGATGTGGTAGGCACGTGGCCCGGTGTATCGAGTCCCCCGTTTGGTGACCTGGGAACCCTGGACACATCATTCGGGGCCGTAGTGGAAACCTCGGCCGGACTCCCTGCGGATGGATCCTGAATAGGCGATAAACCTGGACTAGAGACTTGTGTGGTTAGTCAGGCCGTGGCCGACACCCTCGCTGGGCTTCCGCTTGAAGGTTGCCGAGTACATGTCGTGTAAACGGCGGTTAGTGGTGAGAGCGTGTGTGAAGAAGTACACCCCTGCAGGGTTATCAAACTATTCGAATAGCCGTGTCCGCGGTAATGGACTACTTGGTTGCTTATGCGGTTCATAGACAAGTGAAAGTGGATACTCTAAAATGCACAAGATAAGCGTGAGTGCTATGGATGGCCTTCTCGTAGGGAGACGGGAGCGGATCCATAGTGGTGTATTGATATGGTGAATATGTGGACTCGTGTGCGCCACCTCAAAAGAGTTACCAACTGTTGTAGTACAGGATAGCCACTGAGTCAAAGCTGGCTTGCTGCAGTTAAACTCCACCACCCCCTTGTTGATACTGATGCATATATAGATAGTTCTGATGTAAGTCTTGCTGGGTACATTTGTACTCACGTTTTCTTAATTTATGTTTTGCAGAGAGACTTCAGTCTCACTAGTAGTTCCGCGTGGACTTCGACGTTTAGCTTGTTACCTCAGCTACGATCTTGTACCCTTGGGAGGGTCTTGTAGATGGTCAGGCGCTAAGCCTTCTTCCTTTTCAGATGTCTATACCCAGACATGTTTATGATTCTGTTGCTTGTATGCTCTGTATGTTGGGTCATGTGACCCATGATTGTAATTCCTACTATGTATGATGATACGTCCATTTTGCATGATGCTTTTATATCGATATTTATTGCATTATGGGCTGTTATTACACATTATGTCACAGTAGTTATGCCTATTCTCTCTTATTTTACAAGGTTTACATAAGGAGGGAGAATGCCAGCAGCTGGAATTCTGGGCTGGAAAATGAGCAAATATTAGAGACCTATCCTGCACAACTCCAAAAGTCCTGAAACTCCACGAAAGTTATTTTTGGAAATAATAAAAAATACTGAGCGGAAGAAATACAACAGGGGGCCCACACCCTGGCCACGAGGGTGGGGGCGCGCCCCCTGCCTCGTGGGCCCCCTATTGGCCCTCCGGTGCCCATCTTCTGCTATATGAAGTCTTTCGTCTGAAGAAAAATCATAAGCAAGCTTTCGGGACGAGACTCCGCCGCCACGAAGCGGAACCTTGGCGGAACCAATCTAGGGCTCCGGCAAAGCTGTTCTGCCGGGGACACTTCCCTCCGGGAGGGGGAAATCATCGCCATCGTTATCACCAACGCTCCTCTCACCGGGAGAGGGCAATCTCCATCAACATCTTCACCGGCAACATCTCCTCTCAAACCCTAGTTCATCTGTTGTATCCAATTCTTGTCTCATAGTCTGGGATTGGTACCTGTAGGTTGCTAGTAGTGTTGATTACTCCTTGTAGTTGATGCTAGTTGGTTTATTTGGTGGAAGATCATATGTTCAGATCCTTTATGCATATTAATACTCCTCTGATTATGAACATGCATATGCTTTGTGAGTAGTTACGTTTGTTCCTGAGGACATGGGAGAAGTCTTGCTATTAGTAGTCATGTGAATTTGGTATTCGTTCGATATTTTGATGAGATGTATGTTGTCTATCCTCTAGTGGTGTTATGTGAACATCGACTACATGACACTTCACCATTATTTGGGCCTAGAGGAAGGCATTGGGAAGTAATAAGTAGATGATGGGTTGCTAGAGTGACAGAAGCTTAAACCCTAGTTTATGCGTTGCTTCGTAAGGGGCTGATTTGGATCCATATGTTTCTTGCTATGGTTAGGTTTACCTTAATACTTTTGTTGTAGTTGCGGATGCTTGCAATAGAGGTTAATCATAAGTGGGATGCTTGTCCAAGTAAGGACAGCACCCAAGCACCGGTCCACCCACATATCAAATTATCAAAGTACCGAACGCGAATCATATGAACGTGATGAAAACTAGCTTGACGATAATTCCCATGTGTCCTCGGGAGCGCTTTTCTATATATAAGAGTTTGTCCAGGCTTGTACTTTGCTACAAAAAGGATTGGGCCACCTTGCTGCACTTTATTTACTTTTGTTACTTGTTGCTCGTTACAAATTATCCTATCACAAAACTATATGTTACCTATAATTTCAGTGCTTGCAGAGAATACCTTGCTGAAAACCGCTTATCGTTTCCTTCTGCTCCTCGTGGGGTTCGACACTCTTACTTATCGAAAGGACTATGATAGATCCCCTATACTTGTGGGTCATCAAGACTCTTTTCTGGCGCCGTTGCTGGGGAGTGAAGCGCCTTTGGTAGGTGGAATTTGGTAAGGAAAAATTTATATAGTGTGCTGAAATTTAATGTCACTTGTTACTATGGAAAGTAATCCTCTGAGGGGCTTGTTCGGGGTATCTTCACCCCGACCGGTAGAGCAAAGAGTTGCTCCTCAACCTACTGAACCTACTAAAGATGAAAATGTCTACTTTGAAATTCCTTCGGGTATGTTAGAGAAACTGCTAGCTAATCCTTTTGCAGGAGATGGAACAATGCATCCTGATGAGCACCTAATCTATGTGGATGAAGTTTGTGGATTATTTAAGCTTGCAGGTATACCCGATGATGTTATTAAGAAGAAGGTCTTCCCTTTATCTTTGAAGGGATATGCATTGACATGGTATAGGCTATGTGATGATACGGGGTCATGGAACTACAAACGATTGAAATTGGAATTTCATCAGAAGTTTTATCATATGCATCTTGTTCATCGTGATCACAATTATATATATAATTTTTGGCCTCGCGAAGGAGAAAGCATCGCTCAAGCTTGGGGGAGGCTTAAATCAATGTTATATTCATGCCCCAATCATGAGCTCCCAAGAGAAATAATTATTCAAAGTTTCTATGCTCGGCTTTCTGATAACAATCGCACCATGCTCGATACTTCTTGTGCCGGCTCTTTTATGATGAAGACTATTGAATTCAAATGGGATTTATTGGAAAGAATTAAACGCAACTCTGAAGATTGGGATCTCGACGAAGGTAAGGAGTCAGGTATGACACCTGAGTTTGATTGTGTTAAATCTTTTATGGATACCGATATTTTCCCATAAATTTAGCACTAAATATGGACTTGACTCTGAGATAGTAGCCTCTTTCTGTGAATCTTTTGCTACTCACGTTGATCTCCCCAAGGAGAAGTGGTGTAAATATCATCCTCCCATATAAGTAAAAGTAGCTGCACCTATTATAGTTGAAGAAAAGACTATCACTTATAATGATCCTATTGTTCCTACTACTTATGTTGAGAAACCACCTTTCCCTGTTAGAATAAAGGATCATGCTAAAGCTTCAACTGTGGTTTGTAAAAGCAATATTAGAACCTATAGACCTCCTGAGCAAGTTAAAGTTGAACCTAATATTGCTATAGTTAAAGATCTCTTGTCTGATAATATTGATGGGCATGTTATTCATTTCCGTGATGAAACTGCTAGAATTTCTAAACCTTGTGCTAAAGATAAACATAGACCTGTGGTAGGCATGCCTGTTATTTCTGTTAAAATACGAGATAATTGTTATCATGGCTTATGTGACATGGGTGCTAGTGCTAGTGCAATACCTATTGACTTATACAAAGAAATTATGCATGATATTGCACCTACTGAGTTAGAAGAAATTGATGTCACAATTAAACTTGCCAATAGGGATACTATTTCACCCATGGGAATTGTTAGATATGTTGAAGTCTTGTGTGGGAAAACTAAAAATCTTGCTGATTTTCTTGTTCTTGGTTCCCCACAAGATAGCTTTTGTCCCATTATTTTTGGTAGACCCTTCTTGAACACTGTTAATGCTAAGATAGACTGCGAAAAGGATGTTGTTACTATTGGTTTGGGTGATATGTCTCATGAGTTTAATTTCTCTAAATTTAGTAGACAACACCGTGAAGAGGAATTGCCTAGTAAGGATGAAATAATTGGTCTTGCTTCTATTGCCGTACCTCCTCGTGATCCTTTAGAACAATATTTGCTAGACCATGAAAATGATATGTTTATGAATGAAAGAAGGGAAATAGATGAAGTATTCTTTAAACAGGAACCTATCCTGAAACACAATTTGCCTGTTGAAATCCTAGGGGATCCTCCTCCACCTAAGGGTGATCTCGTGTTTGAGCTTAAACCATTGCCTGGTACTCTTAAATATGCTTATCTTGATGAAAAGAAGATATATTCTGTTATTATTAGTGCTAACCTTTCAGAGCATGAAGAAGAGAGATTATTGAAAACTCTGAAGAAGCACCGTGCTGCTATTGGATATACTCTTGATGATCTTAAGGGCATTAGTCCCACTCTATGCCAACACAAAATAAATTTGGAGAAAGATGCCAAACCAGTTCGTAATCACCAACGACGGCTGAATCCTAAGATGAAAGAAGTGGTAAGAAAGGAAATACTAAAGCTCCTTGAGGCAGGTATAATTTATCCCGTTGCTGATAGTCAGTGGGTAAGTCATGTCCATTGTGTCCCTAAGAAGGGAGGTTATAGGATGGTAATTGATTTCCGCAAATTAAATAAACTACTAAAAAGGATCATTAACCCTTACCTTTTATCGATCAAATGCTAGAAAGATTATCCAAACATACACATTTTTGCTTTCTAGATGGTTATTCTGGTTTCTCTCAAATACCTGTGTCAGCCGATGATCAATCAAAGACCACTTTTACTTGTCCTTTTGGTACTTTTGCTTATAGACGTATGCCTTTTGGTTTATGTAATGCACCTGCTACCTTTCAAAGATGCATGATGGCTATATTCTTTGACTTTTGTGAAAAGATTTGTGAGGTTTGCATGGACGATTTCTCCGTTTATGGATCCTCTTTTGATGATTGCTTGAGCAATCTTGATCGAGTTTTGCAGAGATGTGAAGAAACTAATCTTGTCTTGAATTGGGAAAAGTGCCACTTTATGGTTAATGAAGGTATTGTCTTGGGGCATAAAGTTTCTGAAAGAGGTATTGAGGTTGATAAAGCCAATATTGATGCTATTGAAAAAATGCCATGTCCCAAGGACATCAAAGGTATAAGAAGTTTCCTTGGTCATGCCGGGTTTTATAGGAGGTTCATTAAGGACTTCTCAAAAAGTTCTCAGTCTGTGACTAATCTATTGCAAAAAGATATACCAATTTTCTTTGATAATGATTGTGTAGAAGCATTTGAAATACTTAAGAAAGCATTGATCTCTGCACCTATTGTTTAGCCACCTGATTGGAATTTACCCTTTGAAATCATGTGTGATGCTAGTGATTATGCTGTAGGTGATGTTCTAGGGCAAGGAGTTGATAAGAAATTAAATGTTATTCAATATGCTAGTAAAACTGTAGACAATGCTCAGAAAAATTATGCTACTACTAAAAAAGAATTCTTAGCAGTCGTATTTGCTTGTGATAAGTTCAGACCTTATATTGTTGATTCTAAAGTAACTATTCACACGGATCATGCTGCTATTAAATTCTTATGGAAAAGAAAGATGCTAAACCTAGACTTATTAGATGGGTTCTCTTGCTACAAGAATTTGATTTGCATATTATTGATAGAAAGGGAGCTGAGAACCCCGTTGCAGACAACTTGTCTAGGTTAGAAAATGTTCTTGATGACCCACTACCTATTGATGATAGCTTTCCTGATGAACAACTGAATGTCATAAATGCTTCTCGTACTGCTCCATGGTATGCTGATTATGCTAATTATATTGTTGCTAAATTTATACCACCTAGTTTCACATACCAGCAAAAGAAAAAGTTTTTCTATGATTTGAGACATTACTTTTGGGATGACCCACATCTTTATAAAGAAGGAGTAGATGGTGTTATTAGACGTTGCGTACCTGAGAATGAACAGGAATAGATCCTACGCAAGTGTCATTCCGAGGCTTATGGAGGACACCACGCTGGAGACAGAACTACACATAAGGTATTGCAATCCGGTTTTTATTGGCCTACTCTCTTCAAGGATGCCCGTATGTTTGTCTTATCTTGTGATGAATGTCAAAGAATTGGCAATATTAGTAGACGTTAAGAAATGCCTATGAACTATTCACTTGTTATTGAACCATTTGATGTTTGAGGCTTTGATTATATGGGACCGTTTCCTGCCTCTAATGGATATACACATATTTTAGTTGTTGTTGATTACGTTACTAAGTGGGTAGAAGCTATTCCAACTAGTAGTGCTGATCATAACACTTCTATTAAGATGCTTAAAGAAGTTATTTTTCCGAGGTTTGGAGTCCCTAGATATTTAATGACTGATGGTGGTTCACATTTTATTCATGGTGCTTTCCGAAAAATGCTTGCTAAATATGATGTTAATCATCGAATTGCATCTCCTTATCACCCATAGTCTAGTGGTCAAGTAGAATTGAGTAATAGAGAGCTCAAATTAATTTTGCAAAAGACTGTTAATAGATCTAGAAAGAATTGGTCCAAGAAACTTGATGATGCATTATGGGCCTATAGAACCGCATACAAAAATCCTATGGGTATGTCTCCGTATAAAATGGTTTATGGAAAAGCATGTCACTTACCTCTTGAATTAGAACATAAGGCTTATTGGGCTATTAAAGAGCTCAATTATGATTTCAAACTTGCCGGTGAGAAGAGGTTATTTGATATTAGTTCACTGGATGAATGGAGAACCCAGGCTTATGAAAATGCCAAGTTGTTTAAAGAAAAAGTTAAAAGATGGCACAACAAAAGAATACAAAAGCGCGAGTTTAATGTAGGTGATTATGTATTGCTATACAACTCTCGTTTAAGATTTTTTGCAGGAAAACTTCTCTCTAAATGGGAAGGTCCTTACGTTATCGAGGAGGTCTATCGTTCTGGTGCCATAAAAATCAACAACTTCGAAGGCACAAATCCGAAGGTGGTGAACGGTCAAAGAATCAAACATTATATCTCAGGTAATCCTATAAATGTTGAAACTAATGTTATTGAAACTGTAACCCCAGAGGAATACATAAGGGACACTTTCCAGAACGTTTCAGACTCCGAAAAGGAATAGGTACGTGGTACGGTAAGTAAACCGACTCCAAACAGTTCTAATGGCAATTTTTCTCCGTTTTGGAATATTTAGAAAAATAGAAAAATAAGAAGCAGTCCGGGAAGGACACTAGGGCTCCACGAGGGGGGTAGGGCGCGCCCCCTACCTCGTGGGCACCTCGTGTGCTCTCCGGACTCCGTTTTCTTGCACGTTACGTATTTTGGTCGGTAAAAATTCATTATATAATCTCCCGAAGGTTTTAACTCCCGTATCACGCAAATATCCTTTGTTCTTGTTTCGAGCTGTTTCTCTGACAGATCTAGATCATCATGACACCTCCAAGTGCCCCCAAGGATGAGTTCTTCAAGAAAGTCATCAACCCCTACCTCGCGGAGGTGCTGCAACACCCTCAAACCATTGAGATGCATGAGGGGGTGCTGCACATTCGCGATGTTGAGGGACCACGGAGGACCGGAAGCGTGGAGGCGAGGCTCGAGGCAATGGAGCAACAAGTTTTCAAGTGCCAGGAGATGGTTGAGCGTGGACTTGACTCCAATCACATAATGATCACGGAGTTCACCAACAACCACAAGCTGGATGCCAAGGACATTGGGGAGGCCATCTTCAAGATCCACGAGAAAATCGAGCACCTCCAAGCCCAAATCTATGACCTGCAAAACCAAAACTGTGAGTATGAATATAGATTCAAGAGGATGAGTTTGGCTGCAGATTTAAGGATCCCGGAGACTCGATCATCCTTCTATGATGGTGCGCCTATGCCTTGGAAGATGGACGACAAGCCTACATCACCAACAAAGGAGACATAATCACATGGGTATGGGCACTCCCCTTGGAAACTGCCAAGCTTGGGGGAGATGCCCCAATATCGTATCACCACCACATCTCCTATCTTTACCGTTTTTCTTAGTTCGATCCTATTAATAGTATCTTGATCTAGTAGAATAAATTTTTGGTATGATCTAGTTTTGAGTTTTGCTTTATGATCCCTCTATGTAATCGAGTCCGTGAGCTATATATAATAAAGATTAGTGTTGAGTCAAGGGCTTGATTATCTTGCCATGATCTTGAGTGAATAAAAAAAGAGAATAAAAAGAAACAAAGAGATCATATTGATCTTATGGAGAGTAATGACTTCACATAGAAAGAGTATGATGATTAAAAGTTGTTGAGAGTTGACAAACATAGCTTTGGTCATCGTTGCAATTAATAGGAAGTAATAAAGAAAGAGAGGTTTCACATATAAATATACTATCTTGGACATCTTTTATGATTGGGAGCACTCATTAAAATATGACATGCTAAAGAGTTGATGTTGGACAAGGAAGACAACGTAATGGGTTATGTTTTCTTATATCTGAGATAAAGTATATTGTCATGGATCATCCAACATGTTGAGCTTGCCTTTCCCCCTCATGCTAGCCAAATTCTTTGCACCAAGTAGAGATACTACTTGTGCTTCCAAATACCCTTAAACCCAGTTTTGCCATGAGAGTCCACCATATCTACCTATGGATTGAGTAAGATCCTTCAAGTAAGTTGTCATCGGTGCAAGCAATAAAAATTGCTCTCTAAATATGTATGATTGATTGGTGTGGAGGAAATAAGCTTTATACGATCTTGTGATGTGGAAGAAATAAAAGCGACGGACTGCATAATAAAGGTTCATATCACAAGTGGCAATATAAAGTGACGTTCTTTCGCATTAAGATTTTGTGCATCCAACCCTGAAAGCGCATGGCAACCTCTGCTTCCCTCTGCGAAGGGCCTATCTTTTATTATCTTCTACCTTATGCAAGAGTCATGGTGATCTTCACCTTTCCTTTTTACATTTTATCCTTTGGCAAGCACAGTATGTTGGAAAGATCCTGATATATATATCTAATTGGATGTGGGTTAGCATGAATTATTATTGTTGACATTACCCTTGAGGTAAAAGGTTGGGAGGCGAAACTATAAGCCCCTATCTTTCTCTGTGTCCGATTAAAACTCCGTAACCACAAGTATTGCGTGAGTGTTAGCAATTATGAAAGACTAAATGATAGTTGAGTATGTGGACTTGCTAGAAAGCTCTGACATAGACACTTTCTGATGTTATGATAAATTGCAATTGCTTCAATGACTGAGATTATAGTTTGTTAGTTCTCAATAAAGTTTCTGATTCATACTTGCATTGTGAATAGATTATTACTTGAGCATAAGAGATCATATGACAATATCCATATATGTTGCCGTTATGAGAATAATCATGATGCCCTCATGTCCGTATTTTATTTTATCGACACCTCTACCTCTAAACATGTGGACATATTTATCGTTATCGGCTTCCGCTTGAGGACAAGCGAGGTCTAAGCTTGGGGGAGTTGATACGTCCATTTTGCATCATGCTTTTATATCGATATTTATTGCATTATGGGCTGTTATTACACATTATGTCACAATACTTATGCCTATTCTCTCTTATTTTACAAGGTTTACATAAGGAGGGAGAATGCCGGCAGCTGGAATTCTGGGCTGGAAAAGGAGCAAATATTAGAGACCTATTCTGCACAACTCCAAAAGTCCTGAAACTCCACGAAAGTTATTTTTGGAAATAATAAAAAATACTGAGCGGAAGAAATACAAGAGGGGGCCCACACCCTGGCCACGAGGGTGGGGGCGCGCCCTACCCCCTGGGCGCGCCCCCTGCCTCGTGGGCCCCCTGTTGGCCCTCCGGTGCCCATCTTCTGCTATATGAAGTCTTTCGTCCGAAGAAAAATCATAAGCAAGCTTTCGGGACGAGACTCCGCCGCCACGAGGCGGAACCTTGGCGGAACCAATCTAGGGCTCCGGCAGAGCCGTTCTGCCGGGGACACTTCCCTCCGGGAGGGGGAAATCATCGCCATCGTCATCAACAACGCTCCTCTCATCGGGAGAGGGCAATCTCCATCAACATCTTCACCAGCACCATCTCCTCTCAAACCCTAGTTCATCTCTTGTATCCAATTCTTGTCTCATAGTCTGGGATTGGTACCTGTAGGTTGCTAGTAGTGTTGATTACTCCTTGTAGTTGATGCTAGTTGGTTTATTTGGTGGAAGATCATATGTTCAGATCCTTTATGCATATTAATACTCCTCTGATTATGAACATGAATATGCTTTGTGAGTAGTTACGTTTGTTCCTGAGGACATGGGAGAAGTCTTGCTATTAGTAGTCATGTGAATTTGGTATTCGTTCGATATTTTGATGAGATGTATGTTGTCTATCCTCTAGTGGTGTTATGTGAACGTCGACTACATGACACTTCACCATTATTTGGGCCTAGAGGAAGGCATTGGGAAGTAATAAGTAGATGATGGGTTGCTAGAGTGACAGAAGCTTAAACCCTAGTTTATGCGTTGCTTCGTAAGGGGCTGATTTGGATCCATATGTTTCATGCTATGGTTAGGTTTACCTTAATACTTTTGTTGTAGTTGCGGATGCTTGCAATAGAGGTTAATCATAAGTGGGATGCTTGTCCAAGTAAGGACAGCACCCAAGCACCGGTCCACCCACATATCAAATTATCAAAGTACCGAACGCGAATCATATGAACGTGATGAAAACTAGCTTGACGATAATTCCCATGTGTCCTCGGGAGCGCTTTTCTCTATATAAGAGTTTGTCCAGGCTTGTCCTTTGCTACAAAAAGGATTGGGCCACCTTGCTGCACTTTATTTACTTTTGTTACTTGTTGCTCGTTACAAATTATCCTATCACAAAACTATCTGTTACCTATAATTTCAGTGCTTGCAGAGAATACCTTGCTGAAAACCGCTTATCATTTCCTTCTGCTCCTCGTTGGGTTCGACACTCTTACTTATCGAAAGGACTATGATAGATCCCCTATACTTGTGGGTCATCAAGACTCTTTTCTGGCGCCGTTGCCGGGGAGTGAAGCGCCTTTGGTAGGTGGAATTTGGTAAGGAAAAATTTATATAGTGTGCTGAAATTTACTGTCACTTGTTACTATGGAAAGTAATCCTCTGAGGGGCTTGTTCGGGGTATCTTCACCCCGACCAGTAGAGCAAAGAGTTGCTCCTCAACCTACTGAACCTACTGAAAGATGAAAATGTCTACTTTGAAATTCCTTCGGGTATGTTAGAAAAACTGCTAGCTAATCCTTTTGCAGGAGATGGAACAATGCATCCTGATGAGCACCTAATCTATGTGGATGAAGTTTGTGGATTATTTAAGCTTGCAGGTATACCCGATGATGTTATTAAGAAGAAGGTCTTCCCTTTATCTTTGAAGGGAGATGCATTGACATGGTATAGGCTATGTGATGATACGGGGTCATGGAACTACAAACGATTGAAATTGGAATTTCATCAGAAGTTTTATCCTATGCATCTTGTTCATCGTGATCGCAATTATATATATAATTTTTGGCCTCGCGAAGGAGAAAGCATCGCTCAAGCTTGGGGGAGGCTTAAATCAATGTTATATTCATGCCCCAATCATGAGCTCCCAAGAGAAATAATTATTCAAAATTTTATGCTCGGCTTTCTGATAACAATCGCACCATGCTCGATACTTCTTGTGCTGGCTCTTTTATGATGAAGACTATTGAATTCAAATGGGATTTATTGGAAAGAATTAAACGCAACTCTGAAGATTGGGATCTCGACGAAGGTAAGGAGTCAGGTATGACACCTAAGTTTGATTGTGTTAAATCTTTTATGGATACCGATGTTTTCCGTAAATTTAGCACTAAATATGGACTTGACTCTGAGATAGTAGCTTCTTTCTGTGAATCTTTTGCTACTCACGTTGATCTCCCTAAGGAGAAGTGGTTTAAATATCATCCTCCCATAGAAGTAAAAGTAGCTGCACCTATTAAAGTTGAAGAAAAGACTATCACTTATAATGATCCTATTGTTCCTACTACTTATGTTGAGAAACCACCTTTCCCTGTTAGAATAAAGGATCATGCTAAAGCTTCAACTGTGGTTCGTAAAAGCAATATTAGAACCTATACACCTCCTGAGCAAGTTAAAGTTGAACCTAATATTGCTATTGTTAAAGATCTCTTGTCTGATAATATTGATGGGCATGTTATTCATTTCCGTGATGAAACTGCTAGAATTGCTAAACCTTGTGCTAAAGATAAACATAGACCTGTGGTAGGCATGCCTGTTATTTCTGTTAAAATAGGAGATCATTGTTATCATGGCTTATGTGACATGGGTGCTAGTGCTAGTGCAATACCTATTGACTTATACAAACAAATTATGCATGATATTGCACCTACTGAGATAGAAGATATTGATGTCACAATTAAACTTGCCAATAGAGATACTATTTCACCCATGGGAATTGTTAGAGATGTTGAAGTCTTGTGTGGGAAAACTAAATATCCTGCTGATTTTCTTGTTCTTGGTTCCCCACAAGATAGCTTTTGTCCCATTATATTTGGTAGACCCTTCTTGAACACTGTTAATGCTAAGATAGACTGCGAAAAGGATGTTGTTACTATTGGTTTGGGTGATATGTCTCATGAGTTTAATTTCTCTAAATTTAGTAGACAACACCGTGAAGAGGAATTGCCTAGTAAGGATGAAATTATTGGTCTTGCTTCTATTGCCGTACCTCCTAGTGATCCTTTAGAACAATATTTGCTAGACCATGAAAATGATATGTTTATGAATGAAAGAAGGGAAATAGATGAAGTATTCTTTAAACAGGAACCTATCCTGAAACACAATTTGCCTGTTGAAATCCTAGGGGATCCTCCTCCACCCAAGGGTGATCCCGTGTTTGAGCTTAAACCATTGCCTGATACTCTTAAATATGCTTATCTTGATGAAAAGAAGATATATCTGTTATTATTAGTGCTAACCTTTCAGAGCATGAAGAAGAGAGATTATTGAAAACTCTGAAGAAGCACCGTGCTGCTATTGGATATACTCTTGATGATCTTAAGGGCATTAGTCCCACTCTATGCCAACACAAAATAAATTTGGAGAAAGATGCCAAACCAGTTCGTGAATCACCAACGACGGCTGAATCCTAAGATGAAAGAAGTGGTAAGAAAGGAAATACTAAAGCTCCTTGAGGCAGGTATAATTTATCCCGTTGCTGATAGTCAGTGGGTAAGTCATGTCCATTGTGTCCCTAAGAAGGGAGGTATACTGGTCTAATGATAAATGAATTGTTCCGCAAAATTTAAGTATAGGTAATTGATTCCAATTAAAAGCTAAAAAGGATCATTAACCCTTACCTTTTATCGATCAAATGCTAGAAAGATTATCCAAACATACACATTTTTGCTTTCTAGATGGTTATTCTGGTTTCTCTCAAATACCTGTGTCAGCCGATGATCAATCAAAGACCACTTTTACTTGCCCTTTCGGTACTTTTGCTTATAGACGTATGCCTTTTGGTTTATGTAATGCACCTGCTACCTTTCAAAGATGCATGATGGCTATATTCTCTGACTTTTGTGAAAAGATTTGTGAGGTTTTCATGGACGATTTCTCCGTTTATGGATCCTCTTTTGATGATTGCTTGAGCAACCTTGATCGAGTTTTGCAGAGATGTGAAGAAACTAATCTTGTCTTGAATTGGGAAAAGTGCCACTTTATGGTTAATGAAGGTATTGTCTTGGGGCATAAAGTTTCTGAAAGAGGTATTGAAGTTGATAAAGCCAAGGTTGATGCTATTGAAAAGATGCCATGTCCCAAGGACATCAAAGGTATAAGAAGTTTCCTTGGTCATGCCGGTTTTTATAGGAGGTTCATTAAGGACTTCTCAAAAATTTCTCGGCCTCTGACTAATTTATTACAAAAAGATATACCATTTGTCTTTGATGATGATTGTGTAGAAGCATTTGAAATACTTAAGAAAGCATTGATCTCTGCACCTATTGTTCAGCCACCTGATTGGAATTTACCCTTTGAAATTATGTGTGATGCTAGTGATTATGCTGTAGGTGCTGTTCTAGGGCAAAGAGTTGATAAGAAATTAAATGTTATTCAATATGCTAGTAAAACTCTAGACAATGCTCAGAGAAATTATGCTACTACTGAAAAAGAATTCTTAGCAGTTGTATTTGCTTGTGATAAGTTCAGACCTTATATTGTTGATTCTAAAGTAACTATTCACACGGATCATGCTGCTATTAAATATCTTATGGAAAAGAAAGATGCTAAACCTAGACTTATTAGATGGGTTCTCTTGCTACAAGAATTTGATTTGCATATTATTGATAGAAAGGGAGCTGAGAACCCCGTTGCAGACAACTTGTCTAGGTTAGAAAATGTTCTTGATGACCCACTACCTATTGATGATAGCTTTCCTGATGAACAATTAAATGTCATAAATGCTTCTCGTACTGCTCCATGGTATGCTGATTATGCTAATTACATTGTTGCTAAATTTATACCACCTAGTTTCACATACCAGCAAAAGAAAAAGTTTTTCTATGATTTGAGACATTACTTTTGGGATGACCCACATCTTTATAAAGAAGGAGTAGATGGTGTTATTAGACGTTGTGTACCTGAGCATGAACAGGAACAGATCCTACGCAAGTGTCACTCCGAGGCTTATGGAGGACACCACGCTGGAGACAGAACTGCACATAAGGTATTGCAATCCGGTTTTTATTGGCCTACTCTCTTCAAGGATGCCCGTAAGTTTGTCTTATCTTGTGATGAATGTCAAAGAATTGGTAATATTAGTAGACGTCAAGAAATGCCTATGAATTATTCACTTGTTATTGAACCATTTGATGTTTGGGGCTTTGATTATATGGGACCGTTTCCTGCCTCTAATGGATATACACATATTTTAGTTGTTGTTGATTACGTTACTAAGTGGGTAGAAGCTATTCCAACTAGTAGTGCTGATCATAACACTTCTATTAAGATGCTTAAAGAAGTTATTTCTCCGAGGTTGGGAGTCCCTAGATATTTAATGACTAATGGTGGTTCACATTTTATTCATGGTGCTTTCCGTAAAATGCTTGCTAAATATGATGTTAATCATAGAATTGCATCTCCTTATCACCCACAGTCTAGTGGTCAAGTAGAATTGAGTAATAGAGAGCTCAAATTAATTTTGCAAAAGACTGTTAATAGATCTAGAAAGAATTGGTCCAAGAAACTTGATGATGCATTATGGGCCTATAGAACTGCATATAAAAATCCTATGGGTATGTCTCCGTATAAAATGGTTTATGGAAAAGCATGTCACTTACCTCTCGAACTAGAACATAAGGCTTATTGGGCTATTAAAGAGCTCAATTATGATTTCAAACTTGCCGGTGAGAAGAGGTTATTTGACATTAGCTCACTTGATGAATGGAGAACCCAAGCCTATGAAAATGCCAAGTTGTTTAAAGAAAAAGTTAAAAGATGGCACAACAAAAGAATACAAAAGCGCGAGTTTAATGTAGGTGATTATGTATTGCTATACAACTCTCGTTTAAGATTTTTTGCAGGAAAACTTCTCTCTAAATGGGAAGGTCCTTACGTTATCGAGGAGGTCTATCGTTCTGGTGCCATAAAAATCAACAACTTCGAAGGCACAAATCCGAAGGTGGTGAACGGTCAAAGAATCAAACATTATATCTCAGGTAATCCTATAAATGTTGAAACTAATGTTATTGAAACTGTAACCCCAGAGGAATACATAAGGGACACTTTCCAGAACGTTTCAGACTCCGAAAAGGAATAGGTACGTGGTACGGTAAGTAAACCGACTCCAAAACAGTTCTAATGGCAATTTTTCTCCGTTTTGGAATATTTAGAAAAATAGAAAAATAAGAAGCAGTCCGGGAAGGACACGAGGGCTCCACGAGGGGGGTAGGGCGCGCCCCCTACCTCGTGGGCACCTCGTGTGCTCTCCGGACTCCGTTTTCTTGCACGTTACGTATTTTGGTCGGTAAAAATTCATTATATAATCTCCCGAAGGTTTTAACTCCCGTATCACGCAAATATCCTTTGTTCTTGTTTCGAGCTGTTTCTCTGACAGATCTAGATCATCATGACACCTCCAAGTGCCCCCAAGGATGAGTTCTTCGAGAAAGTCATCAACCCCTACCTCGCGGAGGTGCTGCAACACCCTCAAACCATTGAGATGCATGAGGGGGTGCTGCACATTCGCGATGTTGAGGGACCACGGAGGACCGGAAGCGTGGAGGCGAGGCTCGAGGCAATGGAGCAACAAGTTTTCAAGTGCCAGGAGATGGTTGAGCGTGGACTTGACTCCAATCACATAATGATCACGGAGTTCACCAACAACCACAAGCTGGATGCCAAGGACATTGGGGAGGCCATCTTCAAGATCCACGAGAAAATCGAGCACCTCCAAGCCCAAATCTATGACCTGCAAAACCAAAACTGTGAGTATGAATATAGATTCAAGAGGATGAGTTTGGCTGCAGATTTAAGGATCCCGGAGACTCGATCATCCTTCTATGATGGTGCGCCTATGCCTTGGAAGATGGACGACAAGCCTACATCACCAACAAAGGAGACATAATCACATGGGTATGGGCACTCCCCTTGGAAACTGCCAAGCTTGGGGGAGATGCCCCGGTATCGTATCACCACCACATCTCCTATCTTTACCGTTTTTCTTAGTTCGATCCTATTAATAGTATCTTGATCTAGTAGAATAAATTTTTGGTATGATCTAGTTTTGAGTTTTGCTTTATGATCCCTCTATGTAATCGAGTCCGTGAGCTATATATAATAAAGATTAGTGTTGAGTCAAGGGCTTGATTATCTTGCCATGATCTTGAGTGAATAAAAAAAAGAGAATAAAAAGAAACAAAGAGATCATATTGATCTTATGGAGAGTAATGACTTCACATAGAAAGAGTATGATGATTAAAAGTTGTTGAGAGTTGACAAACATAGCCTTGGTCATCGTTGCAATTAATAGGAAGTAATAAAGAAAGAGAGGTTTCACATATAAATATACTATCTTGGACATCTTTTATGATTGGGAGCACTCATTAAAATATGACATGCTAAAGAGTTGATGTTGGACAAGGAAGACAACGTAATGGGTTATGTTTTCTTATATCTGAGATAAAGTATATTGTCATGGATCATCCAACATGTTGAGCTTGCCTTTCCCCCTCATGCTATCCAAATTCTTTGCACCAAGTAGAGATACTACTTGTGCTTCCAAATACCCCTAAACCCAGTTTTGCCATGAGAGTCCACCATATCTACCTATGGATTGAGTAAGATCCTTCAAGTAAGTTGTCATCGGTGCAAGCAATAAAAATTGCTCTCTAAATATGTATGATTGATTGGTGTGGAGGAAATAAGCTTTATACGATCTTGTGATGTGGAAGAAATAAAAGCGACGGACTGCATAATAAAGGTTCATATCACAAGTGGCAATATAAGGTGACGTTCTTTCGCATTAAGATTTTGTGCATCCAACCCTAAAAGCGCATGGCAACCTCTGCTTCCCTCTGCGAAGAGCCTATCTTTTATTATCTTCTACCTTATGCAAGAGTCATGGTGATCTTCACCTATCCTTTTTACATTTTATCCTTTGGCAAGCACAGTATGTTGGAAAGATCCTGATATATATATCTAATTGGATGTGGGTTAGCATGAATTATTATTGTTGACATTACCCTTGAGGTAAAAGTTTGGGAGGCGAAACTATAAGCCCCTATCTTTCTCTGTGTCCGATTAAAACTCCGTAACCACAAGTATTGCGTGAGTGTTAGCAATTATGAAAGACTAAATGATAGTTGAGTATGTGGACTTGCTAGAAAGCTCTGACATAGACACTTTCTGATGTTATTATAAATTGCAATTGCTTCAATGAGTGAGATTATAGTTTGTTAGTTCTCAATAAAGTTTCTGATTCATACCTTGCATTGTGAATAGATTATTACTTGAGCATAAGAGATCATATGACAATATCCATATATGTTGCCGTTATGAGAATAATCATGATGCCCTCATGTCCGTATTTTATTTTATCGACACCTCTACCTCTAAACATGTGGACATATTTATCGTTATCGGCTTCCGCTTGAGGACAAGCGAGGTCTAAGCTTGGGGGAGTTGATACATCCATTTTGCATCATGCTTTTATATCGATATTTATTGCATTATGGGCTGTTATTACACATTATGTCACAATACTTATGCCTATTCTCTCTTATTTTACAAGGTTTACATAAGGAGAGAGAATGCCGGCAGCTGGAATTCTGGGCTGGAAAAGGAGCAAATATTAGAGACCTATCCTGCACAACTCCAAAAGTACTGAAACTCCACGAAAGTTATTTTTGGAAATAATAAAAAATACTGAGTGGAAGAAATACAACAGGGGGTCCACACCCTGGCCACGAGGGTGGGGCGCGCCCTACCCCCTGGGCGCGCCCCCCTGCCTCGTGGGCCCCCTGTTGGCCCTCCGGTGCCCATCTTCTGCTATATGAAGTCTTTCGTCCGAAGAAAAATCATAAGCAAGCTTTCGGGACGAGACTCCGCCGCCACGAGGCGGAACCTTGGCGGAACCAACCTAGGGCTCCGGCAGAGCTGTTCTGCCGGGGACACTTCCCTCCGGGAGGGGGAAATCATCGCCATCGTCATCACCAACGCTCCTCTCATCGGGAGAGGGCAATCTCCATCAACATCTTCACCGGCAACATCTCCTCTCAAACCCTAGTTCATCTGTTGTATCCAATTCTTGTCTCATAGTCTGGGATTGGTACCTGTAGGTTGCTAGTAGTGTTGATTACTCCTTGTAGTTGATGCTAGTTGGTTTATTTGGTGGAAGATCATATGTTCAGATCCTTTATGCATATTAATACTCCTCTGATTATGAACATGAATATGCTTTGTGAGTAGTTACGTTTGTTCCTGAGGACATGGGAGAAGTCTTGCTATTAGTAGTCATGTGAATTTGGTATTCGTTCGATATTTTGATGAGATGTATGTTGTCTATCCTCTAGTGGTGTTATGTGAACGTCGACTACATGAAACTTCACCATTATTTGGGCCTAGAGGAAGGCGTTGGGAAGTAATAAGTAGATGATGGGTTGCTAGAGTGACAGAAGCTTAAACCCTAGTTTATGTGTTGCTTCGTAAGGGGCTGATTTGGATCCATATGTTTCATGCTATGGTTAGGTTTACCTTAATACTTTTGTTGTAGTTGCGGATGTTGCAATAGAGGTTAATCATAAGTGGGATGCTTGTCCAAGTAAGGACAACACCCAAGCACCGGTCCACCCACATATCAAATTATCAAAGTACCGAACGCGAATCATATGAACGTGATGAAAACTAGCTTGACGATAATTCCCATGTGTCCTCGGGAGCGCTTTTCTCTATATAAGAGTTTGTCCAGGCTTTTCCTTTGCTACAAAAAGGATTGAGCCACCTTTCTGCACTTTATTTACTTTTGTTACTTGTTGCTCGTTACAAATTATCCTATCACTAAACTATCTGTTACCTATAATTTCAGTGCTTGCAGAGAATACCTTACTGAAAACCGTTTATCGTTTCCTTCTGCTCCTCGTTGGGTTCGACACTCTTACTTATCGAAAGGACTACGATAGATCCCCTATACTTGTGGGTCATCATATGACTCTTCGGAGCCTTCTGAATAAATACTTTGTGTCGTAGAGTTTTGTTGTGATGCCATGTTGTATTTGCACATATCGAGCATGTTGTGTGTATGATTTGAAATGCTTGGTACGTGTGGGATCCGACAATCTAGTTGTTTATTCTTGGTAGCCTCTCTTATGGGAAAATGTCTCCTAGTGCTTCCACTGAGCCATGGTAGCTTGCTACTGCTCCGGAACACTTAGGCTGGCCGGCATGTGTCCTTCTTCGTTCCTGTGGCTGTCCCTTCGGGGAAATGTCACGCGTTGTTCCTTTAAGCCCTTGTAGCTTGCTACGACTTGGGTTCATACGTTGATGATTGATACATTCGTTGCTGGGTCATGTATGCATGTCCCTGTAAGTTAGTGCCACTTTGGATTCACGACTAGTCATGTCGGCCCGGGTTCTCTGTCATATGGATGCTAGCGACTATATCATATACGTGAGCCAAAAGGCGCAAACGGTCCCGGGCCAGGTAAGGTGGCACCCGTGGGGATACCGTGCGTGAGGCCGCAAAGTGATATGATGTGTTACATGCTAGATCGGTGTGACTTAGGATTGGGGTCCTGACAACTATCAAGATGGGGTCCGCATTGGAAAGGCTAGGGTGGAATCAACACGTACACGTCATTTTTGCACCCCCAGCTCCTTTCCTCTCCTTGGAGTTTTCTGTTTCGACAGAAGTGGGGATTGTGAGGTGCTAGTGGTAGTACCGCCGCCTAGCGGTAGTGCCGCCTATGGTCCTCAAGCGGCAGTACCTCTGTCTAACGGCGGTAGTACCGCTCGGGTGCATCGGTGATACGTCTCCAACGTATCTATAATTTGTGATTGTTCCATGCTATTATATTATCCATCTAGGATGTGTTATATGCATTTATATGCTATTTTATATGATTTTGGGACTAGCCTATTAACCTAGAGCCTAGTGCCAGTTTTCTGTTTTTTCCTTGTTTTTGAGTTTTACAGAAAAGGAATTCCAAACGGAGTCCAATTGACGTGCCAATTTTTGATGATTTTCTATGGACCAAAAGAAGCCCCCGGAGTAAAATAGTTGGGCCAGAAGAGTCCCAAGCCGTCCACGAGGGTGGAGGGTGCGCCCTACCCCCTGGGCGTGCCCCCTGCCTCGTGGACGACTCGGAGACCCGCCTGACGTGAGACCGACGCCAAAAATTCCTATAAATACAGAAACCCCCAGAAAGAAACCTAGATCGGGAGTTCCGTAGCCGCAAGTCTCTGTAGCCACCAAAAACCAATCGGGACCCTATTCCGGCACCCTACGGCGGGGGGATCCATCACCGGTGGCCATCTTCATCATCCCGGCGCTCTCCATGACGAGGAGGGAGTAGTTCACCCTCAAGGCTGAAGGTATGTACCAGTAGCTATGTGTTTGATCTCTCTCTCTCTCGTGTTCCTGATTCGACACGATCTTGATGTATCGCGAGCTTTGCTATTATAGTTGGATGTTATGATGTTTCTCCCCCTCTATCTCTTGTAATGGATTGAGTTTTCACTTTGAAGTTATCTTATCGGATTGAGTCTTTAAGGATTTGAGAACACATGATGTATGTCTTGCATGTGCTTATCTGTGGTGACAATGGGATATTCACGTGATCTACTTGATGTATGTTTTGGTGATCAACTTGCGGGTTCAGCAACCTTGTGAACTTATGCATAGGGGTTGGCACACGTTTTCGTCTTGACTCTCCGGTAGAAACTTTGGGGCATTCTTTGAAGTACATTGTGTTGGTTTGAATAGATGAATCTGAGATTGTGTGATGCATATCGTATAATCATACCCACGGATACTTGAGGTGACATTGGAGTATCTAGGTGACATTAGGGTTTTGGTTGATTTGTTTCTTAAGGTGTTATTCTAGTACGAACTCTAGGATAGATCCAACGGAAAGAATAGCTTCATGTTATTTTACTACGGATTCTTGAATAGATCGATCAGAAAGGATAAATTTGAGGTGGTTTCGTACCCTACAATAATCTCTTCGTTTGTTCTCTGCTATTAGTGACTTTGTAGTCACTCTTTGTTGCATGTTGAGGGATAGTTATATGATCCAATTATGTTATTATTGTTGAGAGAACTTGCACTAGTGAAAGTATGAACCCTAGGCCTTGTTTCCTAGCATTGCAAACCGTTGACGCTCATTTTTATCATTAGTTACCTTGCTGTTTTTATATTTTCAGTTTACAAAAACCTATATCTACCATCCATATTGCGCTTGTATCACCATCTCTTCACCGAACTAGTGCACCTATACAATTTACCATTGTATTGGGTGTGTTGGGGACACAAGAGACTCCTTGTTATTTGGTTGCAGGGTTGTTTGAGAGAGACCATGTTCATCCTACGCCTCCCACGGATTGATAAACCTTAGGTCATCCACTTGAGGGAAATTTGCTACTGTCCTACAAACCTCTGCACTTGGAGGCCCAACAACGTCTACAAGAAGAAGGTTGTCTAGTAGACATCAATCGGCAGCAGTACCGTCCTGGTTCGGCACCGCTACCGCCTCGATTCGAGGGCGTCTCTCTCGTGTCGGGTTGTGCGGCAGTAGTAGCTGCAGTAGCAGCGGTAGTACTGCTCGTGAGCGGTAGTACCGCGGCTACCACTGCTACTAGTGCCACCCCAGCCCTCTCTCCCTCTTCTGTTCCCCCTCGGTTGCCTCTACTCTCAGTCTCCGCAGTAGTACCTCTGGGGGTCGCAGTAGTACCGCAAGCACCAGCGGTAGTACCACTCTGCTGAGCAGTAGTACCGCTCCGTGCGAGCTGAAAGGGGGGTAACGGTTGGATAAGTTCCCCCCTATAAAAGGAGGTCTTGTTCTCCAAAGAGACCTACCTCTTCCCTCCCCCAAAACTCCATTGTTGCTCAAAGCTCCATTTTCGCCCAATCTCTCTCCCTAGCCAATCGAACTTGTTGATTTTCTAGGGATTGGTTGAGAAGGCCCCGATCTACACTTCCACCAAAAGAAATTTGATTCCCCCCACTAATCCCTTGCGGATCTTGTTACTCTTGGGTGTTTGAGCACCCTATATGGTTGAGGTCACCGTGGAGCCATATTCCATTGTGGTGAAGCTTCGTGGTGTCGTTGGAAGCCTCTGGTTAAGTTGTGGAGATAGCCTCAACCTTATTTGTAAAGGTTCGGTCGCTGCCTCCAAGGGCACCAATAGTGGAATCACGACATCTCGCATTGTGTGAGGGCGTGAGGAGAATACGGTGGCCCTAGTGGCTTCTTGGGGAGCATTGTGCCTCCACACCACTCCAACGGAGACGTACTTCCTCTCAAAGGGAAGGAACTTTGGTAACACATCCTCGTCTCTACCGGCTCCACTCTTGGTTTTCTCTTACCTTTACTTGTGCAAGCTTATATTGTGTTCTATCCCTGACTTGCTTGTGTGCTTGTTGTTGTTGCATCATATAGGTTGCTCACCTAGTTGCATATCTAGATAACCTACTTTGATGTTAAGTTTAATTTGGTAAAGAAGAGCTAAAACTTTGTTAGTTGCCTATTCACCCCCCTCTAGTCAACCATATCGATCCTTTCAATTGGTATCAGAGCCTCGTCTCTTTATTAAGGACTTTGTCGTCCGAAGAGTATGGTTGACACCACAGTCGAGGTGGAGGAGCACCCCGATGTGAGTCCCACTTTGTCTGCGGCCGATGGGGGATCCTCGGTCTCTCGTTAGGAGTTCAGTGTGGCCTTGGACACATTGAAAACCTCCATGATGACCGAGGTCAAAGGCATGCTTAAGAATTTTTTTGATGGTCTTAAATTGTCCACCGCACCGTTGGAAGTGGTCGATCCCACTAACAAGGTGACGGATGCTAACTCCAACAAGGGGGAAGCTACTAGTGATCAAGTTCCTTTGACTAGTGGTAGAAGTGGGATGGCATCTTTGCCCGTGTTGAACCTCCAATTACTTATGGAGGACCGGTTCCCTCCACACATATGAATCATGTTGGTACTCCTCCTAAGCTTGTGAAAAATGAGGATTTTGCCTCTTGGGTCTATTGCTTTAAACGTCATTTAAATTATAGTTATACTAATCTTTGGAGAATTATTGAGCAAGGTTTATACCCACATGACCCAAGCAACTTCACTCCTAGAGAAGCCGCGGATCATCAATTCAACGAGTCCGCTCTCTTCATTCTCCAAGAAGCAATTCCACCCGAAGATATTGCGCACCTCTGACCTTTCACCGTGGCCAAGGACGCATGGAAACATGTTGTTTCCATTTACAAGGGAAGCTCAAGCATTCAACGCTCAAACTTTGAAGTGGTGCAAGATGAAGCCGATGAGTTTGCAATGATTGAAGATGAAGAACCTCGAGAGCTTTACCGAAGATTAACCACTCTTGCGGTCTCGATTCGAGATCATGGGAGCAAGGATACGGATGACAATTGGATCAACCGCAAGTTTCTCAAGGCCATGATGCCGTACCATAAGGCCATGTCCTTCGTCATCCGTCAAAGGCCGGACTTTCACGCCTTGTCCTAAAGTGAAGTGTTGGATGAGTTTGTTGCAATGAGGATCTTGGACAAGACCGCCGACAATGCGGTGTTGCGTTCTCAACGAGCAAAGAAGCCCAACCTTGCTTTGAAGGCCAAAGCTAGTGTGGAAGAAGAGGGTGAAGAGAAAGAAGAGGAGTGTTGCCCCGAAGATACCAAATATGCCTATCATGAGCACATGGCTCTCGCTTCACAGCAATTTTGGAGCAAGAAGAACTCAAGGCCCAACTTCAACAAGAACAACTCAAGTGGCGCCAAGGGCAAGCAACGTGTGAGTACATGCTATAATTGTGGCAATGTGAGCCACTTTGTTGCGGATTGCCCGTACGAGAAGAGGGAAGACAATGGTGGCAAGCTTATTCGAAAAGACAAGGCCAAGTCCTTCCCCAACAAGAACAACTTCACCAAGAAGACTCCTCCCAAGGGGTTGGTGGCACAAGAAGATTACAATGAGGATGATGATGATGATAAAGACGGTGAGACGGTTGCCATGGCCTCCGTTGCCATTGCAACAACTCCACGGGTGTCCCTCTTCGATTCACCCAACGTGAACATCACCGCCAAGTGCCTCATGGCTAAAGCCACCAACAAGGTAATCCCCCCAAAATCAAAACTGCCATCACTACTAATCCTTCCTTGACGGATTGCATTGATGAAAGTGAGGGGACGAAGGAGGAAGAAAATGAATTTGAGTCTTTTATGAGTAAGCTCAAGGGTAAATCCAAGAAGCACTTTGTTGCTCTCTTGGAACAACTTGGTGAAGCCCAGTGGTGGAGCCAGGATTCAACCAAGCCCCGAGCCCAAAAATTTGTTTGATGCAAGGAAAAATCTTAACGTCTATAAGGCTTTTAGCTACCTCAAAAGATAGCCGATCCAAAATATGGCTCAATTGCACGAAATATTTAGACTTTAAAGTCAGTGCTTAACGATACAACAAAATATATACAAAAAATGACAAAAAACAGAAAGAACAGTATGTGGTAAAAGATTACCAAATCAATGGTTTACTTCATCAGTGCCTCGCATAACCCCTCGTTAACGATGGAAGAAGAGCCAATACCTTCAAGACATCAAAAGCAAAATTTCATAAGAGAAGGCATATAAATCAAGCAAAACAATTATTGTTGATATAAATCTAAAACTTACCGGTAAATGCCCTTTACGAGACCGATATGATTGAGACCGATATGCAATATCATCATCATCAATACTTGCAAATACAACACGCTCAATATAGCAAACTATCCTATAATTAAGCAACTGGCGTCCACCGGTGAAAAAATCTCTTTGGAGCAGTTTATACGCACGCACACATTATTCAATTAAATTTCAATTCGGAGCAGTTATACATTGATACTAGTAGATCATGGTAAAAGTGAAAAGCATCAGGGCCGGGAAACAAGAAAAGTATCAAAGAAAAATACAAGGCATGGCAGACGGCAATGAAGCAGCCAGTAGGGGATGGCGCGCCACGCGGGGCCGTGGGCGAACGACGCACATGAGGATGGCGGCGGCCTGGAGCAGGGGGAAAGTGGGGGCGGGCAGAGGCGGTCGATGGAGGACGCCATGGCAGCGGACGGAGGCGCAAGCACTGGAGATTGGTCATGCCATCCTGCTTGCGTGCGACTCGGCGGCGACCGCGCTAGGGCTGCGTCTCCTGTGCCTCAACTTAGATCGTGGGGTTTTTGTTTTTTGAGAAAAAGTTAGATCATGGGGTGGAGCGCTGCGTCTCCTGTGCCTCGTGCGTGCGTCCGTTTCTGCTAAGAAAGCCCATTAAAGCTTTGCGCCTCCTTCCTTTCGCTACGCTGCACCCCGGGCCTGCAGAAAAGCACATACAATAATAGCCTGTTAGATTTTCCATGCCCCGTGGCTGGGCCCTGGGTGCCCGGGGCCCAGCTCCGCCCCTGGTGAAGCCAATGACATGATCGAGGCTCACGAAGAAACCATATCTAAGTTGGAAGGGCATAGTCGTGATTATGCCGATGAGATATCGGATCTCTCTAATGCGCTTGAGGAAGAGTGTGGTCATCGTTTGGCTCTTGAGGAGTCACACACCGATGATCATGCTAAATTAAAGAAAGATCTTGATCATGCTCTTATTGTATCTCACGTGCTCAATTCTGAGAAGGCCAAACTTGGGGTTGACCATGCTAGACTCAAGAAGGAGTTTGATATACTTGACAAGGCTCACAAGGCCTTGAAGAGTGCTCATGCTAGCCTCAAAGAGTCTCATGATCAACTCCAATTGAAGCTAACCAAGGAGAAAGCCACATTTCCTCATATGGTTTTAATCGATAATGCAAATGCTACTAACCCGTGTTGTGAGCATGTGCATCTTGTGGAGGAGAATGCCAAGTTGAAGGAGCAACTTGAGAAAGGCCTTGTGTCATGCATACAAGGTGAAAAGGACCTCAACGACCTTTTGAGCAATCAAAAGGAAGTTGTGGGCAAGGAGGGAATTGGGTTTGCACCCAAGTCCAAGAATAAGAATGACAAGGCCAAAAGACCTCCTCCTCTCAAGCAAACTTTTGTGAAGGAGGGAGAGGGTGCTTCTAAGGAGAAGAAAAACAATGTGAAGGGTGGTGGTGTCAAGAAGGGCAATGCCACCCCTTCCAACAAAGCCGGTGACTTTAACCCTTCTTATGTGTTATGCCGTGCTAGTGATGGGCATGTTTATGCCAAATTTGTTGGTTCTTCTTATGAGTACATTGAATGGTCTATTTGGGTTCCTAAGACCCTTGTCACTAACATCAAAGGACCCATTACAAAATGGGTACCTAAAACCAAGCATTGATCTCTTGTAGGTGTTTGCTTCTGGTGGGGGATCATGGTTGCTCGATAGTGGAGCCACAAATCATATGACCGGAAGCAAGGACTTGGTGGTGGACGTGCACAAAGTTTCATCTATGCCCACCAATGTCAAATGGGGTGATGCTTCATCTTCTAAGGTATTGGGTCTTGGCAAGGTTGTCATTTCTCATGATCTCACGGTCGAGAAAGTCATGCTTGTTGAGTCCCTTGCATACAACTTACTTTCCGTTCGTCAACTTGCACTCATGGGCTTTGCCACTTTCTTTGATATTGATATCGTGGCCCTTTTGTGGAGCAAGACTCTTAAAGTAGCCTTTGTTGGGCATGTCGAGAACGGTCTTTATGTGATTAACTATTCGGAGCGACCCACTAAGACCGCGACATGCCTAATGGCTAAAGTTGCATGGGATGGCTTTGACATCGCCATTTAGCCCACGTCAATATGAGATCTTTGCAAAGTCTTCTCAAGGGGGGCCATGTTTGTGGACTAGAAAATGTTAGTTTTGCCAAAGATCGTGCTTGCAGTGCCTGTATCGAAGGAAAGCTACATGAGAAGGCTCACCCTCCCACGACTATCATCTACTCGAAGGCTCTTGGAGCTCCTTCACTTGGATCTCTTTGGGCCTCCATACTTTGATAGTCTTGGGGGTAGAAAGTATTGCTTGGTGATTGTGGATGATTATTCAAGATACACTTGGGTATATTTCTTCAAGAGGAAGAGTGAGACCCAACAAACCGTCATTGACTTTCTAAATGAAGCTCAACATCAACACAATGCAAAGATCTTGATGATAAGAAGTGACAACGTCACCGAGTTCAAGAACTACACCTTGGATGAGTTTCTTAGTGATGAGGGGATCAAGCATCAATATTCTGCACCATACACCCCTCCACAAAATGGTGTTGCGGGCAGGAAGAACCGGACTTTGATGGATGCGGCATGAACCATGATGGCGGAGTTCAAGTCTCCATACAACTTTTGGGCCGAAGCCATCAACACCGCTTGTCATGCATCCAATCGGCTCTATCTCTGCAAAGGCTTGAACAAGACTCCATATGAGATACTCACCGGCAACAAGGCCAACCTCAAGTACTTCCGGGTGTTCGGTTGTAAGTGTTTCATTCTCAAGAAAGGTGTTCGTTTGTCTAAATTTGAGGCTAGAGCTCATGAGGGCATATTTGTTGGTTATGCTGCAAACTCTCATGCTTACCGTGTCCTCAACAAGCCCATGGGACTCATTGAGGAGACGTGTAACGTGGAGTTTGATGAGAATAATGGCTCCCAAGTGGAGCAAAGTGGTACTTGTGATGTAGGTGATGAATTTCCACCCCAAGCCATAAGAAGAATGGGTGTTGGTCATATCCTACCCATTGAGGAACCCCTTGTGGCCGAAGGAGAGGGACAATGTTCCACTCAAGTGGAACTTTCACCAACCCAAGACCCACACACTTCCTAAGAACAAAGTGAAGGCCCTCAACCAAATGAACAAGATCAAGGGCAAGATCAACCTCAAGATGGTGACGAACCACCAAGTGATGCACAAGGTCAAGTTCTTACCACCGAGCAAGTTCAAGATCAAGAGCAAGCTCAAGATCAAGAACAAGCTCAAGACGATGCTCAAGATGATCAAGTTACCGCTCCTCAACTCACTCTTGAGGAGGAATTGGAGCGTCGTGCCGCCAAGATTGCGTTCAAGCTCACTACCAAAGTTCAACTCATGAAGAATGTGCTTGGAAGCTTAAGAAAGGGGGTAAGCACTTGTAGACAATTAGCAAACTATTGTGAACATCACGCGTTTGTTTCTTGTGTTGAACCCCAAAAGGTCTATGAGGCGCTCGAGGATCCAGATTGGCTTAATGCCATGCATGAAGAACTCGACAATTTCGAGCACAACAAGGTGTGGAGATTGGTGCCAAGGCCAAAGGAGAACCATAATGTTATTGGAACCAAGTGGATATTCAAGAACAAGCAAGATGCTCATGGGATTATTGTTCGCAACAAGGCTCGTTTGGTGGCACAAGGCTACTCCCAAGTCGTGGGTATGGACTACGGTGAAACCTTTGCTCCCGTTGCTCGCCTTGAATCTATTCGTTTGTTGATTGCTTATGCTTCTCATCATAACTTCAAGTTGCAACAAATGGATGTGAAGAGTGCTTTTCTTAATGGTCCTATTAATGAGTTGGTGTACGTCAAACAACCCCTGGGGTTTGAGGATCCCGTGTTCCCCAATCATCTGTACCAACTCGATGAGGCACTCTACGGCCTTAAACAAGCCCCACGTGCGTGGTATGAGCACCTTACCGAGTTGTTGCAAGATCGTGGGTTTGAAATTGGGAAAATCGACCCCACTCTTTTTACTAAGAAATTCAAAGGGGAGTTGTTTGTGTGCCAACTATATGTTGACGATATTATCTTTGGTTCTCCTAACAAAGCTTTCAATGAGGAGTTTGCCGCTCTCATGACCCCGAAGTTCAAGATGTCCATGATGGGAGAGTTGAAGTTCCTCCTCGGGTTCGAAATCAAACAAAGAAGAGAAGGAACCTTCGTCAACCAAGCCAAATACACTCAAGACATGCTCAAGAGATTCAAGCTAAGTGATGTCAAGCCGGATTCCACTCCAATGCCCGTCAAATGCCAACTTGACATTGATCCCAATGGTAAAGCGGTGGATCAAAAGGTATATCATTCTATGATTGGCTCCTTGCTTTACCTTTGTGCATCTAGACCAGATATCATGTTGAGTGTGGGAATTTGTGCATGGTTTCAAGACGCACCTAAGGAGCGGGCGATGGCCCCGGCTTTCGATGGTGCTGTAGCGGCAATGACGGCCGGCAACAGCTGCCGACGGGCACCTGCAGCGGAGCGTGTGGTGGGTGTTCCATGCACACCCAACAGGGACGTCACGTGCACTACACTACGCCGAGGACTGTGACGCCGCCGCGGTGTAGCCTCCCAGCTGGAGATGTGCTCTGATGACAGTGGAGTGGCTAAACGACAACGACGGACCGGTGCCATTGCCGATTGCGGGAGAAGTAGAAGAGATAAGCTACAGGGAGGGAGGGGAAAATGCGACGCGGGACTCACCGGCCGTGAGGCTTTATATAGTAGACTGGTAAGCATTGGGATTTTGGGCGATTTCACCGAGTCGGGCGGGAAGCTTGCGTGGGAACCTGCGCGGTTGCGCGGGAACGGGCTCACCACCGTTTGGCCAAAAGAACGCCCCTGCCCGCTGCTCAAGCTTGTGCTTGAACTGTCTGCGGCAGCGGGGTGACAAGACGTGTGAGAGGAGAACGAAAGGACACGTACACATACGTTTAATATAAAAACGTTGCGATTTAATTACCTACTATACCCCTGTCCTGGTTTATAAGTAGAATATAATTAATAAAATACGAATGCATGTCGCCAAAGATTATATCGTTGGATTCGTATTTGAATATAGTTTCCAGTTATATGATTTTTGTAACATGCATTAACATTTTGTTGGTTAAATTTGAGGTTATATACCAGCAAGCGTTTTCCCACAACACACACACGGCTTATCCCATCACAAACAGCTAGGATGGATCAACTGTATGCCACGTATCGCACACGCAACTCTAATCTGATTCATGCTTGATGTCTCCGACATCGCTCGCACAGTTCGTCTTATTTGCCACGTATCATTGTGCCGGCCTCTGCTCGCGTCCCTCGGCAAGCTCTGTTAGGCGCCGCAGCGCGCTCTGCTCGCGTCCGTCAGTGCGCTCGGCTTGTGGACAGCTTTTCCTTACGTGTTCAACTGCTATATGCATATATATGGTTGCACGCCGTTTAGGTGACCGCGGAGTGCTCTGCTCGCGTCCCTCCACGCGTGCTCTGCCAGCGGTTGGGCCTGCGCACAATCACGTCGGGGGCCCCATATGCATGCGGTTGCGCCGCACGCGTTGCCACGCGATGCAGTTACGTGCGGCATGATGGAGTTACGCGCTGCGAATTAGAACTACCATCAGGGCATGCCGATATTCCAGGCCATCCGACTTCCCCTTTAATTCCTGCGGCCATTATAAACTTAGTCTCTTCAACCTTTCAATCGCGCCCCACAACAGAACAAGCATACCCACGACGACACATAGAGAGGGGATGTCTAGCGGCGCTCCAATGGAGTTCGGTGAGCATAAAGTGGAGACCCACGCGAGGGAGATGCATCTCTCGATGGTGTTCACCATCTACCCGGCCGTGGTGGACGACTACATCAACACCGTTGAGAAGTTGCTTGCTGGAGACAAGTACAAGGTGGTCGGCATTGACCTGCAGTACACCGCCGGTCTTCCTGGCAAAGATCAGAAGGTTGCCATCACCCAGTTGTGCGTGCGCCATCATGTCCTCATCTACCACTACTGCATGTCCACAGAGCCTTGCGTCCGTTTCGCCAGGTTTGTCAACAACACCAACTACAAGTTCGCTACGGTGGAAACCACCGACGATGTAAAAGTGCTCAGGGTTATGGGCTTGGCCTGCAAGAACCTTGTCAAAATCCGTGAGCACTACAGGGTCTGGGGCAGCACGAAGAATGACTCCCTGGTTGAACTCGCCTCGGCCATCATCAACCCCTACTACGAAAAGATGAAGCAGGATGCCCAGAGAACAAGTCCCGTATCCTTGCATAGGGCCTGGATGCAGCAACTGGATGAACCTCGCCTCAGGTTTGTGGCCAAGAGCGTGTGCACATGCTACGAGATGCACAGGCGGATCGTTGACATGAGGAAGTGCCTCATTACCCAAATCGACGAGCCCGGATCAAGCCACAAGCAGAGCAAGCGTCACAAGAAGTAGATGATGATTAGATGATCGTTTATGCTAGTTAATCATGCATGTAATATATAGTTTACTTTAGTGTGTGGAAATGCCATGTGTGTAGTATCCACCTATGTAATTATGTATGTAATAGTTTGCTTTGGTGTGTGCAAATGCCATGGTTGTAGTAGCCACCTATGTAAGTGGATGTTTAATTTGGTTATGCAACCATGTACTTATAAGTGTGTATATATATATTGTTGTTCTGTATGCAATCCCATCGCACAACACACACGTCTTATTAGCAGCAATCGTCTGTGTTATTATCGGTCTTCGCACACATTTCTGATTACAGACCTGTTTGTTGCGTATCACGCACATCTTGTTATATTGAACCGTTTATGTTCTCTTGTCTCAACGCAAACTGTCGTGGATTTAACACGGCAGATGCCCTAGCAAAAGGACTTAGGAGTGGAGCCCTCGCAGCTAGGTTAGCTTGAAGGGGTTAAACGGGCCAAGGGACACAGAGAATTTACCCAGGTTCGGCCCCTCTCAACGAGGTAAAAGCCTACTCCTGCTTTAGGTTGTATTGCTTGGGTTTCCATTACCAGGGAGCGAATACGCTTGACCTAGTTCTCGGTTGTTTCTTGCCTTAACCCGCCGCCGGGTCACCCCTTTATATACAGGTTAATGCCCGGCGGCTTACAGAATCCCGGCCGGCTCATACAGGCGTGTCCGGCTCGATATCTAACTAAGCTTGCCTTACAATACAAGTTAAACATATGGCGGCTCACCCCGTGGGCCTCAAGTCGTCCCCGGGTCTTGGGCCCTCAACAAGCTTGCTCTATGAGCCGCCATCTTCACATCTTCTTGGACCTTATCGGACCTCTTCATCTTTAAGCCGCCAGTGGCATGACCCGGCCCCTCCTGGGTGGGTCATACCCAGTAGTTATATCCCCAACATTAGACCCCAGGTTGATTTGAACTTGTTCACATCAATCTTCTCTTCTTGACAGCTGAATCTTTCATCGTGAATTCTGTACTCATTCATTGTAACCTGCCATGACGTCACCTCTCAGCATCGTGTTGACCTGCCATGACGTCATCTCGCATTAATTGTGCACAAGGCCTAGAACCTCTCAACGAATCTTTTTTCTTTAATGAACTTCCGAAAATCGAGGCGTTCACATAGCCACATAACCACTTTCAGCCTCCTCAATTCCCGCGCATACCATCTATCCACTTCCTTATAAATAGGGATAGGGGTCCTTCTTTTCTTTTTTACCCCTGCCTCCTCATCTTCGTCTTCCTCCTCGCGGTGCCCTAGCAATCCCGAGCTCCGCCGCCGCCGTCTTCCTCCAGCGCCCTTAACTCCGGCCGTTGCATCAGCCTGAATAGACCAGAGAACTCCGACGCGCCTCCACTGTTCATCAACATCCGTAAGCATCCATTTTTTCCCGTAACAGATCTACACTAGGGTTTTCATCGTTCATCGGTGTTCTTCGCCGTTTTCACTTTTCCTTCCAGTTTCGCCCAGTTTTGATCTAAACTTGGCACCAAAGTTGCGCGGTAGTAATTTAGCATCACTTTCCAATCACTAAAGATGCCCTCTCTGTATAAGATCTTATCTGAGCGTACGAGTTCTTCTGCTGCCGCCACCTTAGGTTTAGAATTTCCATTATTTTCTGAACTGCTGCAGATCCAAAACCATAGCACCAACCTGTGGAATCTCTTTGTCCATCACTTAGCAAAAATTCACTTATAGACCTGTAAACTTATAGGTGGTTCATAATAACTGTTGTACTGAAAAACGTATAGGCGGCTTATATGGTAGCCATAACCCGCCATATAGAATTAGTCCCCTTGTTAAGCCGCCAAAATATGTTCTCCATCCGTATAACCCGGTACCGTCTTCCGGTTTAATCATGTCAATCTTGATAGCACTTACTTTTGGTTACTGACCGGCTTAGCAGCACAATCCTTAACCCGGCAATATTTTCCTTTGTAGTCAAAAAATGTCTAAAGCCAAGACCATCACCTCATGCAATTGGGTCGTCTCCCGGGTTACCGAGGAAACTTTGAACGAGTATGTCCAAACAGGCTTCTTAGCCAAAAAATGTCATCCATTGGAGGGTCCCAGGCATAGAAACCCCTTCTCAGCCCAAGGAAGGTGAAGTAATTGTCTTTATTGATCATCTGCTCTAAGGTTTTACCCCACCCGGCTCAAAATTCTTCCGCGATGTGCTGCACTTTTTCAAGCTCCATCCTCAAGATATCGGGTCCAATTCCGTTTCAAACATCTGCACTTTCAAGTGTTTAGCGAAGTATACCTTCAACAGGAGCCCACTGTAGAATTGTTCAGAGAATTTTATTACTTAAGCTGGTAGACTGAGTTCACAGACGGACCCAGCCTAGAGTTAGGTGGCGTTTTGATTCAGAGGCGGAAAGAAGCCACTTTCCCAGCTGGCAAACTGCCCAGTCATCCCAAGGACTGGAACCAAACTTGGTTTTACTGCCAAGACACTTCTCCAGAAGGGGATAATCCTCTGCCGGGTTATCGTGAAAGTCGGCTTAGCAGCAGGCACCCTCTGCCAGAACGGATTAGCACATAAGAATGGGCCAAATATATGCCCATCTTTTCAAAGATCAGAGCCTTGATGGCAAACGGTTTGACTGAAATCGACATAGTTCGATGTTGGGTCGCCTGGAGAATTTTGCCCTTAAGCCGCCACTCCAACTTAATGTGTGAGTATACTGGCAATGTCAAAGATCCTCGGCGCCACTATCAGACTGAACTGACTGATGAAGATATCAATGATATGACCAACACTCTACTGAACGAGAGCTTGGAAAAATGCAGCAAGGCCGACTTAAGTCCTTTTTACACCCTTAACAAACCTCCAGTTGTAAGTATTTGAAACAATTTCCGGTTTACTCAGTTATTCACTTAAAACTGCCTTCTTACAGTCATTTAAATTTACGCAAGCCGATTCTCCTTTTTGGAACAAGAAGTTGCAAGATAAGTCGGCCAAGAAGACCCGGAACAAGAATAAGGCTCTTAAAAAGCCTGCCAAGAAGAAGACCACCCCCTCCGAGTTATTTAACTTGGATGATGATGATGATGAGTCGGAGGTAGAACTTGACTCCTTTGGCTCATTTTTTGTACATCTTATTGACAATGATCACTATCAGGATGACGCGGAGGCTAGTCGTGCTGACGATGAAGAGGTACTTACTCTTTCTTTTGGCTCAGATCCTCTGCTGAGACGGAAAACTTGACAAGCAAGACAGAAAGTAAGATTTTCTCACCCTTTAGCTTATTTGGATCCCAACTTTGTTTTCAAGAAAAAGCAGCACGAACTTCACCAGACAACCCGGAATAGCGGAGGGGGAAACCTTTGTTCCGGCTTACCGAACACACCCGCTCCCCGAAAGCGCCGGAACGAGGTGCCACAAAATTTATCCTTATCTTTTCCAAAAGCGGGTCTAATTCGTCAACCACTTAACCCGTCCGACTCAAATTATCAGGGAACATCTCACTCCTCATCTAGTGATTCCACTGGAACTCAGGTTCCTCTGTTCAAGACTGTTCCTGGGTGAGAACACTTATGTCTGCTTGCTTTAACACCTTGATCAGTTGGTATACTAACCTCATCATGTGTTTTACTTTCAGTGTTATGGCCAAACCCAGCAAGAAGCTGAAGGTTAATAAACCGGCTGAAGATCCCAAAGTTGCTGACCCAGAGAAACAGACAATGTCTGAGTCTTTGCATCAAACTTATGAAGCAGCCATGGACGATCCGCCACCAGAAGAGCACCCTGTCACCATGGACCCCATGAATATTGATCTAGAAAATGCTAAGCCGCCCAGCCCCACTCAGCCGGCTCAAGAAACTGAAGACGTAATAGTTACTGGGAAGGCTTATACCGCACCAGGAAACCCCACTGTCTTATCCAAGCACAGCGCCAAAGAAGAATTTTCTGCTATTGATAAGGGCGAGTGGAAATTGGACTTGGAAAGCTATGCCCAGTTTAATGTTCAAGATATTCATTCAAGTTATCTAAACTGCCTTCACACCAGCCATGACTTTGAAGCCGGCCTAATCAATTTTATGAAGGAGCATTTTGAGGTAAGCACTGCAATCTTCTCCATATAAGTATATCTCTGCCAGCCGCCAAGTCTACTGGATATGATAGAATTGAATATGTTGTAGACTTAAGATAACCTTTTTAATCTTACATTCATGTCATGGCATACTGTAGTTGCAGAATCAAAACGAGTAGCCCCCAAGGGCCGGCTTAAGCTAAATAGCTGAAGCCGGGACTTCAAATTGTAGTTCTCAAGGGCCGGCTTAAACTGACAACTTAAGTCGGGATTTCAAACAGTAGTGCTTCAATTTTTGCACATGTATCCCTCAAGGGCCGGCTTAAACTGACAAGTTAAGCCGGGACTTCAAACAATAGTGCTCAATTTTGCACCTGTAGCCCCCATGAACCGGTTTTAACCATAGAAACTTATCCGGGTCATCATAGGATTTGTCTTCAAAAAGTGCAATGTGCATTAGCCCTCAAGTGCCAAGTAAAATATTGGTATTATGCTTGGGACTTCAAATAAAGTGATTATCATAACCATATATTGTTGCTGACTCGCCTTATCTTGTATGCTGAATTTGTCGGCATTCTGGGAACGGGGGTCCCCAGACTTGCCTGCCTGCGGCCCGCAGCGTGGCTAAGCCAGCAGGCCGTACGGCCCATCTTCATCAACAAGGCATCCAAGACCCTCGCGAGGGGCCAAGCCTCGTGAGGCGGACGACGCAAGACCTTCTCTGGAGTAGCCTGGCCAGGCAGGCTCACGAGGAGCGGAGATATCAAGGTGGGGCAAAACCTCACGAGGCTCTCGTGCCGTGAGCCATGATGCACGGCACCAGGCGGGCGCCAGCGTGCGTAGCGTCCTTATTTCCTCTTTGGTGCTAAGGAGGCCAGCGCATGCGAAGAGTACCGAGGCATCAGGCAAAGGTTGCTATATTGGTGCAACGAGACCAAGACCAAGAGGACGGCAAGACAGAGGTCATCGTAGAGCCCAAGACGGCGTCACCACCAGAGCTTTTCGCAGGCGAAGACCGCTTTTGTCAGGATAGCTTGTACTAGCTGTCCCCCTTCAAATTTTCCCGCCGTTGTTGGCTCCCTTCCCGCTCATTATTTGGGAAAAGGACCAGGGCCTATATAAGTAGAGCTAGCCACCATAGTGGAGGAATCGAATCCTCACCCGCACAAGTTCGACAAACACAATAGCACCTCAACCTCAGGAGGCTGCTCTTCCTTTGTACTGTTCATCATCAGCCCAAGAGGCAATCCACCACCACACTGGAGTAGGGTATTACACCACATCGGTGGCCCGAACCAGTATAAACCTCGTGTCTTTCTGTGTTGCGAGTTCGTCGAGTTCATCCGCGAGATCTTTGCGAGCTAGGGTGTAGATCGGTAGGAATGAAAGACTTCACGCGCACCCCAGTGTTCGAACCTTAAGGGTTTGCCGGAACCCCACATCCGACAGAATTGAATATGAAAGAATCTCAAGTGGTGGATCTGAGGCAAAGCATCCAGTCCCAACAAGCAGAAACTTCAAAGGCCAAGTCAGAACTGACAACCGCCTTAGAAAATATTGAGAAGTTGAAGAAAGAGTTTAGCACTGAGAGAACCAGCTGGGACACCGAGAAGGCTGCTCTATTGAAAAGAGCAAAAGATGTCAAAGCTGCCCTTAAGCCGGTAACCGACGAGTTGTCCAGTTTAAAGTATCAAATCAACAGCATGACAGCAACCATCTTTGGTAAGTAATATTGTACTTCAATCTTTCATCATCAATGTTGAATAATCATTGATCCAGTTTATAACCATCTTTGGTAATGTAGGCTCTAGAAGCTCCAAGCTGGGTCAAGACATGCGCATCAGGCTTAAGGTTGTATATACCCTTGTGGAGCAGTTGTACACTGGTGCTCAACGGGCTATTTCTGCTGCTTCCCTTATCAAGGAAACATTGGAGAAGCTGTCTGTGCTACCACAAAGGGCTGAAGAACTAAAGCGATCAGCCGCCAGAGCCGGTGCCATTACCGCCATGAGCCGGGTAAAGGCATGGCAAGCAGAACTTGACCCGAAAGAGATATCCACCGGCTGTCCTAGTTTAAAAGAAGATGGGTCTCCCTTCAACGCCGATGACTTCACCAAAATAGTAAGGGAGATGTATCCTTGGGCAAGTAAACTGGCTGAGGAAACTGATCTCTCCAAGTACCATCTGGTTTATGATGTTGAAAACGCAAAAGTGAAGGCGCCGGTTCATGAGGCCATGGACCTTATCCTGCCAACACGTAAGCACACCTTCGCTCCTGACATTGACCCGTCAACCCTTGTAGACGATGAAGCTATTTTCAAAGCTTTGATTGGGATCAATTTGTCCACATCTGACTTCCAGCCAACGGGTGAAGAAGAAGAAGAAGAGCCGGTAAAAGATAACCCAGAATCTTCAGCACGCCAAGGCCAAGACAACTGATCCAAGGACCGGCTTATCATCCACAGCATGGGATGTTGTGTGCATCAAAACACTTATTCTTTTGGGCCACAAGACGCCTTGTAATAGGCTAGTTGAAAACAATGATCTGCCATGCCATCGTGCATATTTATTTGCATAACATTTTGAATCGCTGATCTGATGTTGACTATCTGCTGCTTATGCTCATAATTCAATCACGCAGACCATATGTATCATATTCCCTGCACACAAGCAGATAACATGTGCCCTGGCGGTTTACCCCAGGGCGGATCATAATGCCCCATATAAAATTGCTAGTGACTGCATAGTCCATAACCAGGGCGGGTTATCAAAACCTCCCATATTCATATAACAAGTAAATAACATACATGTGCAATTTATTCATACTGCGGGCTTACAACGCCAGATGTAGCAAGGGTAACATCCCAAAGACTTAGTGCGCAGAACTCCAATCTCATAATCAAAGCACACTGGTGACTTATCGTCCAAAGCCAGGCCAGGTTATCAAAAACCTCGGATATGCTCAAATATGAGCCATAGAGATTAAGGCTACATGGCCTGAATCGTTTTAAACCATATGTCAATATGGTACAAAAGATGAACCCAAAAAAATGTTCAAATAAAATAACAAACCAAAAAAAACAAGGCTTTCATAGGCCGCGAAACCTCAATATCAAGTGCTATTCAAGGGCCGCACAGCCACTGCTCTAATCCTTTATTAAAACTTGTAAGCCGGGCCTCACATGACCAATCGCCGTTTTAACTTTGACAAGTTCAGGGTCTTTATAAGATTGACTGTCAAGAGTTCGGTGAGTCATTCCAGGATTACCTGGGCGGAGCGGCAGACATACAAAGGCAGGATAACCCGGATTTTTGGTGAATACACCTAGCGTCCAAGCCGATCAAAAGGGTAAATATAGCTATGTTGATTGAACAGGAAGCCCCCAAGTGACCTATAATAAGCCATCAAGGCAGGTTACCTATGTTTGAACTGCTTACTACAACAAGTTCTCTTTGGTAACCTTATAACTTGGGCAAAAAAGCCCCCAAGTCATTTGCAACAAGGCGTATAAGCCGGATCAAAGGGTAATCATAGCTATGCTCGGTGAGCAGGAAGCCCCCATGTTATAAGGCGTGCAAGCCGGATCAAGAGGGTAGTCATAGCTATGCTCAATGAGCAGGAAGCCCCCAAGTGATCTTATGAATTGACAATAAAGACTCAGATACTCAGAAATGAAATGACAGAGGCCCTGAATTATCAGGGATGCCGGCTTTATTATAATAATCATAATATATACATTGGTAGAAGTATGTACATCACAAGAGCCAGTGGCTCAGGTGTAATAAGGCCGAAGATGAGCAATGTTCCACGGCCGGCGGGTCTCCTCCTCAAACTTGCATGAGTCCTTGTGCTCTCGAATATCAATGAGGTAGTATGACCTGTTGTTCAGATTTTTGCTGACCACAAAGGGCCCTTCCCAAGGTGGGTACAACTTGTGCATGTCTGCTTGATCCTGGATGAGCCGGAGCACCAAGTCACCTTCTTGAAAAGTCCGGGTTTTAACCCGGCGGCTATGATAACGACGTAGATCTTGCTGGTAAATCGCCGAACGAGCCGCCGCAAGGTCACGCTCCTCATCCAGGAGGTCAAGAGCATCCTGGCGTGCTTTTTCATTATTAGCTTCAACATAAGCCGCCACACGGGGCGAGTCGTGACGGATGTCACTGGGAAGAACCGCCTCTGCTCCATAAACCATGAAGAAAGGCGTGTAACCCGTAGATCTGTTGGGGGAAGTATTGATACTCCATAGCACTGAAGGCAACTCTTCCACCCAACAACCCAGCATCCTCTGCAAAGGGACCATAAGCCGGGGTTTTATGCCTCTCAAAATTTCTTGATTGGCTCTTTCAGCTTGACCATTGGAATGGGGGGTGAGCCACCGATGAAACATCAAGACGAATATGCTCTCGTTGATAGAATTCTTTCATAGCACCTTTAGACAGATTAGTGCCATTATCAGTTATGATGCTGTGAGGGTTACCAAAACGGAAAATCACCTTTTTGATGAATTGAACCGTCGTTGCCGCCTCACACTTACTGACCGGCTCTGCCTCAACCCACTTTGTAAACTTGTCAACTGCCACCAAGAGATGAGTCTTTTTGTCCTTGGACGGCTTAAAAGGCCCAACCATATCCAGCCCCCAGACTGCAAACAGCCAAGTAATTGGAATCATCCTCAATTCTTGAGCCGGCACATGAGCCCGTCTTGAAAATTTCTGACAACCATCACACTTGCTGTAACATCCCAAATTTTCAATTTGGAATGTTATACATAGGTCATCCATGCATATCATATTTTATTGCATTTCGTTTCGTGATCCTAAAAATCCTAAGCAACTCAAGGACCCACGGAAAGAGTTGGGGATTTTATTATTTTTGTATTTGACATTTTCTCAAATATTGAAAATTGGATCATTTTGGTTTTAATTATTTCTCTCTCCAAAAATATTTCGTATTAAAAATATATGAGAGGAGATAATATGACTTCTCCAAAATAAATGAAATATTAGAGGAAAAATATTAAAATCAAATAAATAATTTTATTTGGATTTTATTGCAATTTTATTTGAACTAGAAAAATATGCATTTTCTAAAATTTCATTTTAGGCCAAGAAAATGTTCATCAAGTACTAAATATTCTATTTAGACGACGAAAATTTATTTTGGCATTTTTAGAATTTTTTTATAATTATTAGGAATTTTCCCGATGAAATCTGTTTTAATAAAACGCTTCGTCGCCCGACTGGGCTGAAGGCCTAGCCGAGCCAGGCTGGCCCGCACCGCGCCACCGCCTCCGCCGCCGTGCCCGAGTCCGGCCGGGACACGGGCGAGCCGCCGTCGCCGCCCGGGACTCCTCCCGAGGCCGAGCCCCCTCCCTTAAATAATGCCGCCTGCACCCCCCTGGACCCCCAAGTCGCCGCCGCCACCTCCCCTCGTCGCAGTGCCACCGCCACCAAGTAGCGCCACGCCGCTGCAAGCCCCGCCGCCGCTGCTGCAGAGCCGCGCCGCCGCACCCCGCCGCCGCCCGCAGCGCCTCCCCTCGCCGCCGCCGCCGCCGTTCCCGATCCGATCCGGATCCGCCGGTTTTTCCGGTTTAGGTAAAAACCGATTCAGTTTTTTTTAAGAACCCTAGATTCGTTTTTTTATCGGTTCGGTTTTCTCGATTTAGTTATTTAGTGGACATTCGTCCATTCGTTCGTTTTAACGAACGCTTTTCGTCGTTTAGGTTCTGACAGCGAACGTTCGTTCGTTAGTCTTTTATTTTATTTTATTTTCGGCTAGGGACCTATCCATGATTACTTTTATCGCAGATTAGCCCCTGATCTTCAAACCCCCGCCGTTTCTAAACCGTTTGTCCAAATCCAGTGAAACCAACGCCAAAGTCTTCGTCTCGAACCCCTCTTTCTGTTTAATCAACTTGAACAAGGTTTTTGACAATTTAAAATTTGATTTCAAGCAGATTTTATTTCGAAGTTCTTTTGACCGTAGTTTCAGTTCTGTAGCTCCGATTCGATTGATTCTTTTTGCAGATCGAATCTCTTTAGTTGAGTTTTCAGATTCGATCTTCTTAATTGAGTTTTACCCGTGCATCTTTGCTTGAGTGCTTATGTATGTTATTGTTTGTTTGTGATAGAATTCCCAGAGTGCGAAGCGTGCTACTACGAGTCACTAGAATTTGCGGATCGTCAGCAAGGCAAGTAACACATTGATTATACCCCTTTTACTACCCAGTTTTTATGCATTAGATACACCCTCACACATTGCGTGAGTAGGATCTCTTAACTTGTGGGTACTGGGAAGTAGTTGATGAGGTAGAACCTATTGTCCTTTTATTATCAAACCATTGGGAGTTACTTCTACGTTATGCTTATATCGCTATGCTATGCTCGTAGACGTGGATTGGGTTTGAGTGTATCCATGACAGATGTGAGATTGTTTAATTAATGGTTAACTTAAGGTGGCTACTTTAATGCACATCTGGGTGGATTGTTGGATTGGGCACCTGGAGAATCCAGTGTTGTCCTAGGATATCCCGGAGTACCCGTGTGATCATCCTATGGTCCGCCACCCAGGCTCAAAGGGATCATAAGATTATTCATGCTAGAAACTTCCGTGTGCAGCCAAACGCTATTATGGGCTCTAGCATAGTTGAGTATGTTGCATGACCGCTTTCAGTGGTGGGCTAGCAGATGTAGGGGAAAGTAGGTGTAACTGTCCACCCAGAGTAAAGAGTTAATGTTTCTGAAAGGCTGTCTCTGTCATCCGTTTCTCAAACACCATGTAGTGCAAGAAATCCAACAGAGGAGATCGAGTCTTGTGGGGAGAAGTGCGCAAACCTCTGCAGAGTGTACAAACTAATCATGGTTAGACGTGTCCCCGGTTATGGACATGTTGAGTATCTGGTTCTTGGATTATCATATGGATCTCATCACTCTAAATTAATTTGTTGGGTTCTTAATGAATGTTTTTAATTGGGATTGAGTTGGAGGAACCTTCTCAATGATGTTTCAACAACCATGATAGTTAAATAAAACATATTCCTTTCTTGTAGGAAAAAATTGGCTTTTCGCAAAACATTATAACCATAGAGCCTCCACCAGCCATATATGCATGTAGTGATAGCATTTATCTGTTCTTTGCTCTACTGTGTTATTGCCAGCATATTCCATGTGCTGACCCATTTTCGGGCTGCAACATATCATGTTGCAGACTTTTCACACAAAGAGTAAGGTGCGCTAGGTCGTTGTCATGCACTCAGCTATGCCGTTGGACTCACTTTATCTTCCAAGCCTTCCGCTGTTATCTTAGTTAGATGGCCTTAAGCCATATTTATTGTAATAAGTTCTCTTTTGAGACTATCGATGTAATAAGTGTGTGATTGCTACTCTGTTATAAATCCATTCGAGTACTGTGTGTGTCAGCATTACCGATCCAGGGATGACAACACAGAGACTTGCCGTCTGAGGTCGGGTCGCTACAAGATGGTATTAGAGCACACGCTGAATGTAGGACACGACCACTAAGATGAGCCATAGGTCACTCTTCTCTACTCATTTCTGACTCCTCTCCATTTTCTACTCTTTAGGATGGCGGACTCAAGGAACAAGTTTACCCAACCGGATGAAGACACACCTTTTGGACGACACTTGAAGGAAGTCACTAGGTACCTCAACATCGGAATACCAAGCTTCGCCGGGACCTACACCGCCACTTTACCAGAAGAGGAGCGATGGTTGATTCGAGTTCAAGTTCCAGGAAGGACATTCGCACCCGTCACTGAGCCCATAGAGTTTTCCTTTGATGCACCAACCAGGAGTCTAGGCAAAAGCATGGCAGCCCACATTGCTATGGGACGCATCGGAGAAGTCTACAAACATGAACTGAAGGACACTATCTACCAGATATGTGGGCGCCGAGATGAGCAATGGGAGATGATCAGCACCAGGAGGGATAGGTCCATTGCAGCCTTCATCCAGGAGTTGAACCAACACATTCGTCGACAGGAGAACCAGATGTGCGCAAGCATGATAGATTTGAAGAAGGCACTGAACAGGAACACGGAGCTAGAAGAGGAACTCAAGTCTACACGCGACGGATATGAGGAGGAAATCGCAATACTCGTGGAGAAGAATGACGACCTGACAAGGAAGCTAGGAGTATTCATGGGAGACCCCGTGCCAGGAGGAGAAGACGACGAACCCAAGGAGATTCATTCTGAAGACTACATCATCATCGACGACACCGACTCCGACCCTGATGGTAGTGATGATGATTGCGAAGATGAAGCTAGAGCGGATATCATGGAGTCTTCCACTGATCAAAATTTCTAGATGACCACCATATGATTATTAGTATTTCCCCCATGTACATAGTAGTAGCCCGAGCACTTTTGTAATGATAGTTCTAGACCGATTGTATGCCCTTGCTTGATTTGATTTGGTGTGACATGATTGTGGTTGTCTCATGTGCATATGGGTAGTGCTTTCTCATTAGACCTCACTCTATTCTAATCTCTTCCCTCTAAACCCATCAGATGCCGCCGAGACGTGACACCGGATTTGTCTTCCCACCTGAGATCACCCAATTGATCCAGCAGCAGAATGCCTTGATGCAGATATTAGTCCAGAACCAAGGCAACAACAACAACCCTCCACCACCACCTCCAGTTGACAACTTAGCCCGTTTTCTGAGGTTGCAGCCGCCGGTGTTTTCCAGTAGCACCGAACCCATAGTTGCTGATGACTGGCTAAGCAAGATTGGAAGGGAGTTGACCACCACAGGTTGCACATATGCTGAGAAGGTGCATTTTGCCGCACATCAATTGGATGGACCCGCAGCCTCATGGTGGGAGAATTATACAACGACTTTCCCTATAGCCAATATCACTTGGGATCAGTTTCAGCAAGCATTTCGCATAGCCCATGTCTCAACAGGAGCTATGAGCATGAAGAAGCGTGAGTTTCGCAACTTGCGCCAAGGAAACCGTACTGTGGGGCAGTACGTGGATGAGTTTAGTAAGTTAGCTCGCTATGCCCCAGATGATGTGGCCACAGATGCCGCTAAGCAGGAGAAGTTTATGGAAGGGTTGAATGATGAGATGAGTATGCAGTTGATGGTGGCAACATTTGCAAACTACCAGCAGTTGGTAGACAAGGCTCTTATGATTGAAGGGAAGCAGCAGCAGATTGAGAGCCGCAAGAGGAAGTATGGACAAGGGAAGTACAATTCAGGAGCTCAGCAGAAGCCTCGTTTTACCCCGAACCCGGGAGGTTGTACTCATAACCATGGAGGCCATACCCAGAATGGAGGCAGCTCGCATAATCACAGTGGCCCAAAGAATGGGAGTGGAAATGGAGCAAGCAACAATCAGAACCGCTCCAATCCAGCCACACCCGCCAAGAAGGACCTAAGTCACATTACTTGTTTCAAGTGCGGGAAGACTGGACACTATGCCACTGAGTGCCCCAAAGCTAAGACCGGAAATGGCAATGGAAGCTTTGGGAAGAAGCCCAACCCTTTCAACGAGGGACAAGTAAACCACGTTAACGTGGAGGAGGTTGAAGAGCAGCCAGATGCAGTTATCGGTAAGTTTTTGGTTAAGTCATTTACTGCAATAGTTCTTTTTGATACTGGTGCATCGCATTCATACATTTCAAGGGGATTTGTGGATAAGTATAAATTTCCCACTAAAGTACTTAGGACACCTATGTTAGTAAGCTCACCAGGAGCGGAGTATATGGCAAGTCAAGGATGTTTTCAGATGCCATTGACCATTGGACGCCATGTTTTCCCCTCAGACCTGATAATTTTGGAATCCCAAGGATTGGATGTGATACTGGGAATGGATTGGCTATCGATGTATGGGGGAAACATCGATTGCGCCAGTAGGTCAATTCTGCTCACCACCCCGGAGGGGAAAAGGATCAAGTATGTATCCAGGCATGCGCCAAGGAGGACCCAAGTGAATTCCCTCTCAAGAGTTGTTCAGGAGGAAGTGCCTGTAGTGAAGGATTACCCGGATGTGTTTCCAGAGGAATTACCAGGCATGCCACCAGATCGAGACATCGAGTTTTTGATAGAGTTGTTGCCAGGCACCGGACCGATATCGAAGAGACCATACCGGATGCCCGCGAATGATGTGGAAGAGATCAAGAAGTAGATTAAGGAGCTACTGGAGAAAGGTTACATTCGACGAAGTTCATCACCATGGGGAGCCCCAGTGCTCTTTGTTGAGAAGAAGGATGGATCGTTGAGAATGGTTGTTGATTATCATGCGTTGAATGAAGTGACGATCAAGAACAAGTACCCGCTGCCGATGATCAATGATTTTTTTGACCAGCTGCAAGGAGATAAAGTGTTTTCGAAGATCGATCTGCGATCAGGATACCACCACCTGAAGATACGAGAACAGGATATACCTAAGACAATTTTCACCACAAGGTACGGGTTATATGAGTATACGGTTATGTCATTTGGATTGACTAATGCCCCTGCCTATTTCATGAGTATGATGAATAAGGTGTTTAAGGAATTCTTGGATAAGTTTGTTGTGGTGTTCATTGATGATATTTTGGTATACTCGAAGAATGAAGAGGAGCACAAGGAACACTTACGTTTAGTTCTTGAGAAGCTCAGAGAACACCAGTTGTATGCCAAGTTCAGCAAAAGTGAGTTTTGGTTGAAAGAAGTTGGATTCCTTGGATATGTTATATCAGGAGAAGTTATAGCAGTAGACCCCACCAAGGTTCAATCAGTCACTGAGTGCTTAGCACCCACCTCAGTTGGAGAGATCCGCAGTTTTCTTGGACTCGCAGGGTACTACCGGAGATTCATTGAGAATTTCTCTAAGATTGCTAAGCCCATGACGGAGTTGTTGAAGAAGGACACCAAGTTCAAATCGACAGAAGAATGTGAGGCCAGTTTTCAGGAGTTGAAGAAACGTTTGACTATAGCCCCAGTGCTGATTTTGCCAGATATACGCAAGGATTTCCAAGTGTATTGTGACGCATCTCGCTTAGGACTTGGAGGAGTACTTATGCAAGACGGAAGAGTAGTTTCTTATGCCTCACATCAGCTTCGACCGCATGAGTTGAATTATGCCACACATGATTTGGAGTTAGCAGCCGTAGTGCATGCGCTCAAGACCTGGAGACATTTTCTTATTGGAAACCGTTGTGATGTGTACACGGATCATAAGAGTTTGAAGTACATTTTCACTCAGAAGGAGCTGAACCTCAAGCAGAGGAGATGGTTGGAGCTCATAAAGGATTATGATATGAAGTTGCACTATCATCTAGGCAAGGCCAATGTCGTAGCAGACGCTTTGAGCCGGAAGAGTTATATTAATACCCTCTTAAGCGGAGGATTGCCAAAGGAGTTAGCCAAGGATCTCAGGGAACTTCATTTGGAGATAGTCCCTAGAGGTTTCGTAGCAGCATTGGAGATTCAGTCAACATTATTGGGAAAGATTCGAGAGGCTCGGAAGGATGACAAAGAAATTGCCGAGATAAAGGAGAGAATGAGCAAAGGAAAATCCAAAGGTTTTCGTGAGGATGAGCATGACACCTTGTGGTTTGAGGACCATGTATATGTGCCAGATAATGCAGAGATCGGGAAGTTAATACTTCAGGAGGCTCATGACTCACCATACTCGATACACCCCGGAAACGCCAAGATGTATTTGGATTTGAAGGAGCATTTCTGGTGGACTGGTATGAAGAAGGATATTGCCGAGTATGTAGCCGTAAGTGATGTGTCTCAGAGAGTGAAGGCAGAACATCAGAAGCCAGCCGGATTACTACAGCCTATGCCGATACCCGAATGGAAGTGGGATAAGCTTGGCAGGGATTTCATCACCGGATTACCCAGGACCCGATCGGGATATGATTCTATCTGGGTAGTAGTTGATCGCTTGACCAAATAGCTCACTTTATCCCAGTGAAAACCACTTATACAAGTGCGAAGTTGGCCAAGATATATATGACCAGGATAGTATGTCTGCACAGAGTTCCGAGGACCATCGTATCAGATAGAGGAACACAATTCACTTCAAAGTTTTGGCACCAGCTGCACCAGACTTTGGGTACTAGGCTGTTCAGTACAGCCTTTCATCCGCAAATGGACGGACAGACCGAGAGAGTCAATCAGATTCCGGAGGACATGTTGAGAGCTTGTGCGCTAGATTATGGGTCTAGTTGGGACGACAATTTACCCTACGTGGAGTTCTCATACAACAATAGCTACCAGGCTAGTTTGAAGATGGCACCTTTCGAAGCCTTGTATGGAAGGAGGTGCAGAACATCGTTGATGTGGGATGAAGTTGGAGACCGTTAGTTGTTTGGACCGGACTTAATAAAGGAGTTCGAAGAGAAGGTTAAGCTGATTCGAGATAGACTGAAGGTAGCTCAGTCCAGAGAGAAGAGTTATGCAGACTCAAAACGCAAGGAGGTAGTCTATGAAATCGGAGATAGAGCATATCTGCGTGTGTCACCTCTGCGAGGAGTTAAACGTTTTGGAGTTAAGGGAAAGTTAGCCCCGAGATTTGTAGGACCATACCGAGTTTTGGAACGTATGGGAGAAGTAGCCTACAAGTTGGAGTTACCCGAAGGACTGTCAGGAGTTCATGATGTGTTTCACGTTTCTCAGTTAAAGAAGTGCCATGCAGAGATGGCCGATATACCTATGAGAGATACAGTGCCCGTGGAAGCGATTCAGTTGGACAGTGACCTGACTTATGAGGAGAAACCAATCAAGATTCTCGAGTTTTCCAGCCGAGTCACGCGCGGCAAGGTTATCAAGTTTTGCAAAGTTCAGTGGAGCCACCATACCGAGGATGAAGACACCTGGGAACGAGAGGATGATCTACGGAAAGACCACCCAGACCTATTTTCTAGCCAACCCGAATCTCGAGGACGAGATTCATCTTAAGGGGTGTAGGTTTGTAACATCCCAAATTTTCAATTTGGAATGTTATACATAGGTCATCCATGCATATCATATTTTATTGCATTTCGTTTCGTGATCCTAAAAATCCTAAGCAACTCAAGGACCCACAGAGAGAGTTGGGATGTTATTATTTTCGTATTTGACATTTTCTCAAATATTGAACATTGGGTCATTTTGGTTTTAATTATTTCTCTCTCCAAAAATATTTCATATTAAAAATATATGAGAGGAGATAATATGACTTCTCCAAAATAAATTAAATATTAGAGGAAAAATATTAAAATCAAATATATAATTTTATTTGGATTTTATTGCAATTTTATTTGAACTAGAAAAATATGCATTTTCTAAAATTGCATTTTAGGCCAAGAAAATGTGCATCAAGTTCTAAATATTCTATTTGGACGATGAAAATTTGTTTTGGAATTTTTAGAATTTTTTTTATAATTATTAGGATTTTTCGGCGAAATCTGTTAAAAAAACGCTTCGTCGCCCGCCTGGGCCGAAGGCCCAGCCGAGCCAGGCCGGCCCGCACCGCGCCACCGCCTCCGTCGCCGTGCCCGAGTCCGGCCGGGACACGGGCGAGCCGCCATCGCCGCCCGGGACTCCTCCCGAGGCCGAGCCCCCTCCTCCCTTAAATAGCGCCGCCCGCCGCCACCTCCCCTCGCTGCAGCGCCGCCGCCGCCAAGTCGCGCTGCCGCCGTCGCAAGCCCCGCCACCTCGCGCCGCTGCACGCCGCCTCCCGCCCGCCGCTGGTGCTGCCGAGCCGCGCTGCCGCCCGCCCGCAGCGCCTCGCCTCGCCAGAGCCGCTGCCTCGCCGCTGGAGCCGCCGCCGTTCCTGATCCGATCCGGATCCGCCGGTTTTTTCAGTTTAGGTAAAAACTGATTTGGTTTTTTAGGAACCCTAGATTCGTTTTTTTATCGGTTCGGTTTTCTCGGTTTAGTTATTTAGCGGACGTTTGTCCGTTCGTTCATTTTAACGAACGCTTTTCGCCGTTTAGGTTCTGACAGCGAACGTTCGTTCGTTAGTCTTTTCATTTTATTTTATTTTCGGCCAGGGACCTATCCACAATTATTTTTATCGTAGATTAGCCCCTGATCTTCAAACCCCCGCCGTTTCTAAACCGTTTGTCCAAATCCAGTGAAACCAACGCCAAAGTCTTCGTCTTGAACCCCTCTTTCTGTTTAATCAACTTGAACAAGGTTTTTGACAACTTAAAATTTGGTTTCAAGCAGATTTTATTTCGAAGTTCTTTTAACCGTAGTTTCAGTTCCGTAGCTCCGATTCGATTGATTCTTTTTGCAGATAGAATCTCTTCAGTTGAGTTTTCAGATTCGATCTTCTTAATTGAGTTTTACCCGTGCATATTTTCTTGAGTGCTTATGTATGTTATTTTTTGTTTGCGATAGAATTCCCGGAGTGCGAAGCGTGCTACTACGAGTCACTAGAATTTGCGGATCGTCAACAAGGCAAGTAACACATTGATCATACCCCTTTTACTACCCAGTTTTTATGCATTAGATACACCCTCAACATTGCATGACTAGGATCTCTTAACTTGTGGGTACTGGGAAGTAGTTGATGAGGTAGAACCTATTGTCCTTTTATTATCAAACCCTTCGGAGTTACTTCTACGTTATGCTTATATCGCTATGCTATGCTCGTAGACGTGGATTGGGTTTGAGTGTATCCATGACAGATGTGAGATTGTTTAATTAATGGTTAACTTAAGGTGGCTACTTTAATGCACATCTGGGTGGATTGTTGGGTTGGGCACCTGGAGAATCCAGTGTTGTCCTAGGATATCCCGGAGTACGCGTGTGATCATCCTACGGTCCGCCACCCAGGCTCAAAGGGATCATAAGATTATTCATGCTAGAAACTTACGTGTGCAGCCAAAAGCTATTATGGGCTCTAGCATAGTTGAGTATGTTGCATGACCGCTTTCAGTGGTGGGCTAGCAGATGTAGGGGAAAGTAGGTGTAACTGTCCACCCAGAGTAAAGAGTTAATGTTTCTGAAAGGCTGTCTCTGTCATCCGTTTCTCAAACACCATGTAGTGCGATAAATCCAAGGGAGGAGATCGAGTCTTGTGGGTAAAAGTGCGCAAACCTCTGCAGAGTGTACAAACTAATCATGGTTAGCCGTGTCCCCGGTTATGGACATCTTGAGTATCTGGTTCTTGGATTATCATATGGATCTCATCACTCTAAATTAATTTGTTGGGTTCTTAATGAATGTTTTTAATTGGGATTGAGTTGGAGGAACCTTCTCAATGATGTTTCAACCACCATGATAGTGAAATAAAACATATTCCTTTGTTGTAGGGAAAAATTGGCTTTTCGCAAAACATTATAACCATAGAGCCTCCACTAGCCATATATGCATGTAGTGATAGCATTTATCTGTTCTTTGCTCTACTGTGTTATATTGCCAGCATATTCCCTGGTGGGTTGTGCCCACCTCGGGTGCCCCTCGGACCACCTCTTTGCTCTATAAATACCCCAATATTCCATAAACCCTAGGGTTGTCGACGAAAATCAATTCTAGCCGCCGCAGAGTCCAGAACCACCGGATCCAATCTAGACACCATCACGGAGGGGTTCACCACTTCCATTGGTGCCTCTCCGATGATCCGTGATTAGTTCTTTGTAGACCTTCGGGTCCGTAGTTAGTAGCTATATGGCTTCCTCTCTCTCTTTTGATTATCAATACATGGTCTCTTGGATATCCATATGATGTAACTCTTTTTGCGGTGTGTTTGTTGGGATAAGATGAACTTTGAGTTTATGATCAGATCTATCTTTTTATATCCATGAAAGTTATTTGAGTTTCTTTGATCTCTTATATGCATGATTTCTTATAGCCTCGTATTTCTTCTCCGATATTTGGGCTTTGTTTGGCCAACTTGATCTATTTATCTTGCAGTGGGAAGAGGTGCTTTGTGGTGGGTTCAATCTTACGGTGCTTGATCCCAGTGACAGAAGGGGAACCGACACGTATGTATCGTTGCTACTAAGGATAAAACGATGGGGTCTATTTCTACATAAATAGATCTTGTCTACATCATGTCATCGTTCGTATTGCATTACTCAATTTCTCCATGAACTTAATACACTAGATGCATGCTGGATAGCGGTTGATGTGTGGAGTAATAGTAGTAGATGCAGGCAGGAGTCGGTCTACTAATCTTGGACGTGATGCCTATATAATGATCATTGCCTGGATATCGTCATGATTATTTGAAGTTCTATCAATTGCCCAACAGTAATTTGCATACCCACCGTTTGCTATTTTTCTCGAGAGATGCCACTAGTGAAACCTACGGCCCCCGGGTCTCTTTCTCATATATTTGCCTTTGCGATCTACTTTTCCTTTGCTTTTATTTTCAGTTCTATTAAATCAAAAATACAAAAATACCTTGCTGCAATTTATTCTTATTTATTTTATTTGGCGTTCGATCTATCAATTTACTACAATTTATTCACATCCGTTTGCCTATCTTGAGGCGCCGCTACCCGAAAGGGATTGACAACCCCTTTTACACGTTGGGTTGCGAGTATTTGTTATTTGTGTGCAGGGGATGTTTATGTTGTGTTGCTTGGTTCTCCTACTGGTTCAATAACCTTGGTCTCATAACTGAGGGAAATACCTACCGCCGCTGTGCTGCATCATCCCTTCCTCTTTGGGGAAATACTAACGTAGCTTCAAGCCGCATCAGCCGTCAGCCAATAGAACTCATGACGAAAAGCCTTAGCCACGAGATACTTAAAGACGGCATGATGGCCACAATCTCCTTCATGAATCTCTCGTAGAATCTCATGACCCTCCTCGGGAGAAACACAACGTTGAAACGCCCATGTGACACTGCATCGGTGCAACTCTCGATTGACAATAGTCATTGACTTAGAGCGCCGGGTTATCTGCCTGGCTGAAGTTTCATCTTCAGGTAACTCACCCATGGTCATATAAGCCAAATATGGAACTGTCCAATCAGGAATAGCATGAAGATCCGCCACCAACTGTGCCTCTGGGTCAGGAACAGCAAGATCTTCCTCCATAGGTAATTTAACTGAAGGATTATGCAAAATATCAAGGAAAACATTAGGTGGTACCGGCTTATGCTAGGACCCTAGCCGGCTTAAAGCATCAGCCGCCTCATTTTTCCTGTGATCAACATATTCCACTTGTTAACCCTTGAAATGACCAGCAATAGCATCAACCTCTTGACGATAAGCTGCCATGAGTGAATCTTTGGAATCCCAAGTTCCTGAAACTTGCTGAGACACCAAATCTGAGTCGCCAAAACACCTCACCCGGCTTAGATTCATCTCTTTAGCCATCTGAAGACCATGGAGCAAGGCTTCATACTCAGCTGCATTGTTAGTACAACGGAACATCAACCTTAAGACATAACAAAAATTATCACCTCGTGGGGAAGTCAAAATAACTCCAGCCCCCGAGCCTTCTAATTTCCTAGACCCATCAAAATGAATAGTCCAATATGTATTACCTGGCTTCTCCTCAGGCATCTGCAACTCTGTCCAGTCATTGATGAAATCCACAAGTGCTTGAGATTTGATAGCTGCTCGAGGCATGTATTTCAAACCATGGGGTCCAAGCTCAATGGCCCACTTGGCTACCCGGCCTGTGGCCTCTCTTTTTTGAATAATATCCCCTAAGGGAGCAGAACTGACCATAGTGATGGGATGACCAAGGAAATACTGCTTTATCTTACGACTAGCCATGAACATTCCATAAACCAGCTTCTGCCAATGTGGGTATCTCTGCTTAGATTCAATGAGTACCTCACTGACATAGTAAACCGGCCGCTGAACCGGATGTTCCTTGCCTGCTTCTTTTCTTTCCACAACAACTGCTACACTGACGGCTCTGCTATTAGCAGCTACATATAACAGCAAGGGCTCTTTATCAATGGGAGCTGCAAGAATCAACGGCTCAGCCAACTATTTTTTCAACGCCTCAAATGCCTGATTGGCAGCATCACTCCAGACAAAGTGATATGTTTTCTTCATCATCTAATACAGAGGGATAGCCTTTTTTCCCAAACGGCTTATAAACCAGCTTAAAGCCGCAATACAACCCGCCAGACGCTGGAAGTCATTGATGCACGCCGGTTTAGCCAAAGAAGTGATAGCCTTAATTTTCTCTGGGTTAGCTTCAATGCCTCTTTCAGAAACCAAAAAACCCAAGAGCTTGCCTGCTGGCACACCAAAGACACACTTGACCAGGTTAAGCATCATCTTGTAGACCCGGAGATTGTCAAAGGTCTCTTTCAAATCATCTATCAAGGTCTCCTTCCTGGATTTCACAACAATATCATCCACATAAGCATGAACATTGCGTCCAATCTGGTCATGAAGGCAATTCTGAACACACCGCTGATAAGTCACCTGGGCACTCTTGAGCCCAAAAGGCATAGACACATAGCAGAAGGCTCCAAAGGGAGTGATGAAAGTTGTCTTCTCCTCGTCCTTAACTGCCATCTTGATCTGATGATAACCAAAATAAGCATCCAGAAAACTCAAACGCTCACAACCCGCTGTAGCATCAATGATCTGATCAATATGAGGGAGAGCAAAAGGATCAGCCGGACAAGCCTTATTAAGATCTATGTAATCCACGCACATGCACCAGGTGCCACTTTTCTTAATTACCAGCACCGGGTTAGCCAACCATTCAAGATGAAAAACTTCAATGATGAACCCAGACGCCAAGAGCCGGGCCACTTCTTCACCAATGGCCTTACGCCTCTCTTCATTAAAACGACGAAGGAATTGCTTGACCGGTTTAAACTTTGGATCAACATTGAGAGTGTGCTCAACGAGTTCCCTCGGTACACCTGGCATGTCTGAAGGCTTCCATGCAAAGATGTCCCGGTTCTCATGGATGAACTCGATGAGCGCGCTTTCCTATTTTGGATCCATATTAGCACTGATAATAAACTGCTTGGATGAGTCGCCGGGAACAAAATCAATCTGCTTAGTGTCATCTGCCGACTTAAGCTTCAACAAGGGGTCATGCTCTGTGGTTGGCTTTTTCAAAGGTGTCATATCTGCCGGGTCAACGTTATCTTTGTAGAACTTCAACTCCTCTGTTGCACAAATAGACTCAACATAAGCAGCATCGCCTTCTTCACACTCCAAAGCTATCTTTCGGTTTCCATGTACTGTGATAGTGTCCTTACGACCCAGCATCTTAAGCTGCAGATAAACATAACAAGGTCGTGCCATGAATTTAGCATAAGCCGACCATCCAAACAGGGCATGATAAGGGCTCTTGATCTTGACTACTTCAAAAGTCAATGTCTCAGCTCTGTAATCTTGATCATCGCCAAAGGCTACTTCCAAAGCTATCTTACCCACCGGGTACGCCCACTTACCAGGCACCACCCCATGAAAAAAGTAGAAGACGGCTTAAGATCTTTGTCAGTCAAATTCATACGGCAAAAAGTATCATAGTAAAGGATATTGATGATGCTACCTCCATCCATAAGCACATTGGTAAACTTGTACCCTCCAACCTGAGGAGCAACCAACAAAGCCAATTGACCCAGATTGTCAACCCGGAGCGGGTGATCCTCACGGCTCCATACAATAAGATGTTCAGACCATCGCAAGTATCGAGGGACTGCCGGCTCAACCGTGTTCACTGCCCGCTTATGAATCTTCTGGACTCGTTTGCATAAGCTTGTGGTAAACACATGATATTGACCACTATTCAGTTGCTTTGGATTACTCTAATAACCAGACTGCTGCTGCTGATTCCCTTGACTAGCTTGTTGATTAAAGCCACCTTGGTTACCTTGTCCCTGAAAACCGAAGCTTGAGCCGCCACCTCCAAAGCCAGGTCCATGAGAGCCGGATCCTGACCCGCCATGCGGTCCGTGATTGTTTTGGAAAAAAATGGAATTTCTATACTCCCTCATGATGAAGCAATCTTTCCACAGATGACTGGCCGGCTTCTCTTGTGTACCATGCTTTGGGCAAGGCTGATTCATCATCGCCTCAAGGTTGAACTTTGGTCCGCCAAACTGGGGCACTGATGACTTCCCCTTATGATGCTGATTATTATTTTGCACATTGGTGTTAGCCACAAAGTCTGAACCGCCGTCCATCTGCTTGCGCTTACCATTGTTACCTTGACCCGCCGCATTGTGCTGCTGCCCCTTGGCATTGCCGTTCTTCTTTCCCTTGCCAGTCTTCCCTTCATTGGACTCAGGGTCCTTAGTACTATCAAAGTCGGCGTATTTGACGAGAGCCGCCATGAGCTCTCCCATATCCTTACAGTGGCGCTTAAGCTGCCCCAGCTTCTGCTTAAGGGGAAGGAACCGGCAATTCTTTTCCAACATCAGGACGGCTGAACTGGCGTTGATACTGTCCGATGAATGGATAACGGCCGAGATCCGGCGCACCCAATTGGTGGTTCACTCGCCCTCACCATGGACACAAGAGTCTAAGTCAAGAATCAACATAGGCTACTTACACGTGTCTTTGAAATTTTGGATAAAACACGTCTTCAATTCGGCCCATGACCTGATGGACTTAGGGGGCAATCCTTTCAGCCAAGTGCGTGCCGGCCCATCCAACATCATGGTGAAGTATTTAGCGCACGCAGCATCACTAACATCCAACATCTCCATGGCCATCTCATAGCTCTCAATCCAGGCCTCTGGGGGCTGATCTGCCGTGTAATTAGGCACCTTGCGGGGGCCCTTAAAATCCTTGGGCAAGCGCTCATTACGTAGAGTCGGTACTAAACATGGCACACCAAGGGTTCTAGAGGTCACTCCTGCCTCCACAGACACCAATGGGTAAGCCAGATATTGTTGTTGAGCCGCCAACTCAGCCGCCAGCTCAGCCTCCTGACGCGCCCTGCCCTAATCCACCAAAGTCTGAGCATCATTACCAGCACGCGGCGAGTCATGCCTACGAGGCTGGTTATGGTGTTGCTCACTGCTTGAAACTGCTGGCGAATCAATATGCCTGCTATAACTCCGACTTGGCCGCGGGGTTGAATGAATCCGTTCACGGCTGTATGAGTAAGCCGCCTGTTGAGCCACCGCTGTTTGAAGAACCTCTGCAGCCCTCTGTATCTCCATCGCGGCCAGAGACTCTCCTTCAATGGGGAGAGCCGCCAATCGGGTAGCCGCATCAATCATATTGTCCAGAGGGTTAGAATAATGACCCAGTGGTGTCAGAACATGCTGAGGCAGGGTCAAATTCAAACGAGGCGGGTCTACAGCACGTGGCTGAACCGGCACTCCGGTCACAGTTGCCTCGACAACCCGGTTTACCATGGGCGGGTCACTAGTTCCTGCCCAGGTGTATTGAAGAGGTTCCTAGCCTCAAACTCGGTGGGTAGACGGGTCTGGTGCCTCCTCCTCATAATGGCGTTTGAAGCGTTCTGATCCAAGGTAAGCCGAAATGGCTCTGCCTGTATCCGTTGTGTCTCAGCTTCCAAAGCAGCTCATTCCGTTGCCATCCTAGCATTCTCAGCATTAAATTCTTCCTTGGCTTGAGCTACCTCATCTCGCAATTTTGCAACATCCACCTTATGCTGTGCCTAATTCTCTGGTGTCACCTCTGCAGGCAATAAGGTCGCCAAAGCCTCCAAGAGCTCGGATAACACTTGAGCCGGCGAGCACGCAGAACCGCTAGCCCAGCCGTCACCGTAGCCGTTGAACTGGAGGTCATAGCCGCAATAGTTGTCGAACTGAGCACTGCTTGTGTGCCAGCCATGAAGATCGCAACCCGGTTCGGCGGCTCATAGGGGTCCGGAATACTGTCGCCATCGGAACAGCCCCCAAGCCCACCATCTTGCAATTGATATATGGAATCGGTCTCGCCGGTTGAGGACTCATCACTAGAGTAGATGGTCGTCTCTCCAACGGACGCAGATCCTCCCTCAAGATCCACTCCGTGAGTAAAACCCACGAAAGCGTGTTTCACGGTGGATTGAACCTTGGCGGGTCGTGAACGCTGAGCCGCCTCGACGATGTCGGTGCAGGTGTCCGGCTCAGGCCTCGACTCACCGATCTTGCCGATGAAGACATGGATTCCGCCGAAGGGGACCCGATACCCGTACTCAATTGAGCCGGCCTCGGGGCCCCAGCCAGCGTCATCGATGTAGAGCTTACTGCGGCAACTTTTAGTCATCCGGCCGACGGTGTATCCCGTGATCCCTGCGAAGGTGCCCTTCAAGAACTCGAAACCACCGTGCGCTGGCCCCACGGTGGGCGCCAACTGTCGTGGTCTTAATATGGCAGATGCCGTAGCAAAAGGACTTAGGTGTGGAGCCATCGCAGCTAGGTTAGCTTGAAGGGGTTAAATGGGCCAAGGGACACAGAGAGTTTACCCAGGTTTGGCCCCTCTCAACGAGGTAAAAGCCTACTTCTGCTTTAGGTTGTATTGCTTGGGTTTCGATTACTAGGGAGCGAATACGCTTGACCTAGTTCTCGATGAGTTGTTTCTTGCCTTAACCCGCCGCCGGGTCACCCCTTTATATATAGGTTAATGCCTGGTGGCTTACAGAATCCCGGCCGGCTCATACAAACGTGTCCGGCTCGGTATCTAACTAAGATTACCTTACAATGCAAGTTAAACATATGGCGGCTCACCCCGTGGGCCTCAAGTCGTCCCCGGGTCTTGGGCCCTCAACAAGCTTGCTCTATGAGCCGCCATCTTCACATCTTCTTGGAACTTATCGGGCCTCTTCATCTTTAAGCCACCAGTGGCATGACCCGGCCCCTCCTCGGCGGGTCATACCCAGTAGTTATATCCCCAACACAAATAGTTCATCCGAGTGAACCGCATGTCGTATATCGCACCCCCTTGATCTGGCTGACCGTTTCTTTTGTGTTGCGTAATCACAAACAGTTCATCCTAGTGAACCGTATGCTGTATATGCACACACCTTCATCTGGCTGCCCATTTCTTTTGTTGCTCCTCATCGCAAATAGTTAATTGCACTGAACCGTATGCCCTGCATCACAGATGGAACTAAAATTTGAACCGTGTTTGATGCGTCCATCATCGCAAACGTTTCGCACCTTTTTTGATGGGTTTTTTACACCACCATTTGCGACTAATGCATCGCGCACAGTTTTGTCAAAGGGTCTCTGATCGTAGTGTCGCGTTAGCAGCATCCTGCACTAGTGTGGGGGTTATGTCGGGTAGGGGGAGTCTCTTCTCCCCCATACCCATTCGACCCAACCCAATCGTCCCCTCCATGCTCCCGCAACGAACGTGTCGCCAGAGGTCGCCTCCGGGCCGCCTTTTCCACGCCGTCTTTCACCTTTTCCTCCGGTGGAGTCGATCCCCATCCTCTCCTCTTGCCATGGATGCTGGTATTGCCCCTGATCTCTTTCACTTTGCTTCTAGGTTTCAAATCTAGGCTTTAGGGGCAATAGGCATTGCATCCATCGATTTTTGGCCAAATCGAGACTTGAGAAGGATGGTGAAGGCTACTAGACTGTCTGGAATGATGTTTGGTAGGCTAATGTTTGAATTTGGCATCCCAGCAGTACCGGATTTGGCCGCGGTAGTAGGGGAACTGCCGGCCCCCGCCGGAAGCGGTACTACCGCTCTCCTAGAGCGGTACTACCGCTTGGACGGTACTACCGCCTCCTGATCACGGTACGCTGGATGTCCACTTCATCCATATCTATCCAACTATTGATCCTTGTTGCTTTTTCTGGTGGCTTATGCTCGTTCTTTCGTGTTGTTTCTCGTGTTCGTGTGTTTGGTTCCAGGTGATGGCCCTTCGGAGCGTCATGTTTGTCGTGTCAACCCCAGGCGTTCAGTATCAAAGCGCTATCGCACCTTTGAGGCAGCGACTGCTTCTTCAAGTGTTCCGCCAACTTAGTCCCGATAGCCTTCCAAGAGTACTGCGAAGAAGCCCAAGCCGAAGCCCAAGTCCGTGACTGAGATGACTGCCAAGGAGTTCTGGGAGAAGTGTCGGCGCAATCCCTATGAGCAAGATCAAGAGCCCAATCTTGTCAACCGTCCTTTCTGGAACCGCTTTCAGTGGGCAATCTATTTTGATGTGATCAAAGCGAAGAAGAATCTCTATGTTGATGTTCGCTCCATTGACATTGCCTATATGGAGAAGGATCCTGCCTACTTCGGCGAAGCTCTACAGATGTGTTCTCAGCTGAATATTCTCAGGATCATGGAGTTCAACAAGGACTTTGATGCAGATTTGGTGGCTCAGTTTTATGCCACGATCCATCTTGGCACAGATGAGGAAAGAACTCTGACTTGGATGACAAATGGCAAGCTTCTCTCTGTCAAATGGAAGGCATTCATGGATTTACTTGGGATTGAAGATCAAGGGCCTGAGAACCTAGTTGGCTTTCGTCCTCACCGTAATGCAACTTCTACTCACAAGCAATATCTCTAGCCTTACTACTCTTTGAAGATTAACCCCAAGATGCAGAAGGAGATCTATGAGCTGCCTGCCTTTCTGGACATCCTTCATCGCATTTTCAGGGAGGCTCTTTTCCCTCGCATTGGGAACTTGGATATGGTTCACTCGTTTCTCGTGGACATGATACTTTTCTGTCAGCATGAGAAGGAAGAAAACACTGGAGAATCCTTGGATATCTCTCATGTCATGTGGTCTGAGCTTGTCACCGCTATATCTGAGCGAAAGTGCCCCATCTATGCTCCTTTTCTCATGTTGCTTATTGAGAAAGCTTGGGAGCACACTTATACTGGTGTCGTGATGGAGACTGGCGAGTTGATCCCTCATGAGATTAAGCGTCTGAGGAAGAAGGAGAACTGGGGCACTTTGGTTCCGAAGTCTGGGATTGTGTCTGGAGCTGACGAGGTTGAGGCAGAGGGTGATGCTGACGGTGATTAGGACTATGTGCCCTCTGGAGCGGAGCCCTCATGGGCAAAGAAGCTCAAGCGCAAGATGAAGAAAATTTTCTGCATGGAGTCTCATGGACAGTATTTGGCTCATGTGTCTGAGAATAAGGCCAGGAGCCGTCACAAGGAGCTCATGCGTCAGTTAGGTGCAACAGTTGCCAGCGGAGCTGAGGGCAAGATCACCGATGAGGAGTGGGTTCAGCAACACTGTCTGTGGATAGTCTCAGACACCGAGCAGCCCCCTGCCGATGACAGAGGAGCGGACGATCACGCGGGGATGTCATGATGGAGGTTGTCAGTTGTGCTATCACATGTGGCTGCAGCAACACTCTTTGCCCTTTTGGTGTCTCGATGCCAAAGGAGGAGAGAGTTTAGGGATTTGTCGTGTTGCGAGTTGTGAGTGTGTCTTATTTGCCTTGTCTTTCTCTCTCGCAAACTCTTTTCTCGTCATTTGCTTTGGTTTGGTTTGTGTTCGTGATACCTGGTACCCTATCATATGGTGTGAGACATATGATACCCTATCCTATTATTATCTTTGTACGTCGAGTACTTTGGTAGTTTGTGAGCTCATGCTTATCTCATATGTGTACTTTGCTCACTTGCTACTCATCCTAGCTAATATATGTCTCATCTTTGATGCAAATGTTGTCTCACTATAAAATATAGGGGGAGTGTTGATCCTAATGTGTGTACTTTGCATTCCAAAGGCACCTCCAATTAAGTGCACACATCTAGGGGGAGCCCGTCTATATTTTGTAGTCCCTGGGATTTGCTTATTTTCATATCATTCCTTTGTGCAAATCTTGTATTGTCATCAATCCACCAAAAAGGGGGAGATTGTTAGGGCATGTCTCTCTCTAAGTAGTTTTGGTGATTGATGACAATGCTTTTGTGGACTAATCGTGTGCGTTGAGTATTTCACAGATTCATTCATTGGCACGAGACGATTCTTTCCCCTCGGAGCTTTAAGTGAAGACGATGTAGTCTCCTTCGTTTCGATTTTGATGGACTTGAGTCGTAGTAGACACCGTACTATCAAGAGGGGTCCACATTGGAAAGGCTAGGGTGGAATCAACACGTACACTTTATTTTTGCACCCCCAGCTCCTATCCTCTCCTTGGAGTTTTCCATTTCGACAGAAGTGGGGATTGTGAGGTGCTAGTGGTAGTACCGCCACCCTAGCGGTAGTGCCGCCTATGGTCCTCAAGCGGTAGTACCGCTGTCCAACAGTGGTAGTACCGCTCGGGTGCATCGGCAGCAGTACCGTCCTGGTTCGGCACCGCTACCGCCTCGATTCGAGGGCGTCTCTCTCGTGTCGGGTTGTGAGGCAGTAGTAGCGGCAGTAACAACGGTAGTACCGCGGCTACCACCGCTACTAGTGTCGCCTCAGCCCTCTCTCCCTCTTCTGTTCCCCCTCGGTTGCCTCTACTCTCAGTCTCCGTGGTACCGCTCGGGGTCGCGGTAGTACCGCTGCCACCAGCAGTAGTATCGCTCTGCTGAGCCGTAGTACCGCTCCGTGCGGGGTGAAAGGGGGGTAATGGTTGGATAAGTTCCCCCCTATAAAAGGAGGTCTTCTTCTCCAAAGAGACCTACCTCTTCCCTCCCCAAAAACTCCATTGTTGGTCAAAGCTCCTTTTTCGCCCGATCTCTCTCCCTAGCCAATCAAACTTGTTGATTTTCTAGGGATTGGTTGAGAAGGCCCCGGTCTACACTTCCACCAAGAGAAATTTGATTTCCCCCACTAATCCCTTGCGGATCTTGTTACTCTTGGGTGTTTGAGCACCCTAGACGGTTGAGGTCACCGCGGAGCCATATTCCGTTGTGGTGAAGCTTCGTGGTGTCATTGGGAGCCTCCGATGAAGTTGTGGAGATAGCCCCAACCTTGTTTTTAAAGGTTCGGTCGCCGCCTCCAAGGGCACTAATAGTGGAATCATGGCATCTCGCATTGTGTGAGGGCATGAGGAGAATACGGTGGCCCTAGTGGCTTCTTGGGGAGCATTGTGCCTCCACACCGCTCCAACGGAGACGTAATTCCTCTCAAAGGGAAGGAACTTTGGTAACACATCCTCGTCTCCACCGGCTCTACTCTTGGTTATCTCTTACCTTTACTTGTGCAAGCTTATATTGTGTTGTATCCCTTGCTTGCTTGTGTGTTTGTTGTTGTTGCATCATATAGGTTGCTCACCTAGTTGCATATCTAGACAACCTACTTTGTTGTTAAGTTTAATTTGGTAAAGAAGAGCTAAAACTTTGTTAGTTGCCTATTCACCCCCCCTCTAGTCAACCATATCGATCCTTTCAATAAATATGGTGATATTGGAGTCATGATAGTGAGTAACTGTGGATTGATAGAAATACTTGTGTTAAAGTTTGTGATTCCCGTAGCATGCACGTATGGTGAACCGTTATGTGATGAAGTCGGAGCATGATTTATTTATTGATTGTCTTCCTTAAGAGTGGCGGTCGGGGACGAGCGATGGTCTTTTCCTACCAATCTATCCCCCCTAGGAGCATGCATTTAGTACTTTGTTTTGATAGCTACTAGACTTTTGCAATAAGTATGTGAGTCCTTTATCACTAATGTTGAGTCCATGGATTATACGCACTCTCACCCTTCCACCTTTGCTAGCCTCTCTAGTACCGCACAACTTTCGCCGGTGCATTACACCCACCATATACCCTTCCTCAAAACAACCACCATATCTACCTATTATGGCATTTCCATAGCCATTCCGAGATATATTGCCATGCAACTTCCACCGTTCCATTTTGTTCTAAGTTTCGAGTTGTAATTCTTGAGTTGTAAGTAACTAAAAGTGTGATGATCATCATTATTAGAGCATTATCCCATCTGAGGAAAGGATGATCGAAGCTATAATTCACTCAGAAGTTGGGATGAGTCTCCGGAATTTACAAAATAAAAGAGGCCAAAGAAGCCCAAATAAAAAAAGAGAGAGAAAAAGAGGCCAAAGAGCCCAAAAATAAAAAATGAGAGAAAAGAGAGAAGGGTCAATGCTACTATCCTTTCTCCACACTGTGCTTCAAAGTAGCATCATGATCTTCATGATAGAGTCTCCTATGTTATCACTTTCATATACTAGTCGGAATTTTTCATTATAGAACTTGGCTTGTATATTCTAATTATGGGCTTCCTCAATTGCCCTAGGTCTTCGTGAGCAAGCGAGTTGGATGCACACCCACTTAGTTTATTTTTGAGATTTCATAAACTTATAGCTCTTGTCGGTGTACAAAAGTAGGGGCTCTCCTTTTGACCCCTTTACTTGTGCACGGGCAGTCAGAGCCACGCCCACGACCACACCGAGCAGGGCAGAGGAGGGAAGCCGGAGCACAAGACAGCCAAAGCAACGCAAGACCTAGAGACCACAAAAAGCAAAAAGTTGAGGCGGACTCCCCCGGCAAGACCCTTGCCGGGGCGGCCTCTGTGGCCCTGGCAAGAGCCTTGCCGGGGCAACTTGCCCAACGCCAGCGAGGCGCGCCACCCTTGAGCCCAAGGGTTTCCAACAACCACATTGGGACCAGGGCTCGGGAGGCACCTCTATGATGGCATGCAGATCTTCATCAAGATCATAAACACACAAGATCAGATGAGGACCAGAAGACAATGACCCTCGGTGGGATCCTAGCCAAGGAAATCCACGAGACCCCCGGCGAGCGCCTTGCCAGGGACGACCGCGATGCCACGGCAAGACCCTTGCCGGGCCCCTGACAAGGCCCTTGCCGAGGGCACCAGCGGGACCGCAGCCAGGCCCACGCCTGCCAAGACACCACCGCCGTCCCCATGTAGCTGCTAGCTCAACCAGCTGGGCAGGCACCTACGTGGCGATGAGCGACCTCTACACCGACCCAGCAAGCACCTACGTGGTGGCATGCAAATCTTCATGAAGGCTCCACCACCGCTCCAGCCCAGTAGCCAGCCAACGTGGCGCCACGACGCCTCGTCAGCTCGGACGCGTGTCGAAGCCAGGTGAGGCAGCGACAGCTGGGACGTGCTTCCTTGCCGTCCCCGATAAAGCAACAGGGGCACGTCGGCAGCGCATTAAATGCGTTTGTCCAACGGTGCCAGAGGATAGACTCATCCACTATACACCTTTCCACCTCCTGTGTGCCACTGTGGCAACCCCTTTTTGTCTATAAAAGGAGGCCCGAGGCGACCAGGAGAAGGATTCGGATCTTTTGGGCAAATTACACCCTGTAGCTAGCTCAAGAACACAAGAACACTCATATACATCCACCAAAGCAGGACTAGGGTATTACGCATCTCCATGGCCCGAACCTGGGTAAACGATATGTGTGCTTCCTGTCAGACCTGCTCTTTGCACAATCCCGTGCCCGCCAACCGTAGAAGGGATCCCGGTGATTCCATAGGTGTCGATTTCCCCCGACATCTTTGGCGCGCCAGGTAGGGGGCGCAGTTGTGAAAATCTAGTCTAGCGGTTAGCCTAGCAGTTCTTCATCGCCATGGCTCCCAAGAAGAAGACGATCACGGTGATCGGTTCATCCGGAGCCGGACGGCCCGTACCGGCGCGGGCAAGCAGCGGGCCGGTCGCGGACAGAACCCGAGGCGCGGCCCGCGAGCACCAACATCGCTCTGGCAGTCAGAGCCGGGCGAGCGGCATCGTGCGTGCGCAAGACGACGGGCCGCACGTCGCCGAACCCAAAGACGGAGCTGGGCCCCCCGCAGGCGGCGCGGGGCCCTCCAGGGGTGGCGCTGTGCCACCTACGAGCGGCGCAGCAACATCCAGGATGCCTGCTCCGGCGCCCATGACGCACTCTTCCCAAGGTGTGCATGATGAGCAGCGCCACCACGCTGGTGACCCCGGACGCCGCCGTGGGAAGAGCCCTGTGCATCATTCGCGGGACAAAGGAGGTCAGCATGCCTGCCGAAGTGCTGGAAAAAATGGCGCACAGCCACCAGGCCATGATAGAGCTCCTTCTAACATGGTTAGAAGTCAGAGCGCATCCCGGTCTGCGCAGCTTTCGCCGCCACCCACGCCAGCAGAAGCTTTGGCGCGCGCGTAGCTGCTCCTCGACTTCCCTCCTGCTGCGGAAAAGCTCGACCAGTGGAGAGCCACCATCCGGAGCCTCGTCGGTGTCGCCAACAAAGATGAACCGTGACTAGCGGGGCCCTCGGGCCGACGCTCCGTCAAGCCACCACATGCCAGCGGCGGAAGGACCGGAGGTGCTGCAGCCACGGTGCACTCTCCTCCTCCGCGCCAGCCACTGCGGGTGTCGATCTGTCATGATGATGCTTGTGATAACATTTCCATAGCGTCGTCCGAGCCACGGACCCACCGCGACCAACGCCAAGTTCTTCGGGAGCGAGCCCACGAAGACGCTCGAACTACCATCAAGCGCCGGCACGATACACGCAACCAGTCGGATAGGTGGGCGGGGCCCTCTATGGACCACCCAGCACCAGGAGGCTCTGGCGGCCTACCTTATGAGGTGGGTTTCCCAGCCTTTACCCGTGAGCTGCGGCAGTTCCAGTGGCCGTCCCACCGCACGTTCAAGCCCGACGTCGGCGAGAAGTACAACGGCAAGGCCCACCCGTCGGAGTTCCTCAGCATCTACACCATCGCGATGCAAGCCGCTGGAGCTCGTGACGACAAGGTGCTAGCCAACTACTTCCCGTTGGCCCTGAAACCCAATGTCATGTCCTGGTTGATGCACTTGCCGGCGGATTCCATTTCTTCTTGGTCAGATCTGTGTCATGAGTCCGTTGGTGCCTTCACTGGAGGCCACCAAGCTCATGGCCAAGCGAGTGATTTGCACATCATTCCCCAGAAGGATGGTGAGAACCTGCGCAAGTACATACAGAGGTTCAGCCGAGTGCAATACAACATCCCAGATGTTCATCCCGCCGCCGTGATCAGCGCGTTCCATCAAAATGTGCGCAATCGCAAGATGCGCGAAGAGCTGGCGATGAACAAATTCAAGGATGTGGCCGAACTTTATGTTCTGGACAATAGATGCGCCCGAGCTGAAGAGGGAAGGAAGTACCCCAGCGAAGACGCCAGCGCAGAAACCGACTCTACAGACGAAGACACCGCCACCCCGACGAAGAAGGGCCGGCGCCGCAACAGGAAACACAAGGACAAGACCGTGCTTGCCGTCGAGGGATCCGAGGACACCGGCGCTGCCAAGAAGGCCAAGGCAGACGACCCCGGCAAGGAAATTGCCGGGTGCGCCGCTTGCCGGGCCTTGGCGGCTGCTGACAGGCCGGGAGGCTCCGACAAGCAATACTGCAAGATCCACTGCACCAAGGGCCACGATCTCCAGAACTGTCGGCAAGTCGAGCTGCTTGCTGAGAAGCAAAAAATCTGAGTATGAGAGGCGGGACAAGGACAAGGGCTAGGATGGTGCCGAGGGATCTAGCAAGAAGCATGGCGGCCAAGGAGGTCACCGCGACAAGGATAACCAGCAAGAGAGGCCCGCTCGGGGCCGCGACAAGAAGCAGGAAGATGATGATCATGACGAAGACGATGAGTCCGGCGAGCATGAGTTCCAGAAAGCTATAGAGGCCATGTGCGTCGATGGCGGTGCCTCGCTGCATACCTCTCACCGCCAGCTCAAGCAGTGGGCGCGTGAGATCACAACAGTGGAACCCTCATTCGACGCTCAGAAGCCACTGAAGTGGTCCAGCACGCCTATCATCTTCGACACCGAGGACCACCCTGATCGCACAACTGCGGTCGGGTGTTTGCCGTTGTTGGTTTCACCAACGATACGCAACCTCAAGGTGAACAAGATGCTAGTTGACGGCGGGGCCGGTCTGAACTTGATCTCGCCCGTTGCGATCAAAAGGCTGCAGATTCCTGACGGAGACCTCGAGGAGACGGGCACGTTTCAAGGGGTCAACCCGGGAAGAAGTCAGCCGAAGGGCAAGGTCACGCTGCCTGTGACGTTTCGAGGCGAGTTGAACTACAGGACGGAAAGGATTGTCTTTGATGTAGCCGAGATCCCCTTGCCCTACAACGGGATCCTCGGCCGCCCGGCACTAGCCAAGTTCATGGCGGCGTCGCACTACGCCTACAACACGCTAAAGATGCCTGGGCTGATGACCATCATCATCATCCCCAGCGACAAGAATGATGTGCTGATCTGCGCCAACCTACTCTACCGGGAAGCAGTTGCAGCGACCATCGCCAAGGCACTTGCTCCTGCCGCTGAAGCCCCGGGAGGGAAGAAGAAGACCGGCAATACCTCTCGCACCCACTCCGGCAAGCGCACCTCTTCGGAGTGTTGTGCTACCGTCAAGGACGTGCCAGAGAGCTCCAACGGCAAGAGCAAGAAATCCAGAGCTGCACCGCCAAAGACCAAGAAGGTGTCTGTCAAGGAGGATGGCACGGGAGGGGCTTTCACCATAAGCTCCACCCTCGACAGCAAATAGGAAAGCGCGCTCGTCACTTTCCTGCAGGCGAATGTCAATGTGTTTGCATGGCAAGCATCCGACATCCCCAGCGTTCCCATGGAAGTGATTGAGCACCATCTTGCTGTCTATCCCCATGCGCGACCCGTCAAGCAAAAGGTCAGTAAGCAGGCTTTGGAACGGCAGGAGTTCATCATAGAGGAGATCAGGAAGTTGGAAGCGGCAGGCTTGGTGAGAGGAGTACTCCATCCGACGTGGTTGGTCAATCCGGTGGTGGTGCGCAAGGCAAACGGGAAGTGGAGGCTGTGTATTGACTACACAGATATCAATAAGGCTTGTCCTAAGGACCCCTTCCCGTTGTCGCGCATCGACCAGATTGTTGACTCCACAGCCGGGTGTGACCTATTGTCATTCCTTGACGCCTACTCGGGCTACCACCAGATCTTCATGACAAGAGAAGATGAAGAGAAGACAGCATTCATCACCCCATGTGGTACGTATTGCTTTTTACGGATGCCTTTTGGGTTGAAGAGTGCTGGCTCAACGTTTGCAAGGGCAGTCCAAATTGGTTTTGATCCCCAGCTATATATAAATATGGAGGCTTATATGGATGACATAGTGGTCAAAACCAAGGACAAGGCGACACTTGTACAAGATTTAGAGGAGACGTTCGCGAACCTGTGCAAGATCAACCTCAAGTTGAACCCTGAGAAGTGTGTCTTCGGTGTTCCCTCCGGCAAACTTCTCGGGTTCTTTGTGTCACAGCGTGGGATCGAGGCGAATCCGGACAAGATCAAGGCTATTGAGCAGATTGAGGCACCCAAGGGGATCAAGGACATGCGTCGGCTCACTGGCTGCGTTGCCGCCATGAGCAGATTCATCTCCAAGTCTTCTGAGCGTGCCCTTTCCTTTTTCAAAATCTTGAAAAAGGCGGGCCCAATGGAATGGACCCTAGAGGCCGAAGCGGCACTGCAGGATTTGAAGAAATACCTCTCCTCTACGCCAATACTGGTTGTGCCCAAACCACAAGAGCCATTGTTGTTGTATCTAGCGGCAATGAATCAAGTGGTCAGCGTCGCGCTAGTGGCACAGAGGGAGGTCGATGAAGAGGCAGTGGCAACGGCCGGACTGGCGGATGGCGAGCCAGAGCTCCTCCCGGCAGGGCCTGGCGCCGGCAAGGCAAGGCCCCCGGCAAAGTCTGACGCTGTCGGGACAGGGCCCGTGCAACCAAATGAAGTGGTGCAGAAGAAGAAGATGATGCAGCACCCAGTTTACTTTGTTAGCTCCCTCTTGCAGGGGGCTAGGTCAAGGTATTCCAGTGTGCAGAAATTGCTCTTCGGCCTCCTTATGGCCTCGAGGAAGCTGCGGCATTACTTCCAAGCACACGAAATCACTGTCATCACCCGCCTCCCGTTGCAACGGATATTGCATAACCCAGACGCAACCGGGAGGATCATGGAGTGGGCCTTGGAGCTGTCGAGCTTTGGTTTGAAGTTTGAAAGTACTTCGACAATCCAGAGCAGAGTCTTAGCATAGTTCATTGCAGAGTGGACCCCAACGCCCGACGAAGAGATCCAAGAGACCACTCTCCCCGGCAAGGAAGCAAGTCGCAACTGGATCATGTACTTTGACGGGGCTTTCTCGCTACAAGGCGCTGGTGCTGGTGTGCTGCTTGTCGCACCCACCGGAGAGCACCTCAAGTATGTAATCCAGATGCACTTTCCCAGGGAGATGTCCACAAACAACACTGCTGGATATGAGGGGTTGCTTGCCGGTCTCAGGATCGCGGCAGACCTCGGAATTAAGAAGCTCATCGTCAGGGGTGATTCACAGCTTGTCGTCAGGCAAGTCAACAAAGATTATCAGAGCCCGTTGATGGAGGCCTACGTAGATGAGGTGAGGAAGCTGGAAGAGCGCTTTGACGGTATACAAGCGGAACATGTTCCCCGAGTGGAGAACGACATTGCCGATTACCTGTCGAAGCACGCTGCGTTCAAGCTACCTGTGGAACCAGGTACTTTTGTGCTTCGGTTAACTCAACCATCCGTTGAGCCATCAACAGAGCAGAACAAGCGGAAGAAATCAGGCCCCGGCAAGTACTTTCCCGCCCAGCCCCCTGGGACCGCCGGCAAGGATGTTGCCGTGGGTACTGAGCCTGCCGAGGGACGATTGACTCCGGCAGGGCGTCAAGCCCTGGCCGTAGAGACGGTCGCTCCCATGGCAGAAGAAATGCCTTTAGTCCTTGCCGTCAAGCCCCAGGCTCCGGCATGGGCACAGCATACCGTCCGATTCCTCCAAACAGGGGAGCTTCCTGAGGAGCAGGAAGAAGCGGAGAAAGTAGCCCGTCGGTCTGCTATGTATCAGTTCGTCGATGAAGTCCTGTACAAGAAAAGGCCGAACGGTGTGAAATTGAAGTGCATCCCCCGGGAGGAAGGACTGAAGCTGTTGGCGGAGATACACAGAGGCATATGTGGCTCCCACATCGGGTCTAGGGCCCTTGCCGGCAAGGCGTTCCGGCAAGGTTTCTTCTGGCCCACTGCCCTCCAGGATGCGACAGCACTAGTAACCAAGTGTGAAGTGTGTCAGTTCCATTCGAAGAAGCTTCATCAACCAGCTCAAGCCCTTCAAACAATTCCTCTCTCCTGGCCGTTTTCGGTCTGGGGTCTCGACATACTGGGCCCTTTCCCCGCGCTGTCGGGGGCTTTGAGTACTTGTACGTTGCCATCGACAAGTTCACAAAGTGGCCAGAGGTGGAAGCAGTGAGGAAGGTGACCGCACAGTCAACTGTCAAGTTCTTCAAGGGGCTAGTCTGCCGTTTTGGTGTGCCAAACAGAGTCATCACCGACAACGGCACGCAGTTCACAAGCCACACCTTCATGCAATACATCCAAGACCTCGACAGCAAGGTCTGTTTCGCTTCCGTGGCACACCCACGGAGCAACGGCCAGGCGGAGAGGGCAAATGCTGAAGTACTGCGAGGCCTGAGGACCAAGACTTTTGACAGGCTACGCCAGAGCGGAAGGCGCTGGATTAATGAGTTGCCGGCGGTTCTTTGGTCAATCAGAACGACTCCAAATCGAGCCACCGGCCAGACACCCTTTGCCCTGGTATACGGGGCAGAAGCAGTTCTCCCCACGGAACTCACATACGGGTCACCTCGAGTGCTCGCTTATGACGAGCTTGAGCAAGAGCAATTGCGGCAAGATGACTGATACGTCTCCAACGTATCTATAATTTATGAAGTATTCATGCTATTTTATTATCCATCTTGGATGTTTTATGGGCTTTACTATGCACTTTTATATTACTTTTGGGACTAACCTATTGACCCAGAGCCCAGTGCCAATTTCTGTTTTTTCCCTTGTTTCAGTGTTTCGCAGAAAAGGAATATCAAACGGAGTCCAAACGGAATGAAACCTTCGGAAAAGTTATTTTTGGAAAGAAAGCAATACGGGAAACATGGAGTGCACGTCAGGGGATCAACGAGGAGAGCACGAGGCAGGGGGGCGCGCCCACCCCCTGGGCGCGCCCTCCACCCTCGTGGGCCCCTCGTGGCTCCCCTTACCGACTTCTTTTGCCTATATATTCCCATATACCCTAAAACCTTCAGAGAACAGAATAGATCGGGAGTTCTGCCGCCGCAAGCCTCTGTAGCCACAAAAAACCAATCGGGACCCTGTTCCGGCACCCTGCCGGAGGGGAAATCCCTCACCGGTGGCCATCTTCATCATCCCGGCGCTCTCCATGACGAGGAGGGAGTAGTTCACCCTCGGGGCTGAGGGTATGTACCAGTAGCTATGTGTTTGATCTCTCTCTCTCTCTCGTGTTCTTGAGGTGATACAATCTTGATGTATCGCGAGCTTTCCTATTATAGTTGGATCTTATGTTTCTTCTCCCCCTCTACTCTCTTGTAATGGATTGAGTTTCCCCTTTGAAGTTATCTTATCGGATTGAGTCTTTTAATGATTTGAGAACACTTGATGTATGTCTTGCGTGGGATACCCGTGGTGACAATGGGGTATTCTATTGATCCACTTGATGTATGTTTTGGTGATCAACTTGCGGGTTCCGCCCATGAACCTATGCATAGGGATTGGCACACGTTTTCGTCTTGATTCTCTGGTAGAAACTTTGGGGCACTCTTTGAGGTTCTATGTGTTGGTTGAATAGATGAATCTGAGATTGTGTGATGCATATCGTATAATCATTCCCACGGATACTTGAGGTGACATTGGAGTATCTAGGTGACATTAGGGTTTTGGTTGATGTGTGTCTTAAGGTGCTATTTTACTACGAACTCTAGGGCTGTTTGTGACACTTATAGGAATAGCCCAATGGATTGATCGGAAAGAATAACTTTGAGGTGGTTTCGTACCCTACCATAATCTCTTCGTTTGTTCTCCGCTATTAGTGACTTTGGAGTGACTCTTTGTTGCATGTTGAGGGATAGTTATATGATCCAATTATGTTATTATTGTTGAGAGAACTTGCACTAGTGAAAGTATGAACCCTAGGCCTTGTTTCAACGCATTGCAATACCGTTTGTGCTCACTTTTATCAATAGTTACCTTGCTATTTTTATAATTTCAGATTACAAAAACCTATATCTACCATCCATATTGCACTTGTATCACCATCTCTTCACCGAACTAGTGCACCTATACAATTTACCATTGTATTGGGTGTGTTGGGGACACAAGAGACTCTTTATTATTTGGTTGCAGGGTTGTTTGAGAGAGACCATCTTCATCCTATGCCTCCCACGGATTGATAAACCTTAGGTCATCCACTTGAGGGAAATTTGCTACTGTCCTACAAACCTCTGCACTTGGAGGCCCAACAACGTCTACAAGAAGAAGGTTGCGTAGTAGACATCGATGACGCAACGCTCCTCGAGGAAGATCGTCTTCGGGCGGCTGTGAGAGCAGCGCGCTACCAACAAGCCTTGCGCCGCTACCATAGCTGCAAGGTTCATGCCCGAAGCTTTGAGGAAGGCGACCTTGTTCTTCGGCGCGTTCAGTCGGCCAAGAATTCCAACAAGTTGACGCCAAAGTGGGAAGGCCCTTATCGGGTAATATGGGTCACCAGGCCTGGCGCAGTCCGCCTGGAGACCGAAGATGTTGTTCCAGTGAGCAACTCCCGGAACATCGAACATCTTCGTAAGTTTTACCCATAAGGCGCGGTTGCCGGGCCCCCCGGCAACCCACCTTTTGTACAAGCCTTGCCGACGAGGCATGTAACCCTTTGTACAAAGCCAGGCGCAGACCCTGAGCATAAATAAATGAAGCGCTGGCGCCCTAAGTTTTAGCATACATGCTAGGTTAAGTCTCTCCCTCGGTTAGGGTTGATAGTGCTTAGCGGCGACTAACCCCTAGCATAGAGGTCGAGTGCGCATTTCTCTGTTCCTTTCCATCCTCTTTGGTTCGCAGGGTATGTGGACGTTTCTGCTGAGCTGTTTGGAAGAAAGAGAACGGCACGGCGCTCCGGCCTCGGCAAGCCAAAGTTGCCGGGGGCTGCAGATGCAAGAATATAACCACGGCAAGCCAAGGCTGCCGGGGGCTACAGATTCAGATAAGTCTTTTATCCTCTATTGTGCATTTCCGTATGAAGTTGGGACATATGAAACCTCGTTTTGCTCCTAGACCACCGTGCTCCCCCTTTTTCCTGTACCCAAGTCCCTGGGTCAGAGCTGGGTTATAGTCGCGGTGGCAAGGAAATAAACGAGGGGCCTAACTCTACTTCGCCCCAGCCTCCGCCGAGAGCGTGAGAGTGGTCGACTGAAGTGAGGGGATGGCAAGGCCTGTTGCCGGGCGACAATGTTTATCTTAAAAATAACAAGGATTCATTCCTTCACATGGGCCTCGCTCACGCACAAAGAACCCGGCAAGCACCCTTTTTCATTAAAAACATCCCATATAGGTATAGTTCATACGGGATAAAAAACATGAGCAAGGGGATTACAAGTCTTAAAATTAACAAGTGCCCGCAGGCTTACAAACTAAAAAGAGATAAGATGCCCGTAATCCCTTTCTTGTCCCTCTCCTCAGAAGGTGGAACAAGATATAGGAGGGCAAAAAGAGCGCCTAGGCGAGGTGCGAGGAGCAGAAGGCACCAAGAGAACATCCCGGTGTCGGGAGAGAAGTTGGAAGATGAGGCAGCGGGCGGGCAATAGCGACGAAGGCGTCGGTGCCCGCGTACTCCGACTTGACGGCCGCCACCCGCCCTCTTCGCCTTCCCCAACCCTCCTATGCCAGCCGCCCAAGGAGTCGATGGGGAATGCGTCGATGGAGAGCTTGACGAGGAAGGCCCTCGGCAGGGCGCGTGGCCAAGGGAGGGGCAATGCGGTCAGTCGGAGTCGAGGTCGGCATCCCGTCGCTCGACGCCCTCGTCGTCGCTGTCGCTGTCCTCCTCGTCACTCCCTCTTGAGGAGGAATCTTCATCGTCGGAGGAGCTCTCCACGCAGCACTTTAGGCGAGTTCCAAGATCTCCAAAGACCTTGACGGAGAGCAGGCCATTCTCCATTAACTTGAAGTAGAGAACGAGCCCCGCCGTCAGGCTGTGGACATGAGCAAACGTCTTACATCCGCGACAGAGGTACATGACGTGGGGAGCGGGGAAGTCGACGTCAACCCGCGTGCCGCCGTTCCCGTAGCCCCTCATATGCAGCCTGAGGGTCTAGGGTGGATAGAGCTCCATCTCCCGAGCAAACGGGGTGGGGAGACGAAGACGATGGCGCGGTGGCCGGCGCAGCCTGATGAAGAAATCGCGAGGTTGGTCCCCGACGTGGCCCTCCATTGGGAGAGGCATCGTCGGCGGAGGCAAGGCCGGTGCGCCGCCCCGTCCCCCTCTTCCCCGAGCGCCACGGCGACCTCGGCCTCGCCCCCTCCCCCTTCCTCTCGTGGCCGGCTCCGCCACCGCGAGCTCTTGGGGAGGAGGGACGCGCTGTCGAGCAGCGACCCTCGCCGCCACCGTCGAAGGGCCGGCGCCTCCTCTCGCCATGGCAGATGGAGGAAAGAAGCCGAAGTGAATGAAGGTGGATGATGAAAAGATGTGGGATACCATCCCCCTTACCCTTCTTATAAAGGGGCGGGGTCGGGGCTCGGCCACCCCACTCGACCAATCCGGCCATCGGGGGCGCGGGGAATCGAGACCGACCCGCTGCCCCAATCAGCGACGGCCCGGTTTCCCGCCTCCACCGCCTGCCACCTGCATGGGAGACACGTGGCGAGCAAGCAGAATCGAGGGGACAGGTGAGGCGACCGTTCCCCACCCCGTGATCGCGGGGCGCGGACGCCTTGAAGACCACGACCCGAGTCCACTCAGTAAATGAGCCGCGCCACTGCGTCTCCCTCTTTTTATGGGGAAGGCGTGAGCCGCCTCTTTACCACGATGTGACGCATGCGTGCGGAGGCCGCCCCACGCATGACCCCCACGTCACGCGCAACCCTCCACGTCGCGCGTCCAACGCAGGTCGTGGGGAAGCGCAGCGGACGAAAAAGTTACTACGGTAAAAAGATCCGCCCCACCTGCCCACGCACCATTCTGGTCCTAGCCCAACAACGCGTCGCGCTTATGTGTGGCCCAGGCCCGGGGGCTCCTATCGGTGTACAAAAGTAGGGGCTCTCCTTTTGACCCCTTTAATTATGCACGGGCAGTCAGAGCCGCGCCCACGACCACACCGAGCAGGGCAGAGGAGGGAAGCCGGAGCACAAGACAGCCAAAGCAACGCCAAGAACCAGAGACCACAAAAAGAAGAAGGGTGAGGCAGACTCCCCCGGCAAGACCCTTGCGGGGGCGGCCTCCGTGGCCCCGGCAAGAGCCTTGCCGGGGCAACTTGCAGCGAGGCGCGCCACCCTTGAGCCCAAGGGTTTCCAACAACCACATTGGGACCAGGGCTCGGGAGGCACCTCTGTGATGGCATGCAGATCTTCGTCAAGATCATAAACATACAAGATCAGATGAGGACCAGAAGACGATGACCGTCGGCGGGATCCTAGCCGAGGAAATCCACGAGACCCCGGGCGAGCGCATTGCCGGGGACGACCGCGATGCCACGGCAAGACCCTTGCCGGGCCCCTGGCAAGGCCCTTGCCGAGGGCACCAGCGGGACCGCAGCCAGGCCCACGCCTGCCAAGACACACACTGCCATCCCCATGCAGCTGCTAGCTCAACCAGCTGGGCAGGCACCTGTGTGGCGACGAGCGGCCTCTACACCGACCCAGCAAGCACCTGCGTGGTGGCATGCATATCTTCATGAAGGCTCCACCACCGTGCCAGCCCAGTAGCCAGCGAACGTGGCGCCACGACACCTCGCCAGCTCGGACACATGTCGAAGCCAGGCGAGGGGGCGACAGCTGGGACATGCTTCCTTGTCGTCCCCGATAAATCAAGAGGGGCACGTCGGCAGCGCATTAAATGCGTTTGTCCGACGGTGCCAGAGGATAGACTCATCCACTGTACACCTTTCCACCTCCTGTATGCCATTGTGGCAACCCCTTTTTGTCTATAAAAGGAGGCCCGAGGCGACCAGGAGAAGGATTTGGATCTTTTGGGCAAATTACACCCTGTAGCTAGCTCAAGAAGGCAAGAACACTCAAATACATCCACCAAAGCAGGACTAGGGTATTACGCATCTCCGCGGCCCGAACCTGGGTAAACGATCTGTGTGCTTCCTGTCAGACCCGCTCTTTGCACAACCCCGCGCCCGCCAACCGTAGAAGGAGATCCCGGTGATTCCATAGGTGTCGATTTCCCCCGACAGCTCTAATGCATCTGTTGCATGGCATTCCCTACTCACTCACATTGATATCTATTGATGGGCATCTGCATAGCCCATTAATATGCCTAGTTGATGTGAGAGTATCTCCTTCCATTTGTCTTCTCCACAACCACCATATTCTATTCCACCTATAGTGCTATATCCAAGGCTCACACTCATGTATTGCATGAAAGTTGAAAAGGTTTGAGAATATCAAAACTATGAAACAATTGCTTGGCTTGTCATCAGGGTTGTGCATGATTTAATACTTTGTGTGATGAAGATGGAGCATAGCCAGACTATATGATTTTGTAAGGATAACTTTCTTTGGCCATGTTATTTTAAGAAGACACAATTATTTTATTAGTATGCTTGAAGTATTATTATTTTTATGTCAATATTAAACTTTTGTTTTGAATCTTATATATCTGAATATTCATGCCACAATAAATAAAATTACATGGATAAATATGTTAGGTTGCATTCCACATCAAGAAATCTGTTTTTATCATTTACCTACTCAAGGACGAGCAGGAATTAAGCTTGGGGATGCTTGATACGTCTCCAATGTATCTATAATTTTTTATTGTTCCATGCTATTATATTATCTGTTTTGGATGTTTTATATGCATTAATATGCTATTTTATATTATTTTTTGGACTAACTTATTAACCTTGAGCCTAGTGCCAGTTTCTGTTTTTTCCTTATTTTTGAGTTTCACGGAAAAGGAATATCAAACGGAGTCCAAATGGAATAAAACTTTCGCGATGATTTTTCTTGGACCAGAAGACATCCACGGAACTTGGAGGCCAAGTCAGAAGAGTCCCGAGAGCTCCACAAGCCCTCTGGGTGCGCCCTAGGGGGCGCCCCTAGCTTGTGGGCCCCTCAGGAGTCCACCGACCTCCCTCTCAGCTCTATAAATCCTCAAATATTCCCAAACCACCAGAAGCGTCCACAAAAATACTTTTCCGCCGCTGTAACCTTCTGTTCCTGTGAGATCCCATCTTGGGGCCTTTTCCGGCATCCTGCCGGAGGGGGATTCGATCACGGAGGGCTTCTACATCAACTCGATTGCCCTTCCGATGAAGCGTGAGTAGTTTACCACAGACCTATGGGTCCATAGCTAGTAGCTAGATGGCTTCTTCTCTCTCTCCGATCTTCAATACAATGTTCTCCTCAATGTTCTTGGAGATCTATCTGATGTAGTCTTCTTTTGCGGTGTGTTTGTCGAGATCCGATGAATTGTGGATTTATGATCAGATTATCTATGATATTATTTGAACCTTCTCTAAATTCTTATATGCATGATTTGATATCTTTATATTTCTCTTCGAATTATCGATTTGGTTTGGCCAACTAGATTGGTTCTTCTTGCAATGGGAGAGGTGCTTAGTTTTGGGTTCAATCTTGCGGTGTCCTCACCCAGTGACATAGTAGGGGTAGCGATGCATGTATTTGTATTGTTGCCATCAAGGGTAAAAAGATGGGGGTTTTATCATATTGCATGAGTTTATCCCTCTACATCATGTCATCTTACTTAAGGCGTTACTCCGTTCTTTATGAAATTAATACTCTAGATGCATGCTGGATAGCGGTCGATGTGTGGAGTAATATATGGTAGTAGATGTAGGCAGGAGTCGGTCTACTTGACACAGACGTGATGCCTATATGCATAATCATTGCCTTGGATATCGTCATAACTTTGCGCTTTTCTATCAATTGCTCGACAGTAATTTGTTCACCCACCATGTTATTTTCCTTCAAGAGAGAAGCCTCTAGTGAAACCTATGGCCCCTGGGTCTATTTTCCATCATATATTTTCAGATCTATAAACCAAAAAACCCAAAAATACCTTGCTGCAATTTATTTACTTTTATTTTGTTTTATGTTTTAGTAATCTTTTATATCTATCTCTATCAGATCTCACCTTTGCAAGTGACCGTGAAGGGATTGAAAACCCCTTAATCGCGTTGGGTGCAAGTGTTTGATTGTTTGTGCAGGTGCATAGATTGGAGACTTGCTTGTATCCGGCACGACATCGCGAGAGTGGTACTCCAAGCTCACTATCGGCGATGCGAAGACTCTAGCTTCTCCTGCATTGCCCAAAGGATAATCTTGATTGGAATCACCCCCTTGACATGATCGGGAATCACCCACCCTATCTCCTCCTTTATTGCATCCAATGTCATGCTTACTACGTGCTTCAGGAAAGTTTTCGCGCTCAGAAACTAGGAGCAGATGTCGTTGCACTTCGCCAGCAAGACCGCATCGCCGGAGCAAACCTCCTTCATTGCCCGCTTCCATCCCATACTTGCATTGCCATTCGCGAGTATTGGTTAATGCAAGTGTGGAGGTAGAGTGGTGAATGCGAGGAGAGGGAGGAGAGTTGTGAATGTGGGTGGGCAGGGAGAGTGGTGAATGAGAGGAGAGGGAGGAGAGTGGTGAATGCGAGTGGGTAGGAAGAGTGATGAATGCGAGTGGGTGGGTGGTTGTGTAGTCAAATGTGAGACTCTTGAATGTTGTGTGCTGTGAGTGGGTGGCCAAATGAGAATGGGTGGGCATGTGAGTGGTGAATGTTGCGTGTTGTGTGTTCAAATGCGATTTTCTCTGACTGAAATTAGTTCACCGTCAAGAACTAGTTCAATGACTAAAGCATGCATTTGCAAATAAAAAAAAGAGGAAACTGAACCAGCAAAGAGAGCTCTGAATATGCTCTATTTCTTTGTAATTTTTATTCGTTTCATTACAAAGTGAATAAGTAGCAAACAAAAGACAACAAACTGAATTGTGAAGGTAACTCTATTTATGATCGATCAACAACAAACAAGCATCAAATACATCATTATCTCTTTCGTCCAGCATGCCAAAAGACACCAAACTGACAACACTTTAGAGCAAACTCAACGGATTATTTAAATTTTGCAATTTATCTCCACACAAAAGATGACATTATAGAATGCCAAACTCACTATTCTTTCAATTTGCAAACTGATAAAATATCACTTGCTAGTTTCCATTCTGACTGCAACCCAAAAAGCAGTCTCTGCATCAATCCTATTAGATGAAAAAATAACGCAGTCAGGAAGGCAACTATTTTGTCACCCTATGGTCAAATCCTAGCCGTATTTATCTGTTAGATCATAGACTCAAGGGATTCGAGGATTGGAATACAGGAGTTATGTTATCCCAGTTTGACCCAATCCCACTGTGGTTAACTGGTCGAAGGGCGTTGTCACTCGCCATTGCTGCGTCGTCGCAGCTCCCTTAAGTCCCAGCAGTTCCCTCAAGCCCTCACGAGCCGCTCCAGTTCATATAGGGTGGATGGGGACAAAAGGTAGATGTGGCGGAGCAGTGGATTGGTCGACGACGGACCATCGAGTGGAGGCTGGATTGGGCAGACGATGGAAGAGATAAGGGAGGGCAATATATGCGGCGGAGGTGCAGCGCAATCGTTCTTCGGTTGCGGTCGGCGGACAGAGTCAGGGCGTCTGGCATTGCAGCGGCAGCGTGGGAGGAGCTACCCGGGATGGGGCAGTGCGAAATGAGAGAGAGTCGACCCAGCCCTAAGTCGGTCCCACATGTCATCATTTTAAGTTGTCCTATTTAGTAACTCAACCAAGTAACTGTCCAATGGGCTTGACCCGACGGAAACACTCCATTTAGGCATTTGCGAGGCTCGGAGTAGAGGTAGGAGGGGGAAAGTGAGAAAAATTAAGACAATGAGGCAAAACTGAGTAATACTATGGAATCAAGGGCATGAAAATAAAGAAAAAAAAAAGTAAGATAACATTATCTTATCAAACATTGTACATATCATAGCGAACCCTTTTTCACCTCTTATAATGCAAATTATATCATCCTAATTTCTTTAAAAAAAGACCTTGATAAGTACCACACGTGAGATGCATGCACATGGCAACTTCGAATGTTTTCGATGGCAAGTTTAGTTACACAAGAATATGGAAAATAAGTTGACAAGCATGACAACTTTCGCGCTTCGGTTTATTTTTGATAAAAACTTGCCGTGTGTCGCTGCAATTTGTCATCCTTGCATGACTGAAATTGTCATCGAAAAACGTTAAGGCCAGAGTGCCACGCACCTGACGTGTGACACTTATTATTTGAATAAAAAAAAAGACATCTCATATAATGAAGATAAATGTATCGTTTTTCTTTGTATAAGTGGTCAACCTAGTACAACAAAGACTATTCTTATGTTTTCTCTCTTTCACCTCAGCAATCTATGTCTGTGCCAAGTTAAGAAAGGAGAATTTTGTCAGAAAAAAAGTTTTGGCCCACTGTCGGAATAAAACTATCCGTGCCGGCTGCGTCGGGAGGCGGAGGCGGAGCCACCGCTTTGAGAGACGTCTCCTTCGTTTCTCTCCACAATCCATCCTAGCTTCACACTAAAATGGAAGTGTTGAGAAAATTCGTGCAAAGTGAGCTGCGCAATCCTCCCACAACCCTCGCGCCTAGCGCTTTTGTGTCGTCCGCCGCCGAGGAAACCCGCCGCCTCCTCCTCAGCGCCGTCAGCTCCGGCAACCGCCTCCCACCCCTCACCGTCAAACTGCTCCACGGCCGCCTCCTCCGTCTCGGCATCCTCGACGACCTTTACACGTACCTCCTTCGCGCGCTCTCCTCCTCCGGCCTCCACCTCCATGTCCTCCGCCTATACTCCCTCTTTCCCAAACCCTCCCACCTGGCCTTGCCGGTAGCCCTCAAGTCCGCCTCCCGCCTCCGCAACCCTCTCAGAGTCGGCGAGCAGCTGCACGCGCGCTCCCTCAAGCTCCCTTCCGACTCCACCCCTCACATTCTCACGTCCCTGCTAAGTCTGTACGCTAAATGTGGGCTTTTGCAACACGCACGGAGCGTGCTCGAAGAAATGCCCTGCCCCAGCACAGTCTCTTGGACCGCACTCATCACCGCGTATATGGACGCGGGGCGTTCCAGGGAAGCTGTTGCCGTTGCGAGGGATGCGTTCGCTAGTGGAATGCGTCCGGACAGCTTCATGGCTGCGCGGGTCCTGACCGCGTGCTCCCGGGTCACGGATTTGGGCACCGGGGAGGCAGTGTGGAGGACCGCAGAGCGGGAGGGGATCACGAGCAGTGTGTTTGTGGCAACTGCAGCGGTGGATTTGTATATCAAATGCGGTGCGATGGCCAAGGCAAGGGAGGTGTTTGACCGGATGCCGGAGAAGAATGTAGTGGCTTGGGGTGCTATGGTTAGCGAATACGCTTCCAACGGGCATCCGCAAGAGGCTCTGCAGCTCTTCTTTGCAATGCAGGCTCAGGGAGTGAGACCAAATTGCAGGACGGTAGCTGGTGCACTCTCAGCGTGCACGCAGTTGGGTGCATTTGATCTGGCACAGCAGGTTATTGCTGTGGTGGACTGGGATCAGCTTCTTGACAACCCAGTTCTAGGGACTGCGTTGATCGAAATGTACTCCAAGTTTGGGAACACGGCCGAGGCATGGTTCGTGTTCCAGCAGATGAGAAAGAGGGGCATTACTGTTTGGAACGCCATGGTTTTGGGGCTCAGCATGACTGGACATGATAGGTCTGTGTTTGCCCTTGTAGGCCAGATGGAGAAGTCAGGAATGAAATTGAATGGCATGACTTTCATGAGCCTTCTCTACAGCTGTACTCATGCCGGCCTTGTACAAGATGGACGGCGCTACTTCCATAACATGACTCAGTTATACCGCATTGCTCCTAGGATTGAGCACTACGGTTGTATGATCGATCTTCTCAGTCGCGCTGGGTTGCTCAAGGAGGCTCATCGGCTTATTAATGAAATGCCAATGCAGGCAAATGTTGCTGTCTGGGGTGCACTTCTTGGTGGCTGCAAGATTCACCGAGACGCAGAGCTTGCAGAACATGCCTTGAAACAGCTCATTCTGCTAGAGCCATGGAACTCTGGGAACTATTTCATGCTCTCCAACATATACTCTAATAGCGGCAGATGGAAGGATGATGCAAAGCTTAGATTGCACATGAAGGCGATAGGGGTCAAGGAGGTCCCTGGATATAGCTGGGTTGACTTTGATGGTAAGGTCCACAAGTTCCATGTTGGAGACAACTGGCATCCCCTCATGGATCAAATATACAAAAAGCTAGATGAATTAAGCATGGAAATGAAAGCCATAGGTTACAAACAAACTACTGATGAGGAGAAGGAGCACCCTCTAGTTCATCACAGCGTGAAACTCGCCGTTGCATTTTGCCTTCTCACCACCAGACCAGGGGAGGCCATTAGGGTCATCAAGAACACCAGGGTTTGCACCGACTGTCACACTGATATTAAACTTATATCGAGGATAACTCACCGGGAGATCATTGTTCGGGATAACAGCAGATTTCACTGTTTCAGATATGGCAGTTGCTCTTGTAATGACTACTGGTAGAAGTAGAAATATGATGTCCGGTTACAAAAGATTAGCAGCATACTTTTTAACTTGTAAATTAGAGTTAGCTAGATTTTTAGTTACACATGCCGTATTGAGGTTTTTTTTTTCTCAATTGTTTCGGCTGTAAGTAATCTGAAGGTGCTGGTTTGTTTACAGCTACTATTTATCACAGAAATTAAAATTTCTCAATGCTGCTGAAATTTCCATGCCCCTTTTAGTTGTTAAATTTCTTGGTGTACTTTCAGATCCTGGTGTTCAGGCCAGTGCTAGATACATTCATTTGAGCAACAAGTAATCCCGGACGGAGGAAGTATGATGCATGAACTTGCAGAATTAGTTGTTGCAATATTTGACCTGCGTTGCTCAGAACAGTTCATCTGTACATTATCAGGACGAACTGCAGATACATATGACTCAAGGATAAGGCTAAATCCAAATGCATAACCAATGCCTTTTTACCCTTTTTATTGTGAGCAATACATTTTTACTCTTGATGCTTTCCAGGAATGTCCATCTGCACTTCTGCAGCAAGAACCTCAATATGATCTCTATACATTTTTACTTAGGTAACCGAGCTCCATCATTCAAGATCTCGCTACTTGAAATTCAGATCCCTAAGGATACCTAAGAGTATCTCCAGCAGTTTCCCTATAAAACTTCACCTATAGATGCGTTTAGGGGCTCTTCCTGTAAAATTTCTAGGTGTGAAAGGTGTGTGGCTATAGCAGTTCCCCAGTAAACCTCTCTCTAAGCTGGCCTGACATATGTGTTTCATGTGTCCGTGGCTAATCTCTCTCTATCTTTCTCTCCGGCGTGCACGAAGACACCGATAGAGCTCCGGCGACCTGCGGATTTTGATTTTAGGAGCATTTGAATTTTTTTGACCCAAACATCACTTTTACTCTTTAAATTTGAGTTTTAGGAGACCTGCTAGAGATGGTCTGAGAGAGCAAACATAATATGTGTCCCTGAGAACATTCCGAGAGAGCAAACATAATATGGATTCAATCTTCTACTTAGAGATGTTTTATTTGTTCTATCATGTCATAGAAACTTAATTAGTGTTTCTTGTTTGGACAAAGATAATTATGAATGTTATTTTGGACATGGCAAGTGTGCCATATGGTTAAATAATGCTTATGTGGGTGATGCTTTACTACACGATGAGCTTTATTTGTTATCACTTTGTGAAAAAGTTTATTCTGTATGCAATGTGAAAGAACATGTTTCCGCGTCGAATAAAGAACAAAAGAAAAGAAAGAGAACATTCGACTCATCAAAATTATGGCATTGTCGCTTGGGTCATATTTCCAAGGGGAGAATAGAAAGATTAGTCAAAAGTGAAATTCTTTCTCCGCTAGAATTCTCAGACTTAGAACAATGCATAGATTGCATTAAAGGAAAGTATATAAAAAATCAAAAAAGGTGCAATCCATAGCACAGGCACACTAGAAATCATTCACACTGACATTTGTGGACCATTTCTGGTGAAAAGTGTGGATGGATATGACTCGTTCATAACATTCACAGATGACTACTCTCGCTATGGATATATTTATCCAATCAAATAAAGATCTAAAGCGTTGGATAAATTTAAAACATTCAAAGCTGAAGTTGAAAATCAGCATGATAAAAGAATAAAGATAGTAAGATCCGACCGTGGGGGAGAGTACTACGGTCGGCACATTCCATATGGCCAAGTCCCTGGACCTTTTGCAAAGTTCTTGCAGGAGACTGGCATAGTAGCCTAGTATTCAATGTCGGGCGAGCCTCAGCAAAATGGAGTAGCTGAAAGGTGTAACCGTACACTTATGGACATGGTGTGCAGCATGATGAGTTACTCCACCTTGCCATTGGGATTATGGATGGAGGCGCTTAAAACCGTCATTCACATTCTCAATAGAGTACCAAGCAAGTCGGTGCCCAAAACACCGTACGAGCTATGGACATGAAGAGTGCCCTCCCTACAACACTTCAGGGTGTGGGGATGCCCTGCTGAGGCCAAAATGTTTAATCCAAACATTGCAAAGTTAGATCCCAGAACAGTGAGTTGCCACTTCATTGGCTATCCAGACAGATCAATGGGTTTTCGTTTCTACTGCGCAGACAGATATACAAAGTTTGTAGAAACAAGACATGCAGTCTTCTTAGAGGACGAAATGATGAGGGGGAGCTTGGTAGCTCGGAAATCTGATCTTGAGGAGAAGAGGGTGCATGCACCTAATCCGATGATTCAGGAGCCATTTTTCTTACTACCAGTTGTAACTCCTGAAGGAAATATGCCCTAGAGGCAATAATAAAGTTATTATTTATTTCCTTATATCATGATAAATGTTTATTATTCATGCTAGAATTGTATTAACCGGAAACATGATACATGTGTGAATACATAGACAAACAGAGTGTCACTAGTATGCCTCTACTTGACCAGCTCGTTGATCAAAGATGGTTATGTTTCCCAGCCATTGACATGAGTTGTCATTTGATTAACGGGATCACATCATTAGGAGAATGATGTGATTGACTTGACCCATTCCGTTAGCTTAGCACACGATCGTTTAGTATTCTGCTATTGCTTTCTTCATGACTTATACATGTTCCAATGACTATGAGATTATGCAACTCCCGTTTACCGGAGGAACACTTTGTGTGCTACCAAACATCACAACGTAACTGGGTGATTATAAAGGTGCTCTACAGGTGTCTCCGAAGGTACTTGTTGGGTTGGCGTATTTTGAGATCAGGATTTGTCACTCCGATTGTCGGAGAGGTATCTCTGGGCCCACTCAGTAATGCACATCACTATAAGCCTTGCAAGCATTGTAACTAATGAGTTAGTTGCGGGATGATGTATTACGGAACGAGTAAAGAGACTTACCGGTAACGAGATTGAACTAGGTACTGAGATACCGACGATCGAATCTCAGGCAAGTAACATACTGATGACAAAGGGAACAACGTATGTTGTTATGCGGTTTGACCGATAAAGATCTTCGTAGAATATGTGGGAGCCAATATGAGCATCCAGGTTCCGCTATTGGTTATTGACCGGAGACGTATCTCGGTCATGTCTACATAGTTCTCGAACCCGTAGGGTCCGCACGCTTAAAGTTAGATGACAGTTACATTATGAGTTTATGTGTTTTGATGCACCGAAGGAGTTCGGAGTCCCGGATGAGATCAGGGACATGACGAGGAGTCTCAAAATGGTCGAGACGTAAAGATCGATATATTGGACGACTATATTCGGACATCGGAAAGGTTCCGAGTGATTCGGGTATTTTTCGGAGTACCGGAGAGTTACGGGAATTCATATTGAGCCTTAATGGGCCATACGGAAAGGAGAGAAAGGCCCCAAAGGGTGGCCGCACCCCTCCCCATGGACTAGTCCGAATTGGACTAGGGAGGGGGCGCCCCCTTCTGTCTTCTCCTTCTCCCTTCCCTTCTCCTACTCCAACAAGGAAAGGAGGAGTCCTACTCCCGGTGAGAGTAGGACTCCCCCCTTGGCGCGCCCTCCTCCTAGGCCGGCCGCCTCCCCCTTGCTCCTTTATATATGGGGCCAGGGGGCACCCCAAAGACACAACAATTGATCTATTGATCTCTTAGCCGTGTGCGGTGCCCCCCTCCACCATAATCCACCTCGATAATATTGTAGCGGTGCTTAGGCGAAGCCCTGCGTCGGTAGACCATCATCATCGTCACCACGCCGTCGTGCTGACGGAACTCTCCCTCAAAGCTCGGCTGGATCGGAGTTCGAGGGACGTCATTGAGCTGAACGTGTGCTGAACTCGGAGGTGCCGTACGTTCGGTACTTGGATCGATCTGATCGTGAAGACGTACGACTACATCAACCGCGTTGTGTTAACGCTTCCGCTTTCGGTCTACAAGGGTACGTGGACAACACTCTCTCCTCTCGTTCCTATGCATCACCATGATCTTGCGTGTGCGTAGATTTTTTTTGAAATTACTACGTTCCCCATCAGTGGCATCCGAGTCTGGTTTTATGTGTAGATGTCATATGCACGAGTAGAACACAAGTGAGTTGTGGGCGATATAAGTCATACTGCTTACCAGCATGTCATACTTTGGTTCGGCGGTATTGTTGGATGAAGCGGCCCGGACCGACATTACGCGTACGCTTACGCGACACTGGTTCTACCGACGTGCTTTGCACATAGGTGGCTGGCGGGTGTTAGTTTCTCCAACTTTAGTTGAACCGAGTGTGGCTACGCCCGGTCCTTGCGAAGGTTAAAACAGCACCAACTTGACAAACTATCGTTGTGGTTTTAATGCGTAGGTAAGAACGGTTCTTGCTAAGCCCGTAGCAGACACGTAAAACTTGCAACAACAAAGTAGAGGACGTCTAACTTGTTTTTACAGGGCATGTTGTGATGTGATATGGTCAAAGCATGATGCTAAATTTATTGTATGAGATGATCATGTTTTGTAACCGAGTTATCGGCAACTGGCAGGAGCCATATGGTTGTCGCTTTATTGTATGCAATGCAATCGCCCTGTAATGTTTTACTTTATCACTAAGCGGTAGCGATAGTCGTAGAAGCATAAGATTGGCGAGACGACAACGATGCTACGATGGAGATCAAGGTGTCGCGCCGGTGACGATGGTGATCATGACGGTGCTTCGGAGATGGAGATCACAAGCACAAGATGATGATGGCCATATCATATCACTTATATTGATTGCATGTGATGTTTATCTTTTATGCATCTTATGTTGCTTTGATTGACGGTAGCATTATAAGATGATCCCTCACTAAATTAGCAAAGTATAAGTGTTCTCCCTGAGTATGCACCGTTGCGAAAGTTCTTCGTGCTGAGACACCACGTGATGATCGGGTGTGATAGGCTCTACGTTCAAATAGAACGGGTGCAAAACAGTTGCACACGCGGAATACTCAGGTTAAACTTGACGAGCCTAACATATAACAGATATGGCCTCGGAACACTGAGACCGAAAGGTCGAGCGTGAATCATATAGTAGATATGATCAACATAAATGATGTTCACCATTGAAACTACTCCATCTCACGTGATGATCGGACATGGTTTAGTTGATATGGATCACGTGATCACTTAGAAGATTAGAGGGATGTCTATCTAAGTGGGAGTTCTTAAGTAATATGATTAATTGAACTTAAATTTATCATGAACTTAGTCCTGATAGTATTTTGCAAATTATGTTGTAGATCAATAGCTCGCGTTGTTGCTTCCCTATGTTTATTTTGATATGTTCCTAGAGAAAAATTATGTTGAAAGATGTTAGTAGCAATGATGCGGATTGGATCCGTGATCTGAGGATTATCCTCATTGCTGCACAGAAGAATTATGTCCTTGATGCACCGCTAGGTGACAGACCTATTGCAGGAGCAGATGCAGACGTTATGAACGTTTGGCTTGCTCAATATGATGACTACTTGATAGTTTAGTGCACCATGCTTAACGGCTTAGAATCGGGACTTCAAAGACGTTTTGAACGTCATGGACCATATGAGATCTTCCAGGAGTTGAAGTTAATATTTCAAGCAAATACCCGAGTTGAGAGATATGAAGTCTCCAACCAGTTCTATAGCTAAAAGATAGAGGAGAATAGCTCAAGCAGTGAGTATGTGCTCAGATTGTCTGGGTACTACAATCGCTTGAATCAAGTGGGAGTTAATCTTCCAGATAAAATAGTGATTGACAGAATTCTCTAGTCACCATCACCAAGTTAGTAGAACTTCGTGATGAACTATAGTATTCAAGGGATGACAAAAGTAATTCCCAAGCTCTTCGTGATGCTGAAATCGACGAAGGTAGAAATCAAGAAAAACATCAAGTGTTGATGGTTAACAAGACCACTAGTTTCAAGAAAAGGGCAAAGGGAAGAAGGGGAACTTCAAGAAGAACGGCAAGCAAGTTGCTGTTCAAGTGAAGAAGCCCAAGTCTGGACCTAAGCCTGAGACTGAGTGCTTCCACTGCAAAGGGACTGGTCACTGGAAGCGGAACTGCCCCAAGTATTTGGTGGATAAGAAGGATGGCAAAGTGAACAAAGTTATATTTGATATACATGTTATTGATGTGTACTTTACTAGTGTTTATAGCAATCCCTCGGTATTTGATACTGGTTCAGTTGCTAAGAGTAGTAACTCGAAACGGGAGTTGCAGAATGAACAGAAACTAGTTAAGGGCGAGGTGACGATGTGTGTTGGAAGTAGTTCCAAGATTGATATGATCATCATCGCACACTCCCTATACTTTCGGGATTGTGTTGAACCTAAATAAGTGTTATTTGGTGTTTGCGTTGAGCATGAATATGATTTGATCATGTTTATTGCAATACGGTTATTCATTTAAGTTAGAGAATAATTGTTGTTCTGTTTACATGAATAAAACCTTATATGGTTACACACCCAATGAAAATGGTTCATTGGATCTCGATCGTAGTGATACACATATTCATAATATTGAAGCCAAAAGATGCAAAGTTAATAATGATAGTGCAACTTATTTGTGGCACTGCCGTTTAGGTCATATTGGTGTAAAGAGCATGAAGAAACTCCATGTTGATGGGCTTTTGGAATCACTTGATGCTTGCGAACCATGCCTTATGGGCAAGATGACTAAGACTCCGTTCTCCGGAACAATGGAGCGAGCAACTGACTTATTGGAAATAATACATACTGATGTATGCGATCCGATGAGTGTTGAGGCTCGCGGCGGGTATCATTATTTTCTGACCTTCACAGATGATTTGAGCAGATATGGGTATATCTACTTGATGAAACACAAGTCTGAAACATTTGAAAAGTTCAAAGAATTTCAGAGTGAAGTGGAGAATCATCGTAACAAAAATAAAAGTTTCTACGATATGATCGCAGAGGTAAAATATTTGAGTTACGAGTTTGGCCTTCAATTAAAACAATGTGGAATAGTTTCACAAACTCATGCCACTTGGAACACCACAGCATAATGGTGTGTCCAAACGTCATAACCGAACTTTATTGGATATAGTGCAATCTATGATGTCTCTTACCGATTTACCACTATCGTTCTGGGGTTATGCATTAGAGACAGCTGCATTCACATTAAATAGGGCACCGTCTAATCCGTTGAGACGACACCGTATGAACTATGGTTTGGCAAGAAACCTAAGCTGTCGTTTCTTAAAGTTTGGGGTTGCGATGCTTATGTGAAAAAGTTTCAACATGATAAGCTTGAACCCAAATCGGAGAAGTGCGTCTTCATAGGATACCCAAAATGTTGGGTACACCTTCTATCACAGATCCGAAGGCAAGATCTTTGTTGCTAAGAATGGATCCTTTCTCGAGAAGGAGTTTCTCTCGAAAGAAGTGAGTGGGAGGAAAGTAGAACTTGATGAGGTAACTGTACCTGCTCCCTTATTGGAAAGTAGTTCATCACATAAATCAGTTTCTGTGACTCCTACACCAATTAGTGAGGAAGCTAATGATGATGATCATGTAACTTCAGATCAAGTTACTACCGAACCTCGTAGGTCAGCCAGAGTAAGGTCCGCACCAGAGTGGTTCGGTAATCCTGTTCTGGAGGTCATGTTACTTGACCATGACGAACCTACGAACTATGAAGAAGCGGTGGTGAGCCTAGATTCCGCGAAATGGATTGAGGCCATGAAATCTGAGATGAGATCCATGTATGAGAACAGAGTATGGACTTTGATTGACTTGCCCAATTATCGACGAGCCATTGAGATTAAATGGATCTTCAAGAGGAAGATGGACGCTGATAGTAGTGTTACTATCTACAAAGCTAGAATTGTCGCAAAAGGTTTTCGACAAGTTCAAGGTGTTGACTACGATGAGAGTTTCTCACTCGTATCTATGCTTAAGTCTGTCCGAATCATGTTAGCAATTGCCGCATTTTATGAAATCTGGCAAATGGATAAACAAAAATGCATTCCTTAATGGATTTATTAAAGAAGAGTTGTATATGATGCAACCAGAAGGTTTTTTCAATCCTAAAGGTGCTAACAAAATATGCACGCTCCAGCGATCCATCTATGGACTGGTGCAAGCATCTCGGAGTTGGAATATACACTTCGATAAGTTGATCAAAGGATATAGTTTTATACAGACTTGCGGTGAAGCCTGTATTTACAAGAAAGTGAATGGGAGCACTACAGCATTTCTGATAAGTATATGTGAATGACATATTGTTGATCGGAAATAATGTAGAATTATTCTGCAAAGCATAAAGGATTGTTTTAAAGGAGTTTTTCAAAGAAAGATCTCGGTGAAGCTGCTTACATATTGAGCATCAAGATCTATAGAGATAGATCAAGACGCTTGATAAGTTTTTTCAATGAGTACATACCTTAACAAGATTTTGAAGTAGTTCAAAATGGAACAGTCAAAGAAAGAGTTCTTGCCTGTGTTACAAGGTGTGAAATTGAGTAAGACTCAAAGCCCGACCACGGCGGAAGATAGAAAGAGAATGAAAGTCATTCCCTATGCCATAGGTTCTACAAAGTATGCCATGATGTGTACCAGATCTATTGTATACCCTACCACTGAGTTTGGCAAGGGAGTACAATAGTGATCTAGGAGTAGATCACTGGACAGCGGTCAAAAATTATCCTTAGTGGAATAAGGATATGTTTCTCGATTATGGAGGTGAAAAAAGGTTCGTCGTAAAGGGTTACATCGATGCAAGTTTTTGACACTGATCCAGATGACTCTAAGTCTCAATCTGGATACATATTTAAAGTGGGAGCTATTAGCTAGAGTAGCTCCGTGCAGAGCATTGTAGACATAGAATTTGCAAAATACTTACGGATCTGAATGTGACAGACCCGTTGACTAAAAATATCTCACAAGCAAAACATGATCACACCTTAGTACTCTTTGGGTGTTAATCACATAGCTATGTGAACTAGAATACTGACTCTAGTAAACCCTTTGGGTGTTGGTCACATATCAATGTGAACTATGGGTGTTGAGCACATAAAGATGTGAACTATTGATGTTAAATCACATGGCGATGTGAACTAGATTATTGACTCTAGTGCAAGTGGGAGACTGAAGGAAATATGCCCTAGAGGCAATAATAAAGTTATTATTTATTTCCTTATATCATGATTGTAAGGGCATATTTATCCCTAAGATGTTTTGGTGATTGATGACAATGCTTTTGCGGACTAATCGTGTGCATTAATTGTTTCCAGAGATTCATCCTTTTGGCACGAGACGATTCCCTCCCCTCGGAGCTTGAAGCGAAGACGGTGTAGTCCTTTCGAATTAGTTTGGTGGACTAGTTTCATAGGGATCACCGTACTATCAAGAGGGGGTCCGCTTTGGAAAGGCTAGGGCGGAATCATCACGTACACTTCCTTTGCCCCCCCCCTCCGAGCCTTTCCGCTTCTATGATGGGCTCGTTCCCCTTTTCAGTGTGCCCTCTCTGGTCCCAGCGGTAGTACCGCGGGCCGGAGCGGTAGTGCCGCTTGGGTGCTATAAGCGGTAGTACCGCTCCAGAGCGGTAGTACCGCTGGTGGCCCCCAGCCGTAGTACCGCTGCGGTCTCGTGCTAGTACCGCCTCGATTCGAGGGGTCTTTTTTCGTGTCGGGTTTCACGGTACTAGCCGCGGTAGTGGGGGCCGTAGTACCGCTCGTATGCGGTAGTACCGCCCTGACCACCGCGGTAGTACCGCTCTAGGCCCAGCGGCAGTACCGCGAGGGGGAGCGGTAGTACCGCTTATAGGGCAAGCGGTAGTACCGCTGGCCAAGCGGTAGTACCGCTCTCTACATGGCTGAAGTGGGGGGTAACGGTTGGATTGTTCCCCCCACTATAAAAGGGGTTCTTCTTCCCCAAAGTTGACCTACCTCTTCCCCCAAAAGCTCCATTGTTGCTCCAAGCTCCATTTTCGCCCGATCTCTCTCCCTAGCCAATCAAACTTGTTGATTTGCTCGGGATTGGTTGAGAAGGCCCCGATCTACACTTCCACCAAGAGAAATTTGATTCCCCCCACTTATCCCTAGCGGATCTTGTTACTCTTGGGTGTTTGAGCACCCTAGACGGTTGAGGTCACCGCGGAGCCATAGTCCATTGTGGTGAAGCTTTGTGGTGTCGTTGGGAGCCTCCAATTAAGTTGTGGAGATTGCCCCAACCTTGTTTGTAAAGGTCCGGTCACCGCCTTCAAGGCCACCAATAGTGGAATCACGGCATCTCGCATCGTGTGAGGGCGTGAGGAGAATACGGTGGCCCTAGTGGCTTCTTGGGGAGCATTGTGCCTCCACACCACTCCAACGGAGACGTACTTCCCCTCAAAAGGAAGGAACTTCGGTAACACATCCTCGTCTTTCACCGGTTCCACTCTTGGTTATCTCGTCCCTTTACCTCCCCAAGTTTACTCGTGTTATATCTCTTATTTGCTTGCGTGCTTGTTGTCATTGCATCATATAGGTTGCTCACTTAGTTGCATATCTAGACAACCTATTTTGATGCAAAGTTTAATTTGGTAAAGAAATCTAAAAATTGTTAGTTGCCTATTCACCCCCCTCTAGTCAACTATATCAATCCTTTCAATTGGTATCAGAGCCTCGTCTCTTTTTAAGGACTTTACCGTCCGAAGAGTATGGTTGACGTCGTAGACGGTGTGGAGGAGCACTCCGGTGTGAGTCCGGTCTCGTCTACGGGAGATGGGGGAACCGCGGTCTCTCGTGAGGAATTAAATGTGGCGTTGGACACATTGAAAACCTCCATGACTACCGAGGTCGAAAGCATGTTTAATAAATACTTAGAAGGGCTTAAGCTTTCCACCGCATCATTGAAAGTGGGTGATCCCGCCAACAAGGTGGCGGATGCTACCTCCGACAAAAGGGAAGCTACTAGCGAGAAAGCTCCTTCTTCTAGTGGTAAAAAGGGCACCGGCATCTTTGCCCATGTGGAACCTCCACCTGTCTATGGTGGACCGCTCCCTTCCACTCATTTGAATCATGCCGGCCCGGCTCCTAAGATTGAAAGAATGTAGATTTTGATTCTTGGGTCTATCGTTTTAAGCGTCATTTAAATCATGTGAACACTAACCTTTGGAGAATCATTGAAGAAGGTTTCTCTCCGCATGACTGAAGTAACTTCACTCCTAGAGAAGTTGTGGATCATCAATTCAATGAGAATGCTCTCTTCATCATCCAAGAAGCAATCCCACCTGAAGATCTTCCTCATCTCCGGCCTTACACCGTGGCCAAAGATGCTTGGCTCCAAGTTGTTTCCCTCTATCGGGGAAGCGCAAGCATTCAACGCTCCAACTATGAAGTGGTGCAAGATGAAGCCGACGAGTTTGCAATGAAAGAAGATGAAGAACCTCGTGAGCTTTTTCGGAGAGTAACCAAACTCGCGGTCTCTCTCCGAGATCATGGAAGTAAGGACACGGATGACAATTGGATCAAGCACAAATTCCTCAAGGCAATGATGCCCTACCACAAAGCCATGTCCTCAGTAATTCGTCAAAGGCCGGACTTCCACACCTTGTCATCAAGTGCAAGTGTTGGATGAGTTTGTTGCTATGAGCATCTTGGACAAGACCGCCGACAATGCGGTTCTTCACTCTCAAAGAGTAAAGAAGCCCAACCTTGCTCTAAAGGCCAAGGTTAGTATGGAGGAAGAGGATGAAGAGGAAGAAGAGGAGGGCAACCTCGAAGATACGAAGTATGCCTATCATGAACACATGGCTCTTGCTTCAAGGCAATTTTGGAGCAAGAAGAACACAAGGCCAAACTTCAACAAGAGCAATTCAAGTGGCGCAAAGGGCAAGCAACGAGTGAGAACTTGCTTCAATTGTTGCAATGTGAGCCACTTTGTTGCGGAGTGCCCTTACGAGAAGAGGGAAGACAATGGTGGCAAGTTCATTAGAAAGGACAAGGCCAAGTCGTTCCCCAACAAGAGCAACTTCACCAAGAAGACTCCTCCCAAGGCATTGGTGGTACAAGAAGAGTACAACGAGGATGATGACGATGATGAAGATGGTGAGTCGGTTGCCATGGCCTCCGTTGCCATTGCGAATACTCCACGGATGTCTCTCTTCGACTCACCCAATGAGAACATCACCGCCAAGTGCCTCATGGCTAAAGCCACCAATAAGGTAACCTCCAACATCAAAACTACCATCATTAATCATCCTTCTTCGACGGATAGCATTGATGAACATGAGGGGACAAATGTGGAGGAAAATGAGTTTGAGACCTTTATGGGTAAACTCAAGGGTAAATCCAAGAAGCACTTCGTTGCTCTCTTGGAACAACTTGGTGAAGCCAATGACATGATCGAGGCTCACGAAGATACCATCTCTAAGATGGAGGGGCGTAGTCGTGACTATGCCGATGAGATTTCGGATCTTTCCAATGCTCTTGACGAAGAGCGTGGTCTTCGTTTGGCTCTTGAGGAGTCATACAACGATGATCATGCTAAGTTAAAGAAAGATCTTGATCATGCTCTTGTTGTGTCTCGTGTGCTAAACTCCGAGAAGGCAAAACTTGGGGTTGATCTTGCTAGACTTAAAGAGGAGTTTGACATTCTCGACAAGGCTCACAAAGTCTTGAAGGGCGTTCATGCTAGCCTCAAGGAGTCTCATGATCAACTCCAAGTAAAGCTAACTAAGGAGAAAGCCACCTTTCCTCATATGGTGTTAATTGATAATGCAAATGCTACTAACCCTTGTTGTGAGCATGTGCATCTTGTTGAGGAGAATGCTAAGTTGAAGGAGCAACTTGAGAAAGGCCTTGTGTCATGCATACAAGGTGAGAAGAACCTCAACGACCTTTTGAGAAACCAAAAGGAAGTTGTGGCCAAGGAGGGGATTGGGTTCGCACCCAAGCCCAAGAACAAGAAGAAGAATGACAAGACCAAACGACCTCCTCCTCTCAAGCAAACTTTTGTGAAGGAGGGAGAGGGTACTTCCAAGGAGAAGAAGAACAATGCGAAGGGTGACGGTGTCAAGAAGGGCAATACCACCCCATCCAACAAAGCCGGCGACTTTAATCCTTCTTATGTGTTATGCCGTGCAAGTGATGGGCATGTTTATGCCAAATTTGTTGGTTCTCCTCATGAGTATATTGAATGGTCCATTTGGGTTCCTAAGACCCTTGTTACTAACATCAAAGGACCCATTACAAAATGGGTACCTAAAACCAAGCATTGATCTCTTGTAGGTGTTTGCTTCTGGTGGGGGATCATGGTTGCTCAATAGTGGAGCTACAAATCATATGACCGGAAGCAAGGACTTGGTGGTGGACGTGCACAAGATTCCATCTATGCCCACCAATGTCGAGTGGGGTGATGCCTCGTCTTCTAAGGTATTGGGACTCGGCAAAGTTGTCATTTCTCATGATCTCACGATCGAGAAGGTCATGCTAGTTGAGTCCCTTGCATACAATTTACTTTCCGTTCGTCAACTTGCTACCATGGTCTTTGCCACTTTCTTTGATATTGATACCGTGACACTCTTGTGGAGCAAGACTCTTAAAGTAGCCTTTGTTGGGCATGTCGAGAATGGTCTCTATGTGATTAACTTTTCGGAGCGACCCACTAAGACCGCGACATGCCTAATGGCTAAAGTTGACGTGGGATGGCTTTGGCATCACCGTTTAGCCCATGTCAATATGAGATCTTTGCAAAGTCTTCTCAAGGGGGACCATGTCCGTGGACTAACGAACGTTAGTTTTGCTAAAGATTGTGCTTGCAGTGCTTGTATCGAAGGAAAGCTTCATGAGAAGGCTCACCCTCCCACGACACTCATTTACTCGAAGAGGCCTTTGGAGCTCCTTCATTTGGATCTCTTTGGGCCTCCATCCTTTGATAGTCTTGGGGGTAGAAAGTATTGCTTGGTAATTGTGGATGACTATTCAAGATACACTTGGGTGTATTTCTTCAAGAGGAAGAGTGAGACCCAACAAACCGTCATTGACTTTGCAAATGAAGCCCAACGTCAACACAATGCAAAGATCTTGACAATAAGAAGTGACAATGGCACCGAGTTCAAGAACTACACCTTGGATGAGTTTCTTAGTGATGAGGGGATCAAGCATCAATATTCCGCACCTTACACCCCTCAACAAAATGGTGTTGCGGAGAGGAAGAACCGGAAGTTGATGGATGCGGCAAGGACCATGATGGCGGAGTTCAAGTCTCCATACAACTTTTGGGCCGAAGCCATCAACACCGCGTGTCATGCTTCAAATCGGCTCTATCTCCGCAAAGGCTTGAAGAAGACTCCATATGAGATACTCACTGGTAACAAGCCCAACCTCAAGTACTTTCGGGTGTAAGTGTTTCATTCTCAAGAAAGGTGTTCGTTTGTCTAAATTCGAGACTAGAGCTCATGAGGGCATATTTGTTGGTTATGCTACAAACTCCCATGCTTAATGTATTCTCAATAAGTCCACGGGACTTATTGAGGAGACGTGTAACGTGGAGTTTGATGAGAATAACGGCTCCCACGTGGAGCAAAGTGGCACTTGTGATGTAGGTGATGAAATTCCTCCCCAAGCCATAAGAAGAATGGGTGTTGGTTGTATCCTACCCATTGAGGAACCCCTTGTGGCCGAAGGAGAAGGACAATGCTCCACTCGAGTGGAGCCATCAGCAACCCAAGACCCACATGCTTCCGAAGAACAAAGTGAAGGCCCTCAACCTCATGAACAAGATCAAGGGCAAGATCAACCTCAAGATGGTGGTGATCCACCAAATGATGCCCAAGGTCAAGTTACCCCCCTCGAGCAAGTTCAAGATCAAGAACAAGCTCAAGACGACGCTCAAGATGATCAAGTAACCCCTCCTCGTTTCACTTCCGAGGAGGAATTGGAGCGTCGTGCCGCTAAGATCGCTTCCAAGCTCACCACCAAAGGTCATCTCATGGAGAATGTGGTTGGAAGCCTAAGAAAGGGGGTAAGCAATCGTAGACAATTAGCAAACTATTGTGAACATCATGCGTTTGTTTCTTGTGTCGAACCCCAAAAGGTTTATGAAGCGCTCGAGGACCCGGATTGGCTCAATGCCATGCATGAAGAACTCAACAACTTCGAACATAACCAAGTGTGGAAATTAGTGCCAAGGCCAACCGGGAACCATAATGTCATTGGAACCAAGTGGATATTCAAGAACAAGCAAGATGCTCATGGGATCATTGTTCGCAACAAGGCTCGTTTGGTGGCACAAGGCTACTCCCAAGTCGAGGGTATCGACTACGGTGAAACCTTTGCCCCCGTCGCTCGCCTTGAATCTATTCGTTTGTTGATTGCTTGTGCTTCTCATCATAATTTCACATTGCAACAAATGGATGTGAAGAGTGCTTTTCTTAATGGTCCCATAAATGAGTTGGTGTATGTCAAACAACCCCCCGGGTTCGAAGATCCCTATTTCCCCGATCATGTGTATCAACTCGACAAGGTGCTCTATGGCCTTAAACAAGCCCCACGTGCGTGGTATGAGCATCTTACGGAGTTGTTACAAGATCGTGGATTCGAAATCGGGAAAATCGACCCCACTCTTTTTACTAAGAAGGTCAAAGGGGAGTTGTTTGTATGCCAACTATATGTTGATGATATTATTTTTGGTTCCCCTAACAAAGCCTTCAATGAAGAATTTGCCGCTCTCATGACCTCAAAGTTCAAGATGTCTATGATGGGAGAGTTGAAGTTCTTTCTTGGATTCGAAATCAAACAAAGAAGAGAAGGAACCTTCATCAACCAAGCCAAATACACTCAAGACATGCTAAAAAGATTCAAGCTAAGTGATGTCAAGCCGGCTTCCACTCCAATGCCCACCAAGTGCCAACTTGACATTGATCCCAATGGTAAAGTGGTGGATCAAAAGGTATATCGCTCCATGATTGGATCTTTGTTTTACCTTTGTGCATCTAGACCGGATATCATGTTAAGTGTGGGAATTTGTCCACGGTTTCAAGCCGCACCTAAGGAAAGCCACTTTGTGGCGGTCAAGTGCATCTTTCGATATTTGGCTCATACCCCAAACTTTGGCTTATGGTACCCAAGAGGAGCAAACTTCAAGCTTGTAGGTTATTCGGACTCCAATTGGGCGGGAGACAAAGTGGATAGGAAGTCCACTTCCGGAGGGTGCCAATTTCTTGGTTGCTCTTTGGTAAGTTGGTCTTCTAAAAAGCAAAGTTGTGTGTCTCTCTCGTCCACCGAAGCGGAGTATGTGGCGGCCGGAAGTTGTTGTGCACAACTCTTATGGATGAGGCAAACTTTAAAGGATTACGGTGTCATTTGTGACAAAGTGCCTCTTTGGTGTGACAATGTAAGTGCCATCAAGATTTCTCTCAACTCGGTGCAACACTTCAAGACAAAGCATATTGAGATTCGGTATCACTTCATCCGGGATCATATTAGGCGAGGGGAGATCGAGCTCAACTATGTCAACACTCATGATAACCTTGCAGATATTTTCACGAAGCCATTGGATGAAGCAAGATTTCGCGAGTTAAGGCATGAGCTAAATATCATTGATTTGAGCAATGTGGTTTGAACCTTTGTACATCCCTCACATTCATCATGCATTCTTGTCTAGGTGTAGGCATGGACTTAGGGGGAGTGTTGTTCTCGCAATGAACTCTTCCTCCCCCCATAATGCATAAACTAATCTCACTCTTTCACATTAGTCATTTTTTATGGTACTTGTGCTTCAAAGACGAGTGTTGGTCATGGGCCCAAGGATAATTCTTCGCGGTGCCATACCAATTGACTCAAACATAGATGGCCTCGGCCACCGCCCTCTCGTGTAGAGGCGTGTGGTTCTTGTTCTCTTGCTGGTGCTCTTGTTGGTCTTCTTGCCGTCGTTTCCCGTCTTTCGTTTTGTGCCATAGGTGTTGAGTCTTGTTTTGAGTTGCACCGGGCGGTACTACCGTTGTGAAGGCGCGGTACTACCGCTGGAGCGGTACTGCCGCTATACGGAGCGGTACTACTGCTTATGTGGCTAAGCGGTACTACCGCCCATCACCACGGTACTACCGCTGAGGGGCGGGGCCAGGGGGTTAAGTCGTGGGCAGGGGTGGTTTCCTCCCCCATACCCATTTGCTTCGTCCCCTGGTTCCTCTTCCTCTCTCTCCAGCGCCATCTCGCCACGGGAGGGCTCCGGCGGCCCTCCGTCTCCGGACCGTTCCTTTCCATTTCCTTCGATGGAGTCGATCCCCACCTCGTCCTCTTGCCATGGATGTCGGTATTGCCCCCGTTCCTCTTCTCTTCTTGTCTAGTTTTCAAATCTCGCGTTTTAGGGGCAATAGTAGTTGCATCTCTAGATTTTTGGCCAAATCTAGGCTTGAGTAGGTTGGAGAAGGCAACTAGGCTCTTTGGATTGATGTTTGGTAGGTTTATTTTTGAATTTGGCATCCCCGGTAGTGCCGGATCTGACCACGGCAGTAGGGATCCTCCGTGCCCCGTCTCGGGCGGTACTACCACCCATCTGGCGCGGTACTACCGCTGGAGCGGTACTGCCGCTGTGGAGGCACGGTACTACCGCTGGTGCGGTACTGCCGCTGTGCAGGCACGGTACTACCGCCGGATGCCCAGTTCCATCGTTTCCTACCACATGTTGATCCATATTTGTTGTGTTTATTTGGTTTTGATTGTTCCTTCTGGCTGTTTCATGTGTCCGTGTGTTTGGTTCCAGGTGATGAACATCCTGAGCAGCAAGTCCGCCGTGTCAACCCCGGGCGCTCAACGTCAAAGCGGTACCGCTCATCTGAGACTGCAGGTGGTTCTTCCAGTGCTCCACCGCCGCCAGTGGGTGCTTCCTCAAGTGCTAATCCTCCTCTCAAGAAGAAGACTGCCAACTGGCCAAAGCCAAGTGGCAAGAAGGTGACTGAGATGACTAGCAAGGAATTCTGGGAGAGGCGTCGCCGCAACCCATATGAGGAAGACCAAGAACCCAACCTTGTCAATCGCCCGTTCAGGAACCGGTTTCAGTATGCCACCTACTTTGATGTGATCAAGGCTAAGAAGAACCTCTTTGTCAATGTTCATTCCATCAACACGGATGCTATGGAGAAGGACCCTGAGTACTTTGGTGATGCCCTTCAGATGTGCTCTCAGTTGAACATTCTCAGGATCATGTAGTTCAACAAGGACTTTGATGCAGATTTGCTAGCTCAGTTCTTTGCCACTGTCCACCTAGGAACTGATGAAGACAGGAATCTGACTTGGATGACTAATGGGAAGTTGCTAGCTATCAAGTGGCAGGCCTTCATGGGGTTGCTTGAGGTGGAAGATCAAGGGCTCGAGACTCCAGTCGGTTTTCGTCCTCACCAAAATGTTACCTCCACTCACAAGCAAGCCCTCTGGCCCTACTGTACTCGGAAGGTCAACCCTGAGACCAGGAAGGAAACCTATGAGTTGTCTGCCTATCTGGACATCCTTCACCGTATCTTCCGTGAGACTCTCTTCCCTCGTATCGGGAATCTGGACATGGTACACTCTTATCTCGTGGACATGCTTCTCTTCTGCCAGCGTGAGAAGGAAGCAAACACTGGCGAGTCCCTGGACATCTCTCATGTTATGTGGTCTGAACTTCTTGCTGCTATTTCTGAGCGCAAGTGCCCGATTTATGGTCCGTTCATTATGTTGCTCATTGAGAAGGCCTGGAGACGTACCTATCCTGAGGAGCAGCTGGAAACTGGAGAGTTGGTTTCTCATGAGATCAAGCGTCTGCGGAAGAAGGATAATTGGGGCATTCCTAGATCTGGAGTTCCATCTTCTGCTGCTGCCATGGAGACCGAGGGCGAGGCTGATGCTGATGATGACGATGAGGATTATGTGCCTTCTGGGACAGAGCCTTCTGTGGCAGAGCCCTCTTGGGCAAAGAAGCTCAAACACAAGATGAAGAAGCTGTTCTGCAGGGAGTCTCACGGTCAGTACATGACTCATGTGGCTGAGAAGAAGGCAAGGGGACGTCACAAGGAGCTTATGCGTCAGTTGGGTGCGACAGTCACCAGCGGCTCTGAGGGTCAGATCACTGAGGAGGAGGAGTGGATCCAGCAGCACTGTCCGTGGACCGATTCAGATGCCGAGCAGTTTCCGGCCGAGGACGGCGGTGCAGATGATCACGCAGCATCCTGATGTCGAGATCCTCAGCATGCTCTCACCTGGAGCCGTAGGTTAGCTCTGTGCCCCTTTTGGTGTCTCGATGCCAAAGGGGGAGAGAGTTTAGGGATTTGCGTCGTTGTGTTGCGAGTGTGTTTTTGTCTTTGTGCTTTCATTGCGTTTGCTACCTTGTGCTTTGTTTGGTTTTGTGTTCAATGAGACCTTAGTTCCAGTCATATGGTGTGAGACATATGCTACCCTATCCTTATCATATCTTTATCTTTGTCTCTAGTCATTTGGTATCTCATGAGTTGCATGCTTATTATGTTATATATCCTGCTCTCTTGTATCTCGCTTAGGTTGTTGGTCTCTAAAATATAGGGGGAGTGTTGATCCTAGTATGTGTGTCGTGCAGTCCAAAGCACTTATCTTGATGGCACACATCTAGGGGGAGCCCGTCTATATTTTAGAGATTTGGGGTTTGCTTGTGTCCTTTGTCTTTTCCCGTTTGTGCAAATCCCGTATTGTCATCAACCCACCAAAAAGAGGGAGATTGTAAGGGCATATTTATCCCTAAGATGTTTTGGTGATTGATGATAATGCTTTTGCGGACTAATCGTGTGCATTAAGTGTTTTCAGAGATTCATCCTTTTGGCACGAGACGATTCCCTCCCCTCGGAGCTTGAAGCGAAAACGGTGTAGTCCTTTCGAATTAGTTTGGTGCACTAGTTTCATAGGGATCACCGTACTATCAAGAGGGGGTCCGCTTTGGAAAGGCTAGGGCGGAATCATCACGTACACTTCCTTTGCCCCCCCTCCGAGCCTTTCCGCTTCTATGATGGGCTCGTTCCCCTTTTCAGTGTGCCCTCTCTGGTCCCAGCGGTAGTACTGCGGGCTGGAGCGGTAGTACCGCTTGGGTGCTATAAGCGGTAGTACCGCTCCAGAGCGGTAGTACCACTGGTAGCCCCCAGCCGTAGTACCGCTGCGGTCTCGTGCTAGTACCGCCTCGATTCGAGGGGTCTTTTTTTGTGTCGGGTTTTACGGTACTAGCCGCGACAGTGGGGGCCGTAGTACCGCTCGTATGCGGTAGTACTGCCCTGACCACCGCGGTAGTACCGCTCTGGGCCCAGCGGCAGTACCGCGAGGGGGAGCGGTAGTACCGCTTATAGGGCAAGCGGTAGTACCACTGGCCAAGCGGTAGTACCGCTCTCTACGGGGCTGAAGTGGGGGGTAACGGTTGGATTGTTCCCCCCACTATAAAATGGGGTCTTCTTCCCCAAAGTTGACCTACCTCTTCCCCCAAAAGCTCCATTGTTGCTCCAAGCTCCATTTTCGCCCGATCTCTCTCCCTAGCCAATCAAACTTGTTGATTTGCTCGGGATTGGTTGAGAAGGCCCCGATCTACACTTCCACCAAGAGAAATTTGATTCCCCCCACTTATCCCTAGCGGATCTTGTTACTCTTGGGTGTTTGAGCACCCTAGACGGTTGAGGTCACCGCAGAGCCAAAGTCCATTGTGGTGAAGCTTTGTGGTGTCGTTGGGAGCCTCCAATTAAGCTGTGGAGATTGCCCCAACCTTGTTTGTAAAGGTCCGGTCGCCACCTTCAAGGGCACCAATAGTGGAATCACGGCATCTCGCATTGTGTGAGCGCGTGAGGAGAATACGGTGGCCCTAGTGGCTTCTTGGGGAGCATTGTGCCTCCACACCGCTCCAACGGAGACGTACTTCCCCTCAAAAGGAAGGAACTTCGGTAACACATCCTCGTCTTCACCGGTTCCACTCTTGGTTATCCCGTCCCTTTACTTTCGCAAGTTTACTCGTGTTATATCTCTCATTTTCTTGCGTGCTTGTTGTCATTGCATCATATAGGTTGCTCACTTAGTTGCATATCTAGACAACCTATTTTGATGCAAAGTTTAATTTGGTAAACAAAAGCTAAAAATTGTTAGTTGCGTATTCACCCCCCCTCTAGTCAACTATATCGATCCTTTCAATGATAAATGTTTATTATTCATGCTAGAATTGTATTAACCGGAAACATGACACATGTGTGAATACATAGACAAACAGAGTGTCACTAGTATGCCTCTACTTGACTAGCTCGTTGATCAAAGATGGTTATGTTTCCTAGCCATTGACATGAGTTGTCATTTTATTAACGGGATCACATCATTAGGAGAATGATGTGATTGACTTGACCCATTCCGTTAGCTTAGCACACAATCGTTTAGTATTCTGCTATTGCTTTCTTCATGACTTATACATGTTCCTATGACTATGAGATTATGCAACTCTCGTTTACCGGAGGAACACTTTGTGTGCTACCAAATGTCATAACGTAACTGGGTGATTATAAAGGTGCTCTACAAATGTCTCCGAAGGTACTTGTTGGGTTGGCGTATTTCGAGATTAGGATTTGTCACTCCGATTGTTGGAGAGGTATCTCTGGGCCCACTCAGTAATGCACATCTCTATAAGCCCTGCAAGCATTGTAAGTAATGAGTTTGTTGCGGGATGATGTATTACGGAACGAGTAAAGAGACTTGCCGGTAACGAGATTGAACTAGGTATTGAGATACCGACGATCGAATCTCGGGCAAGTAACATACTGATGACAAAGGGAACAACGTATGTTGTTATGCGGTTTGACCGATAAAGATCTTCGTAGAATATGTGGGAGCCAATATGGGCATCTAGGTTCCGCTATTGGTTATTGACCGGAGACGTGTCTCGGTTATGTCTACATAGTTCTCGAACCCGTAGGGTCCGCACGCTTAAAGTTAGATGACGGTTATATTATGAGTTTATGTGTTTTGATGTACCGAAGGAGTTCGGAGTCCCGGATGAGATCAGGGACATGACGAGGAGTCTCGAAATAGTCGAGACGTAAAGATCGATATATTGGACGACTATATTCGGACATCGGAAAGGTTCCGAGTGTCGGGTATTTTTGGAGTACCGGAGAGTTACGGGAATTCGTATTGGGCCTTAATGGACCATACGGGAAAGGAGAGAAAGGCCCCAAAGGGTGGCCGCGCCCCTCCCCATGGACTAGTCCGAATTGGACTAGGGAGGGGGCGCCCCCTTCCTTCCTTCTTTTTCTCCCTTCCCTTCTCCTACTCCAACAAGGAAAGGAGGAGAGTAGGACTCCTCCCTTGGCGTGCCCTCCTCCTAGGCTGGCCGCCTCCCCCTTGCTCCTTTATATACGGGGGCAGGGGGCACCCCAAAGACACAACAATTGATCTATTGATCTCTTATCCGTGTGCGGTGCCCCCCTCCACCATAATCCACCTCGATAATATCATAGTGGTGCTTAGGCGAAGCCCTGCGTCGGTAGAACATCATCATCGTCACCACGCCGTCGTGCTGACGGAACTCTCCCTCAAAGCTCGGCTGGATCGGAGTTCGAGGGACGTCATCGAGCTGAACATGTGCTGAACTCGGAGGTGCCGTACGTTCGGTACTTGGATCGGTCGGATCTCGAAGACGTACGACTACATCAACCGCGTTGTGTTAACGCTTCCGCTTTCGGTCTACGAGGGTACATGGACAACACTCTCCCCTCTTGTTGCTATGCATCACCATGATCTTGCGTGTGCGTAGAATTTTTTTGAAATTACTACGTTCCCCATCAACTCCACCCATGACTACTATGGGGGTAGACCCAGAACCTGTCCGTCAGGAGCGGACTGAACCCGTTGTTGAGCATGAAAGGGAGGTGCAACATCAAATTTTATAAGAAGTGCCAGAAGTTGAGGCATAGAATGTGCCAGAAACTGAGGCCCTTAGAAGGTCTACAAGACACAAAACGTCAGCTATTTCTACTGATTATTTTATAACACGAAAATAGTTCATACAGAAAAAGATCCTACCTCATATGAAGAAGCCATGAGAAGCCCTCGTTCATGGAAGTGGATGAAGGCAATGGAACACGAGATGAAATTGATGAGTACCAAAGATGTTTGGGACTTAGAGGAAATTCCAAAAGGAGCCAAGACAGCAGGCTACAAATGGGTCTACAAAACTAAGTATGACTCCAAAGGGAATGTAGGAAAGTATAAAGCAAGACTTGTGGCAAAAGGATTTACACAAAGAGAAGGTATAGATTACAATGAGACATTTTCTCCAGTCTCATGTAAGGATTCCTTTAGAATCATAATGGCATTAGTTGCTCATTTTGATTTAGAGTTACATCAAATGAATGTTAAGACGACATTTCTCAACGGGGATTTAAAAGAAAATGTCTACATGAAACAACCCAAGGGTTTTATCATGGAAGGCAAGGAAAATATGGGATGCCGCCTGAAGAAATCCATTTATGGATTAAAGAAAGCCTCTAGTCGATGGTATTTAAAGATTAATCAAACAATTAAAAGTTTTGGATTTAAAGAAAATATTGGGGATAACTGCATTTATGCAAAGTTTAAAAATGGGAAATATATTTTTCCTAATCTTGTATGTGGATGATATCGGGCTTGCTAGCAGTGATGTTAGTCTAGTACAAGAAACAAAGAAGTTCTTATCCTCAAATTTTGACATAACATATCTTGGTGAAGCATCATATGTTTTGGGCATAGAAATTCACCGAGATAGGAACAATGGAGTCTTAGGACTATCGCAGAAAGCATATTTAGAAAAGGTTCTTAAAAAGTATAATATGCATGCAAGTGAAGCCACACCTGCTCCTATAGTCGAGGGCGATAGTTTTGGGAAATTCCATTGTCCCAAGAACTAGTACGAGATCGATCAAATGAAAGCAGTACCATATGCTTCGGCTGTTGGCAGCTTACAGTATGCACAAGTGTGTACTCACCCTAACTTAGCTTTTATCATCGGGGTACTCGGTAGATATCAAGAGAATCCAGGCATAGAGCACTTGAAGATGGTAAAGAAAGCATTTCCTTATGCGCAAGGCACGAAGGACTACATATGCTAATATAAAGGAGAAGTGATTCCCTAGAGATAAAAGGGTATTCAGACGCAGATTTTGCGGGGGACAGAGATGATAGAAAATCCACGTCAGTATATGTATTCACCCTTGCTGGGGGAGCTATTTCGTGGAAAATCTCCAAACAGTCGATAGTTGCATCATCCACGATGTATGCAGAATTTATAGCATGCTTCGAGGCCACGGGACAGGCGATATGTCTAAAGAAATTTATACCCAACTTGAAAGTGGTGGATTGTATTCACAAACCACTAAAGATGTACTGTGACAACCAGCCCGCAGTATTCTATGCTCACAACAACAAGTCGAGTAATGCTGCCAAAACGATAGAGATAAGGTATTATGTTGTGAAAGATAAAATCCAGGATCAAACTATAAGTCTCGAGCATATAAGGATAAAGGATATGCTTGCGGATCCGCTAACGAAAGGCTTACCACCCATTGTGTTCAAGGAACACTTAGCCGGCATGGGTTTAAGGGAAAGCCTTATGATTTCTGGATAGGCCCAAAAGGAACAGAATTTGTTTCTGAACAAAACGTATGTTGTAGCTGTATGATTCTATCGGCAATTAAGCTGTGACGATGAAACATGCTCTATGTACCAATATGTGATGAAACAAATAAACTAGAAAGTATAAGGTTGAAAGTAAAGTTGAGATCAAGGGGGAGAATGTTAGGTTGATCTCTCTCTCATTCGAGCCCAACGGGTCGAACGGGCCCTTGCATCGCGCCCTGATCGGGGGCACCCAACCAAACCATGGTTGGTGGGCCCCTGTGACCCGCGCTATATAAACAAAGGTGGGGACCGGGGCACGAGTTACGAGGTTAATCGCTGCCACAAACCCCACCAATACTCCCTACCGATCTAGGGTTAGTGCGGTGCTCACGGGAAGCACATCACCGCTGCCATTACCGGCCGCTACTTCACCATGGCCGGCACCGGCTCGAGCTCTTCAACCCAAGGAGAAGGTAGGGCTACCGGATTGATCTAACCTACCGATCCATGGATCTAAAAATGGTATCAGCCAGATTGGGTTTAGGCTTTTCGGTAGAAAGAAATCAAAGAAAAACTTTCTCCCTTCCCCAAAGAACCCCACTGACAGGGCACAGAAAAATTCCACCACGGAGAAAAGTAGCGCCTCCGTCATGGCCGCGTCGTTCCTCTCAATCCCAAATCGCATCGGCATGCCGAGGATCCGGGAAGAAGAACCACCCCACGGGGCAAAGGGCACCACCACCGAGCCGTTTGACGGTGGCGCTTTCACCTTCGAGGTGCTCGCGCACGCCTGCAAAGGGGTCAGCAGGGGCGCCACATCGGAAAGTCTCCGGATCTCTCTCTCTCTCTCTCTCTCTCTATATATATATATATATATATATATATTGTTTTGGGGGATAAGAAGAGAAAAAGAAAGGATGAAAAGCAGGCTCACGCGGCGCGGTGACGTTCGTCGCCGTCGCCGGCGGCAAGGGCAAAGCCCTTTTTTCGTCCACCGTTGTCATCTTCAAGGGGCAGAGGAAGGTCAACCTCATCTCTCTGCCACTAGAAACGGAGGATGGAGGAAGGAAAGTAGACAGAAAGGAAAGGGAAGGGAGAGTAGGCGCGCGAGGCGCGGTGGCCCTCGCCGCTGTCGCCGGCGACTGGGGCGATCGGCTGGGGCGCAGCCCCTTGCCTCGCCGTCAGCGACACCGTGACGAGAGACGAGGAGGAGAGAACGAGAATGGGGCTAGGGTTCGGTAGGACCGATCGGCACTGGTTTTGTCCCAGCAAAAATCGAGTTGGACCGTCCGATCGGATCGACGACCGAGATGTAAACCCTAACCCGCGGCGGGCTTCGGGGCCAAAGAGGAGCAGTAGCGCGCTGGGCCGCTGGGCCGAAAGAAGCGAGGCCAGCAGCCGCGCGCGCTAGGCTGAGGCCTGCTACCGCGCGCTGGGCACTGCTGCATTTATTTATTTTTTATTTTTTGATTTTCTGAAAAACAGAAAAGTCTCTAAAAAGTAAACCAGAAAGTTTCTGAAAAGTAAAATACAAGTTTCTGCAAAGAAATGTTCATGAATTTTATATATAAAATAATAAAGTTCATGAATTTTTATTTGGTCAAAGAAAAGTTTCTGTAAAGAATAAAAAGTTCATGAATTTTTATTCATATATTTCCGCTGCGTAAATAATTAATAGTGCTCTTTTACAAAGAAAATAAAAGTTTACATAGAAATAAGTTTTTAAGAGCATGTTAAAGTGATTATTAAAATGAATATGATTATGTTATTTTTATGACCAATGTTGTTAATAACATGATCATGTTTTATTATTAAAATTAAAGGTGCATTTATTTCTAATATTTTGCCCAACGGTAATATAGATTTAACTGCATAGACAATTGTATGTTTAATTTGACCAACGTTAGATTAATGCATATGATTGTTATACTGATCTCACTTAAATTGTGATTTCAGGAGGCTTCCACTTGATGAGTTGCCTAAAAGATGTTCCGACACTCAGGGGTGACAATTACACTGAGTGGAGGAAGAAAGTAGAACTGGCATTTGTCTGTGCTGAGCTGGACTGGGTTGTGGACACTCCATAGCCGGTCAGACCTACAGAGCCAGTCAGAGAGGCCACTGATGATGATGCTGCGGGGGATAGAAAGAGGGGGGATTATGCTCCTGTGGAGATGTTATACTCCATAAAAAATCAAAAGTGGGTCAATGCAAACAAAAAGTGCATGGCATTTATAAAGAATACAATTGAGAGCGCCATTGTGGGCTCCATTGCAGAGTGCACTTCCGCAGGGGAGTTGCTTACAAAGATAAAGAGTCAGTTCACTGGCTCTTCAAAGATATATGCCACCCAGGTTTTAAAACAACTGGTGACAGTAAACTACACAGGTGGTAGTCATGCAATAAGAGAGCACATCCTCAGGATGAGAAATATGGCAGCAAAGCTCAAGCCCATGGGTGCGGATCTAGAGATCAAACCAAAGCTCCTGGTTCACCTGGTCATGGCTTCACTGCCAAAGGAGTTTGAAACCTTTGTTGTAAACTACAATGTCACCTGGAACATCGGACATTGAAAAGACAATAGCAATGTGTGTCCAAGAAGGGGACAGACTCAAAGCCTCACATGGTGGTTCACTCAACTATGTGAAGGATCACAAGACAAAGAATTACAATCAAAACAGTAAAAGTTTCCCTTCAAAGCCACAAGGAAAAGCTCCCTATCAGCATCAGCGTCAGCAACAGCCTTTCCCAATGGACAAAGACACTTGTCTCCATTGTAAGAAAACCGAGCATTACAAGAAAGACTGCCCTGATTGGCTGAAGTCAATCATGGCAAAAAGAGGTAACAATATAGTTTCCTTTATAAATGAATCCTTGTATACATAGTTTTCAAAATCCACTTGGTGAATTGACTCAGGAGCAACTGTTCATGTTGCAAATTCTTTACAGGGATTCCATTCGACGCAGACTACGCAAAGAAGCGAAAGACGCATTGAAGTGGCAAACGGAGTGGAAGCAGAAGTTGAAGCTGTCGGTGACATCTCCTGGGAGTTAGCTGATGGATTCAATCTTCTACTTAGAGATGTTTTATTTGTTCCATCATGTCATAGAAACTTAATTAGTGTTTCTTGTTGGGACAAATATAATTATGAATGTTATTTTGAACATGGCAAGTGTGCCATATGGTTAAATAATGCTTATGTGGGTGATGCTTTACTACACAATGATCTTTATTTGTTACCACTTCGTGAAAAAGTTTATTCTGTATGCAATGTGAAAGAACACATTTCTGCGTCGAATAAACAAAAGAAAAGAAAGAGAACATTCGACTCATCGAAATTATGGTACTGTCGCTTGGGACATATTTCCAAGGGGAGAATAGAAAGATTAGTCAAAAGTGAAATTCATCCTCCGTTATAATTCTCAGACTTAGAACAATGCATAGATTGCATTAAAGGAAAGTATATAAAACAAATCAAAAAAGGTGCAATCCATAGCACACACACACTAGAAATCATTCACACTGACATTTGTGGACCATTTCCGGTGAAAAGTGTGGATGGATATGACTCGTTCATAACATTCACAGATGACTACTCTTGCTATGGATATATTTATCCACTCAAAGAAAGATCTGAAGCGTTGGATAAATTTAAAATATTCAAAGCTGAAGTTGAAAATCAACATGATAAAAGAATAAAGATAGTAAAATCCGACCATGGCGGAGAGTACTACGGTCGGCACACTCCATATGGCCAAGTCCCTGGACCTTCTGCAAAGTTCTTGCAGGACACTGGCATAGTAGCCCAGTATTCAATGCCGGGCGAGCCTCAGCAAAATGGAGTAGCTGAAAGGCACAACCGTACACTTATGGATATGTTGCGCAGCATGATGAGTTACTCCACCTTGCCATTGGGATTATGGATGGAGGCGCTTAAAACTGCCATTCACATTCTCAACAGAGTTCCAAGCAAGTCGCTGCCCAAAACATCGTATGAGCTATGGACAGGGAGAGTGCCCTCCCTACAACACTTCAGGGTGTGGGGGTGCCCTACTGTGGCCAAAATGTTTAATCCAAACATTGCAAAGTTAGATCCCAAAATAGTGAGTTGCCACTTCATTGCCTATCCAGACAGATCAAAGGGTTTTTGTTTCTACTGCCTAGACAGATATACAAAGTTTGTAGAAACAAGACATGCAGTCTTCTCAGAGGACGAAATGATGAGGGGGAGCTTGGTAGCTCGGAAAATTGATCTTGAGTAGAAGACGGTGCATGCAGCTAATCCGATGATTCAGGAGCCATTTTTCTCACTACCAGTTGTAACTCCACCCATGACAACTATGGGGGTAGACCCGGAACCTGTCCGTCAGGAGCCGACTGAACCCGTTGTTGAGCATGAAAGGGAGGTGCAACAGCAAATTTTAGAAGAAGTGTCGGGAGTTGAGGCACAGAATGTGCCAGAAACTGAGGCCCTTAGAAGGTCTACAACACACAAAAAGTGAGCTATTTCTACTGATTATAAAGTTTATAACACGGAAATAGTTCATACAGAAAAAGATCCCACCTCATATGAAGAAGCCATGAGAAGCCCTCATTCGTCGAAGTGGATGAAGGCAATGGAAGACGAGATGAAATCGATGAGTTCCAAAGATGTTTGGGACTTGGAGGAAATTTCTAAAGGAGCCAAGACAGTAGGCTGCAAATGGGTCTACAAAACTAAGTATGACTCCAAAGGGAATGTAGAAAAGTATAAAGCAAGACTTGTGGCAAAAGGATTTACACAAAGAGAAGGGATAGATTACAATGAGACATTTTCTCCAGTCTCATGTAAGGATTCCTTCAGAATCATAATGGCATTAGTTGCTCATTTTGATTTAGAGTTATATCAAATGGATGTAAAGACGGCATTTCTCAACGGAGATTTAATAGAAAATGTCCACATGAAACAACCCAAGGGTTTTATCATGGAAGGAAAGGAAAATATGGGATGCCGCCTGAAGAAATCCATTTATGGATTAAAGAAAGCCTCTAGACAGTGGTATTTAAAGTTTAATCAAACGATTAAAAGTTTTGGATTTAAAGAAAATATTGAGGATAACTGCATTTATGCAAAGTTTAAAATGGGAAATATATTTTCCTAATCTTTTATGTGGATGATATCCTGCTTGCTAGTAGTGATGTTAGTCTACTACAAGAAACAAAGAAGTTCTTATCCTCAAATTTTGACATAACAGATCTTGGTGAAGCATCATATGTTTTGGGCATAGAAATTCACCGAGATAGGAACAATGGAGTCTTAGGACTATCGCAGAAAGCATATTTAGAAAAGGTTCTTAAAAATTATAATATGCATGCGAGTAAAGCCACACCTGCTCCTATAGTCGAGGGTGATTGTTTTGGGAAATTCCAATGTCCCAACAACCAGTACGAGATCGATCAAATGAAAGTAGTACCATATGCTTCGGCTGTTGGCAGCTTACAATATGCACAAGTGTGTACTCGCCCTGACTTAGCTTTTATCACCAGGGTAGTTGGTAGATATCAAGAGAAACCATGCATAGAGCACTGGAAGATGGTAAAGAAAGCATTGCGTTATGTGCAAGGCACGAAGGACTACATGCTAATATACAGGAGAAGTGATTCCCTAGAGATAAAAGGGTATTCAGAATCAGATTTTGCGGGGGACAGAGATGATAGAAAATCCACGTCAGGATACATATTCACCCTTGCTGGGGGAGCTATTTCGTGGAAAAGCTCCAAACAGTCGAGGTAGGAGATATGGCTAAAGAAATTTATACCCGACTTGAAAGTGGTAGATTGTATTCACAAACCACTAAAGATGTACTATGACAACCAGCCCACAGTATTCTATGGTCACAATAACAAGTCGAGTAATGCTGCCAAAACGATAGAGATAAGGTATTATGTTGTGAAAGATAAAATCCAGGATCAAACTATATGTCTTGAGCATATAAGGACAAAGGATATGCTTGGGGATCCACTAACAGAAGGGATTACCACCCAATGTGTTCAAGGAACACTTAGCCAGCATGGATTTAAGGGAAATCCTTATGATTCCTGGATAGGCCCAAAAGGAATAGAATTTGTTTCTGAATAAAACGTACGTTGTAGCCGTATGATTCTATCGGCAATTAAGCTGTGACGATGAAACATGCTCTATGTACCAATATGTGATGAAACAAATAAACTAGAAAGTATAAGGTTGAAAGTAAAGTTCAGATCAAGTGGGAGAATGTTAGGTTGATCTCTCTCCCGTTCGAGCCCAACGGGTCGAACGGGCCCTTGCATCGCGCCCTGATCGGGGGCTCCCAACCAAACCATGGTTGGTGGTCCCCTATGACCCGCGCTATATAAACAAAGGCGGGAGCCGGGGCACGAGTTACGAGGTTAATTGCTGCCACAAACCCTACCGACACTCCCTACCGATCTAGGGTTAGCGCGGTGCTCACGGGGAGCACATCACTGCCGCCATCTCTCTGCCATCACCGGCCACTACTTCACCATAGCCGGCACCGGCTCGAGCTCCACTACCGGATTGATCTAACCTACCCGATCCATGGATCTAACAACATTCATTTGAGCAACAAGTAATCCCGGGCGGAGGAAGTATGATGCATGAACTTGCAGAATTAGTTGTTGCAATATTTGACCTGCGTTGCTCACAATAGTTCATATGTACATTATCAGGATGAACTGCAGACACATATGACTCAAGGATAAGGCTAAATCCAAGTGGATAACCAATGCCTTTTTACCCTTTTTATTGTGAGCAATACATTTTTACTCTTGATGCTTTCCATGAATGTCCATCTGCACTTCTGCAGCAAACAGTCAATTTCCTTTGTTTTAACAAATAGTGGAACGCACACTTACTTCTGGTTAGACACCTGGCTCACCCCAAAACCCCTAGCTACCACCTACCCACACCTCTTCTCACACTCAACACTACAGCTGGTAAGAGTGGCTAACATCTTGCGTTTCGGTATCGAAACAAACCTCCGTAATCGTCTCTCTCACACAGCAGAAATAGAGCTAGTCTCGCTTTTGGCTGTTTTGCAGGACTTCGTGCCTTCGTCAAAGGAAGATCAACGGTTCCTCCTTCAGGGTCATGACTTCTCCACCAAGGAGGCTTACGGTACTTCTACCTCTTGAGCACTTCGTTGGTTTTCCCTTGAAGAGGAAAGGATGATGCAGTAAAGCAGCGTAAGTATTTCCCTCAGTTTTTGAGAACCAAGGTATCAATCCAGTAGGAGGACACACACGAGTCCCTCGCACCTACACAAACAAATAAATCCTCGCAACCAACGCAATAAAGGGGTTGTCAATCCCTTCACGGTCACTTACGAGAGTGAGATCTGATAGATATGATAAGATAATATTTTTGGTATTTTTATGATAAAGATGCAAAGTAAAATAAAAGGCAATAAAATTAGCTAAGTGTTGGAAGATTAATATGATGGAAAATAGACCCGGGGGCCATAGGTTTCACTAGTGGCTTCTCTCGAGAGCATAAGTATTACGGCAGAACAAATTACTGTTGAGCAATTGACAGAATTGAGCATAGTCATGCGAATATCTAGGTATGATCGTGTATATAGGCATCATGTCCGAGACAAGTAGACCGACTCCTGCCTGCATCTACTAGTATTACTCCACACATCGACCGCTATCCAGCATGCATCTAGAGTATTAAGTTCATAAGAACAGAGTAATGCTTTAAGTAAGATGACATGATGTAGAGGGATAAACTCATGCAATATGATATAAACCCCATCTTGTTATCCTCGATGGCAACAATACAATACGTGCCTTGCTGCCCCTACTGTCACTGGGAAAGGACACCGCAAGATTGAACCCAAAGCTAAGCACTTCTCCTATTGCAAGAAAGATCAATCTAGTAGGCCAAACCAAACTGATAATTCGAAGAGACTTGCAAAGATAACCAATCATACATAAAAGAATTCAGAGAAGATTCAAATATTGTTCATAGATAAACTTGATCATAAACCCACAATTCATCGGTCTCAATAAACACACCGCAAAAGAAGATTACATCGAATAGATCTCCACAAGAGAGGGGGAGAACATTGTATTGAGATCCAAAAAGAGAGAAGAAGCCATCTAGCTAATAACTATGGACCCGAAGGTCTGAGGTAAACTACTCACACATCATCGGAGAGGCTATGGTGTTGATGTAGAAGCCCTCCGGGATCGATGCCCCCTCTGGCGGAGCTCCGGAAAAGGCCCCAAGATGGGATCTCACGGGTACAGAAGGTTGCGGTGGTGGAATTAGGTTTTTGGCTCCGTATCTGGTAGTTTGGGGGTACGTAGGTATATATAGGAGGAAGAAGTACGTCGGTGGAGCAACGTGGGGTCCAAGAGGGTGCAGGGCGCGCCCAGGGGGGTAGGCGCGCCCCCTACCTCGTGCCTTCCTGGTTGATGTCTTGACGTAGGGTCCAAGTCCTCTGGATCACGTTCGTTCCGAAAATCACGTTCCCGAAGGTTTCATTCCGTTTGGACTCCGTTTGATATTCTTTTTCTGCGAAACTCTAAAATAGGCAAAAAAACAGCAATACTGGGCTGGGCCTCCGGTTAATAGGTTTGTCCCAAAAATAATATAGAAGTGTATAATAAAGCCCGATAATGTCCAAAACAGAATATAATATAGCATGGAACAATAAAAAATTATAGATACATTGGAGACGTATCAAGCATCCCCAAGCTTAATTCCTGCTCGTCCTCGAGTAGGTAAATGATAAAAACAGAATTTTTGATGTGGAATGCTACTTAGCATAATTTCGATGTAATTCTCTTAATTGTGGTATGAATATTCAGATCCGAAAGATTCAAGATAAAAGTTTAATATTGACATAAAAGTAACAATACTTCAATCATACTAACTAAGCAATTACGTCCTCTCAAAATAACATGGCCAAATAAAGTTCATCCCTACAAAATCATATAGTTTAGTCATGCTCCATTTTCGTCACACAAAAATGCTCTCATCATGCACAACCCCGATGACAAGCCAAGCAATTGTTTCATACTTTAGTAATCTCAAACTTTTTCAACCTTCACGCAATACATGAGCGTGAGCCATGGACATAGCACTATGGGTGGAATAGAATATAATGATGGGGGTTATGTGGAGAGGACAAAAAAGGAGAAAGTCTCACATCAACGCGGCTAATCAATGAGCTATGGAGATGCCCATCGATTGATGTTAATGCAAGGAGTAGGGATTGCCATGCAACGGATGCACTAGAGCTATAAATGCATGAAAGCTCAACAAAAGAAACTAAGTGGGTGTGCATCCAACTTGCTTGCTCACGAAGACCTAGGGCATTTGAGGAAGCCCATTGTTGGAATATACAAGCCAAGTTCTATAATGAAAAATTCCCACTAGTATATGAAAGTGACAAAACAAGAGACTCTCTATCATGAGGATCATGGTGCTACTTTGAAGAACAAGGGTGGAAAAAGGATAGTAGAATTGTCCCTTTTTATTCTCTTTTTTTGGGCCTTCTTTTTTTATTTGGCCTGTCTCTTTTTTTGGGACAATGCTCTATGAATGATGATGATCACACTTCTATTTATTTACAACTCAATGATTACAACTCTATACTAGAACAAAGTATGACTCTATATGAATGCCTCCGGCGGTATACCGGGATAGCAATGAATCAAGAGTGACATGTATGAAAAATTATGAACGGTGGCCTTGCCACAAATACGATGTCAACTACATGATCATGCAAAGCAATATGACAGTGATGAACGTGTCATGATAAACGGAACGGTGGAAAGTTGCATGGCAATATATCTTGGAATGGCTATGGAAATGCCATAATAGGTAGGTATGGTGGCTGTTTTGAGGAAGATATAAGGAGGTTTATGTGTGAAAGAGTGTATCATATCACGGGGTTTGGATGCACCGGCAAAGTTTGCACCAACTCTCAATGTGAGAAAGGGCAATGCATGGTACCGAAGAGGCTAGCAATGATGGAAGGGTAAGAGTGCGTATAATCCATGGACTCAACATTAGTCATAAAGAACTCACATACTTATTGCAAAAACCTACAGGTCATAAAAAACCAAGCACTACGCGCATGCTCCTAGGGGGATAGATTGGTAGGAAAAGACCATCGCTCGTCCCCGACCACCACTCATAAGGAGGACAATCAAAGAACACCTCATGTTTCAAATTTGTTACATAACGTTTGCCATACATGCATGCTACGGGACTTGCAAACTTCAACACAAGTATTTCTCAAATTCACAACTACTCAACTAGCACAACTTTAATATCACTACCTCCATATCTCAAAACAATCATCAAGCATCAAACTTCTCTTAGTATTCAGCACACTCATAAGAAAGTTTTTTTACTAGTCTTGAATACTTAGCATATTAGGATTAATTTCCCAATCTAAGCAAATTACCATGTTGTTTAAGACTCTCAAAATAATATAATTGAAGCATTTGGGAATAACAGTTTCTATAAAACAAAACCACCGCCATGCTCTAAAAGATATAAGTGAAGCACTAGAGCAAAAACTATATAGCTCAAAAGATATAAGTGAAGCACATAGAGTATTCTAATAATTTCCGAATCATGTGTGTCTCTTTCAAAAGGTGTGTACAGCAAGGATGATTGTGGCAAACTAAAAAGCAAAGACTCAAATAACACAAGACACTCCAAGCAAAACACATATCATGTGGTGAATAAAAATATAGCTCCAAGTAAAGTTACCGATGGAAGTAGACGAAAGAGGGGATGCCTTCCGGGGCATCCCCAAGCTTTGGCTTTTAGGTGTCCTTAGATTATCTTCGGGTTCCTTGGGCATCCCCAAGCTTAGGCTCTTGCCACTCCTTGTTCCATAATCCATCAAATCTTTTACCCAAAACTTGAAAACTTCACAACACAAAACTCAGCAGAAAATCTCGTGAGCTCCGTTAGCGAAAGAAAACAAAACACCACTTCAAGGTACTGTAATGAACTCATTCTTTATTTATATTGGTGTTAAACCTACTGTATTACAACTTCTCTATGGTTTATAAACTATTTTACTAGCCACAGATTCATCAAAATAAGCAAACAACACACGAAAAACAGAATCTGTCAAAAACAGAACAGTCTGTAGTAATCTGTAACTAACGCAAACTTCTGGAACTCCAAAAATTCAGAGAAAATAGGAAGACCTAGACAATTTGTTTATGAAGTGTTCTTTAAACAGGAACCTATCCTGAAACACAATTTGCCTGTTGAAATCCTAGGGGATCCTCCTCCACCCAAGGGTGATCCCGTGTTTGAGCTTAAACCGTTGCCTGATACTCTTAAATATGCTTATCTTCATGACAAAAAGATATATCCTGTTATTATTAGTGCTAAACTTTCAGAGCATGAAGAAGAGAGATTATTGAAAACTCTGAAGAAGCACCGTGCTGCCATTGGATATACTCTTGATGATCTTAAGGGCATTAGTCCCACTCTATGTCAACATAAAATAAATTTGGAAGAAAATGCCAAACCAGTTTGTGATCATCAACGATGGCTGAATCCTAAAATGAAAGAAGTGGTAAGAAAGGAAATACTAAAGCTCCCTGAGGCAGGTATAATTTATCCTGTTGCTGATAGTTAGTGGGTAAGTCCTGTCCATTGTGTCCCTAAGAAGGGAGGTATTACTGTCGTACCTAATGATAAAGATGAATTGATTCCGCAAAGAATTATTACAGGTTATAGGATGGTAATTGATTTCCGCAAATTAAATAAAGCTACTAAGAAAGATCATTACCCCTTACCTTTTATTGATGAAATGCTAGAAAGATTATCCAAACATACACATTTTTGCTTTCTAGATGGTTATTCTGGTTTCTCTCAAATACCTGTGTCAGCCAATGATCAATCTAAAACTACTTTTACTTGCCATTTTGGTACTTTTGCTTATAGACGTATGCCTTTTGGTTTATGTAATGCACCTGCTACCTTTCAAAGATGCATGATGGCTATATTCTCTGACTTTTGTGAAAAGATTTGTGAGATTTCATGGACGACTTTTCCGTCTATGGATCCTATTTTGATGATTGCTTGAGCAACCTTGATCGAGTTTTGCAGAGATGTGAAGAAACTAACCTTGTCTTGAATTGGGAAATGTGCCACTTTATGGTTAATGAGGGCATTGTCTTGGGGCATAAAGTTTCTGAAAGAGGTATTGAGGTTGATAAAGCCAAGGTTGATGCTATTGAAAAGATGCCATGTCCCAAGGACATCAAAGGTATAAGAAGTTTCCTTGGTCACGCCAGATTTTATAGGAGGTTCATTAAGGACTTCTCAAAAATTTCTCGGCCTCTAACTAATTTATTACAAAAATATATACCATTTGTCTTTGATGATGATTGTGTAGAAGCATTTGAAATACTTAAGAAAGCTTTGATCTCTGCACCTATTGTTCAGCCACCTGATTGGAATTTACCCTTTGAAATTATGTGTGCTAGTGATTATGCTGTAGGTGCTATTCTAGGGCAAAGAGTTGATAAGAAATTAAATGTTATTCAATATGCTAGTAAGACTCTAGACAATGCTCAAAGAAATTATGCTACTACTGAAAAAGAATTCTTAGCACTTGTATTTGCTTGTGATAAGTTCAGACCTTATATTGTTGATTCTAAAGTAACTATTCACACGGATCATACTGCTATTAAATATCTTATGGAAAAGAAAGATGCTAAACCTAGACTTATTAGATGGGTTCTCCTGCTACAAGAATTTGATTTGCATATTGTTGATAGAAAGGGAGCTGAGAACCCCGTTGCAGACAACTTGTCTAGGTTAGAAAATGTTCTTGATGACCCACTACCTATTGATGATAGCTTTCCTGATGAGCAATTAAATGTTATAAATGCCTCTCGTAGTACTCCGTGGTATGCTGATTATGCTAATTACATTGTTGCTAAATTTATACCACCTAGTTTCACATACCAGCAAAAGAAAAAGTTTTTCTATGATTTGAGACATTACTTTTGGGATGACCCACATCTTTATAAAGAAGGAGTGGATGGTGTTATTAGACGTTGTGTACCTGAGCATGAACAGGAACAGATCCTACGCAAGTGTCACTCCGAAGCTTATGGAGGACACCACGCTGGAGATAGAACTGCACATAAGGTATTGCAATCCGGTTTTTATTGGCCTACTCTCTTTAAGGATGCCCGTAAGTTTGTCTTGTCTTGTGATGAATGTCAAAGAATTGGTAATATCAGTAGACGTCAAGAAATGCCTATGAATTATTCACTCGCTATTGAACCATTTGATGTTTGGGGCTTGGATTATATGGGACCTTTTCCTGCCTCTAATGGTTATACACATATTTTAGTTGTTGTTGATTACGTTACTAAGTGGGTAGAAGCTATTCCAACTAGTAGTGCTGATCATAACACTTCTTCAGGTGAAGACATCTGAGCGGATGACCAACAAATCATTCGATGCGATGTTGGCTGCTTTCCGCAAAGCTTTCCCAGATGCGTCTGAGCTGCCACACACCTACAGTAAAACGAAGAATTTCCTTCGTGCAGTTGGAATTGGATATGATATGATCCATGTTTGTAAGAATAATTGTGTTCTATTCTGGAAGGATTATGCCAACTTAAGTGAATGCCCGAAATGCAAATCATCAAGATGGAAAGATGGCAATGTTGTGAAGAGGATTCCTCATAATGTTCTGCAGGTGGAAGATGAAGGTAAACCACGGGATATGGCCCCAACTATGTATGTCTTGGACAAGGTAAAAAGAAAAGAATTCTACGAGGTCCTGTCACGTGTGAGATTCCCACATGGATTTGCTTCCAACCCTGAAAGGAGAGTCACTGCAGATGGAAACAAGGTAGAAGGGTTGAAAACTCATGACTGTCATGTCCTACTTCAAAGGGTTTTACCTGTTATCCTTAGAGGATTGGGCCGCCCTGACTTATACAGAGCAGTTACAGAGTTGGGACAATTCTTCAGGGAACTCTGCAATAGAAATATCAGGGTAGATGCTTTGGAGCGTCTTAGAGACAACATACCAACTATCCTATGCGACCTTGAGAAGATATATCCTCCAGCCTTCTTTGATGTGATGGTGCATTTGGTTGTTCATCTACCTGATGAGGCACTACTTAGAGGTCCAGTACAGTATGGCTGGATGTACCCTATTGAAAGGCGGCTAGGCACTTTCAAGGGCTATGTTAGGAACAGAGCTAGACCCGAGGGTTCCATTGCAGAGGCCTACATTGCTATAGAAGCGTTGACATTCTACTCAAAATACATTGAAACAGCTGATCAGCTTATCAAAGAGGTGGGTGAAGACAATCCCGGGCTGAATGTTTTCGATTATTCTGTTCGAGTTACAGGGAAGAGTCGACAAGAGGACAAACCTAAAGATTTGGACAAAATGGTTTGGTATGTGTTGAATAACTGTCCTGAGATACAACCTTATATCAAGTAAGTGCTAAGTACTACAGCTTATACATCGTAATCTACTAAACTTGCAGCACATTCTTATATATTTAGATGTTTGACGCGATCACTATGTTGTGCAGCATCTACGAAAAGGCGTTACTGCTGCAAAATCCAAGAAACATTGACAAAATGGTTATGGCAGGATTTGCGAAATGGTTCAAGAGCCATGTAAGCTTTTGAATTGCACTGTCAGTTTTTTTAATATATTGAGTACATAAGATGATCGACTTGTCTATTTTCTAACCATAGGTTAAGAAGATGCGGGAGGATGGGCAGGCAGTTGATGATGCCCTTTACGCACTAGCAATGGGTAAGAATTTATGAATCTTGCCTTGTTGGAGATGTGCGCTACAACACCCTTGCACGCGACGAAGGCAGGAAGACACAAAACAGTGCCATCATGAGCACGGATACGTATGATAGAGAGACAACTGGAATGTATGCTAACATAACAGACATTGTTCAGTTGCAGTATATCTCCAGTTTCGAGGATCATCGGTGTGTGGTTCTGTTGTGCTGTCGTTGGTATAACCTGTTTTCTAGGATCGCAAAACCGAGAACTGATGATTATTTCAAATCCATCAATGTCAAGGTGGCGTACCAGACCAACGAGCCTTTTATTTTGGCAAATCAAGCAACACATATATTTTTCTTGGAAGACACATTTGCACGTAGCGATGACTGGAGAGTATTGCAAAGGTTTGAGCAGAGGAATTCGTTTAATGAAGTTGCACAACAAGATGATGCTTACACTGCTCCTGATGTACAAGATTACACATATGTTCCTAATATCTTTGAGAACCATCACATCAATGACGCTGGTGAAAAGATTGCATGTCGTCCTGTGGACATACAAGAGTTGATCAAGAAGAAGCCAACATTCGAGGACATTGAGGATGAAGAAGAAGATGACACTCTGGGGAATTACGATTCAGACTGATACACATGGCGAAGATGTTGACACTGTTGTTGTGGATGATGATTTGATTGCTTTTGTCGTATTTGCCTGTCAGAAGACGTTTTTTTATCTACTATGTGAAATTGTGTTTGCTATGACAACTGAAACCTGATGAACGTGTTGTTTAGTATTTTGCTGTGAAAACATCACTTGTTATGTATGTTCATTTGTGTTTGGTGATTGTATGACGACTAAAACATGATGACATTGTTGTTTAGTTGTACTCATATTTGGCTGTGAAACTTGAATTTGGTGACATAGTTTGCCGTTGGACTGCAATTTGCTCGACGTCTTCGAATGGGAACAAAGCTGACCCGACAGGGCCGCTGCTAATTTATTTATTTATTACCAAAAGGGCCTATGCTATTTATTTATTTATGAGCAAAAGGGGATACCCCCTGATTTCTGTTAATAGAAATCATTAGATGTTCACAACACTACGCCCAGCCTGCTACACAGGTTTCATTCATTAATAGTTTCAGCAAAGTGCTCATGTCATAGCCACTTAATACATCACGAGTGCTACATACACTGCAAATAAAGAGACAATCATCCTACAGAGCACATCAATTTTGCCCATTGTCTTCACAAGCTCTTTCATCTCCTCATTGCTGTCAAGGCCATTCAGCAGCTGTTGCTTGGCCATGATCAGAGGAACTGCATCTTTAACCTTCTGCTCTGCATCTTCCTCTTCTACCGTTCCTTCAGTTACTTGTCCAACACCCCAACCTGCTAGTATTGGGATTCCTCGGCTAACCAAATAATCAGTGTAGTTGCATTCCCCCACATCAGCAACTTCCTAGAAATACAAATCACACGAATCATCCCTTTTCTACATGAATCAAATTGGAAGATCATCAACTAAACTATTAAAAAAATCAGCAACTAAAAGCAGCAGAACAACACTTAAACATATTATTACCCCATGATTCGGGCATTTGTAGAAGACTCGGCCAGGGTTGAGGATTGTGGTTGAGATGCGACGGATGACTCTACGTGATTTGCACCACTGGCACCACACCAACGGTAGCAGGTTGCGATGAGCAACCGGCCGCGGTGCGTGTGCCGGCAGGGGTGTGATGAGACCCACAGGCGATGGTACGGGTGGCGACATGGCGCATATCTGGTTGTTGCCCGCTGAAGAGCAGGTGGACGAGCAGCCAGCAGACATGGTTGCTGCGGCCAGAGCTTGTGATGCTAGGCAGAGTAAGTAGAGAAGAGGAGAAGCAAACATTGGATATGTCAGTTTCATTACTTGCAGAGTAGCATAGCACCATATATAGTCATAGTCTAGGTTTGGATTCGAACCAGCTACAGGAGCACGTCTCTCTTTTTTCTAAAACTCAGCAACGTCTCTTTACTGGTACACTAGCTTCTTCTGTACGCCTTCTCAAGTCTTTGATTTTCTTTCTTTTTTTGCGAGGAAGGAAGGAGGACAAAATTGAGAGTTCCTGCGACTCGAACCCAAGACCTCTCGATTGAAAACCAAGGGTGCTAGTCACTTATGTGGCGAACGTTCCCTGGGAGGAGGATGGCAGACGAACGCATTTTCCTCGCAGTTTTAGTTGCGATGCAAGATCGAACGGTCGCAGTTTCGGGAAAGTTATCAGGCGAACGAGACCAGCTTTTCTTTTCTTCCTATATATAAAAAAGTATGCTACTTGGTGTTAGCTTAGTCAAAAAACAATTGTGCCAACCTTGACCGTTGGATTGACATTCAACGTCTGTCGGGTTTCTTCAGTCTCTTCTTCCTCCAGCCGCCAAAGCCAAACCAGCGCCGGCGGGACCGCCTGCTCCCGCCTCCCACAGCTGGTTGTGCTACCGCGCATGCATCGTGGCCACATCGCACCCTAAAACTTTTCCCATCTTCCCTGGCTCCTGTTCATTCCTGTTGAGGGAGTCCTGGACTAAGGGGTCCTCGAGCATTCGGTCTGTTATCCATTGGCCGGACTGATGGGCTGTGAAGACATGAAGACCGAAGACCATACTCGTGTCCGGATTGTGCTTTCCTTGGCGTGGAAGGCAAGCTAGGCGATCAACCATGAAGATTCCTTCTTATGTAACCGACTCCATGTAACCCTAGATCTCTCCGGTGTCTATATAAACCGGAGAGCATAGTCCGGATAGGACACATTCATTACCATATTCATAGGCTAGGCTTTTAGGGTTTAGCCATTACGATCTCGTGGTAGATCAACTCTTGTAATACTCATATTCATCAAGGTCAATCAAGCGAGAAGTAGGGTATTACCTCCATAGAGAGGGCCCGAACCTGGGTAAACATCGTGTCCCCCGTCTCCTGTTACCATCGATCTAGACGCACAGTTCGGGACCCACTACCCGAGATCCGCCGGTTTTGACACCGACATTGGTGCTTTCATTGAGAGTTCCACTGTGCCATCGGCAAAGGACTTGATGGCCCCTTTGATCGTCAGTAATGGCGCCGTTCAGGGAGAAACCTTCCTCCCCGGACAAACCTTTGTGTTCGGCGACTTCGTACTGCGGGCCAACTCGCTTGGCCATCTGGAGCAGGTCGATAGTCACGCCCCTGGCCATCAGGTCAGATCAGGAAGCTTGAACTGTGCCGCGGATACCCGTGGAGACTTGATCTTCGATGGATTCGAGACTGCGGCAGTCGCTCCCCCTCTCTCCGATGAACATGACTTAAATCTGTCATCGGATCACACCGAGGAGATGGATCCTGTTGCTGCAACGGCCTCAGAACCGAAGCAGATCGTGCCCTTTGAGGCCACAAAGTCCACGGTGTTGGAGCTGCACACAAACTCGACATCCTACAATATTTGCGTCAATGGAACTCCGGACTCGTTTTCGGCTACACGTTCCGGACCAGACACGCCCGCGGACACCGAGCTGGATCGGTTGTCGATTTTTGAATTCAGCGCCGCAGACTTCTTCCAGCACTCACCTTTTGGTGACATACTAAATTCTTTAAAGAACTTATCCTTGGAGGAGGACTCACAGCTGAACTATGTTCGGGTCGAGCTAGAGACGGATGACGAGGAATTTTGCTTCCCACCCGCCACCCACTTGATAGCCACTATCGATGACTTAATCGACGTGCTTGACTATGGCTCCGAAGACATCAACGGTATGGACGACGATGCCGATATGGAGCAAGGCCAAGACCCGCCATTCACCGGACGTTGGACGGCTACCTATTCGTACGACGTGTACATGGTTGATACACCCAAAGGATCTGGCGACGACAACGAAGAGCCAGATGCGAATAAAACCTCTAAGATGTAGTCCAAGCATCGACGCCCCAAGCACCGTTCTAAGCCTCGTCGCTCAAAGGACGGCAACACCGGCACCGGAGAGAATAGTACTCCAGGCGACACCGAAAACAATGAAGACCCTGTCGGAGCTACATTTGAACAGGAGGAACATGACAACAGGCAAGACAACCCTGACGAACAGGCCATAGAAGATGACACGGAGGACGACAGCTACCGTCCACCCTCCGAAGAGGAGACAAGCCTCGGCAACGAAGACTTCATCGTGCCTGAGGATCCTCTGGAGCAGGAGCGCTTTAAACTTCAGCTCATAGCCACTGCAAGGAGCCTGAAAAAGAAACAGCAGCAGCTTCAAGCTGAACAAGATCTGCTCGTCGACAGGTGGACTGATGTCCTGACAGCCGAAGAATACGGCCTCAGGCGCCCAACAAAGGGCTACCCGAAACGCAGACTACTACCTCAATTCGACGAGGAAGCACCGGAGCATACATCTCCGTTGCGTAATGCGGAACGACCACCACGGCGGCCGACCGGCCACCCCGCGGCCGGGATAAGGCGGCAACTCCGGCCGAACAGCAGCCTGCCCCACCACCTCGTAAAAATAGAGACGGAAGAGTTCGGGGTCACACGTACGACCTCCGGCAGATCCTGGACGATAGAGCAGGACATACAAGATTGATCTACGGATCGCGAGGGCGTGCCTCGAGGCACAACGACGGCTACCTATTCGGACGTGATAAATCTAACCACGCCCGGGGCGAATACCGCCGACGGACTCCGTCAGAGCTACGCCACGACGCGGCCCGATATAGAGGCGCCGCACACCCTCTCTGCTTCACAGATGAAGTACTGGATCACGAATTCCCCGAGGGGTTCAAGCCTGTCAACATTGAATCATACGACGACACAACCGATCCCGCAGTATGGATCGAGGATTTCACTCTCCATATCCATATGGATCGAGGAGATGACCTCCATGCCACTAAATGCCTCCCACTAAAGCTCAAAGGACCAGCCCGGCACTGGCTTAACAGCCTGCCTAAAAATTCTATCGGCAGCTCGGAGGACTTGGAAGAAGCCTTCCTGGACAACTTCCAGGGAACATATGTCCGGCCACCAAACGCTGATGACTTAAGCCACATAGTTCGACAACCTGGAGAATCAGCCAGAAAATTCCGGACTAGGTTCCTAACTAAAAAGAACCAGATTGTTGACTGTCCGGATGCCGAGGCCTTAGCAGCCTTCAAACACAGCATCCGTGACGAATGGCTAGCATGCCACCTCGGCCAAGAAAAGCCGAAGTCCATGGCAGCCCTCACGGCACTCATGACCCGCTTTTGCGCAGGAGAGGACAGTTGGTGGCCTGTAGTAACAACACAGCTAGCAAGACAGGCCCCGCCGAGGCCAAGAATAACACTAGCAAGCTCCAGCGCAATAGACACAAACACCGAAGCAATGGCAGCAACACCGATGACACCACGGTCAACGCCGGATTCACTGGCTCCAAGTCTGGCCAATGGAAGAAGCCCTTCAAAAGGAACAATGAAGGACCTTCCAGCCTGGAACACATACTCGACCGTCCGCGCCAGATACACGGCACCCCGGATAAGCAAGCTAATCATACCAACAGAGATTGTTGGGTTTTCAAGCAGGCTGGCAAGTTAAATGCCGAAAACAAGGAAAAGGGATCACAAAGTGAGGACGAGGACGAAGAGCCCCGGCAGCCGAACACTGGGGGGCAGAAGAAATTTTCCCCTCAAGTCAAAACGGTGAACATGATATACGCCACGCACATCCCCAAAAGGGAGCGTAAGCGAGCACTTAGGGACGTCTACGCGGTAGAGCCACTCGCCCCAAAATTCAATCCGTGGTCATCATTCCCGATCACCTTCGATCGTCGGGATCACCCAACAAGTATCCGCCATGGCGGTTCAGCCGCACTAGTCCTCGACCCAATTATTGACGGGTTTCACCTAACACGAGTCCTGATGGACGGTGGTAGCAGCCTCAACCTGCTTTATCAGGACACAGTGCGGAAGATGGGCATTAACCCCTCGCGAATCAAACCATCAAAGACTACCTTTAAAGGAGTCATACCAGGCGTAGAGGCCCGCTGTACGGGCTCAATCACGCTGGAAGTGGTCTTCGGCTTTCCAGACAACTTCTGAAGCGAAGAGTTAATCTTCGATATCGTCCCCTTCCGCAGCGGCTATCACGCACTGCTCGGAAGAACCGCGTTTGCTAGATTCAACGCAGTGCCACACTACGCTTATCTCAAGCTCAAGATGCCTGGCCCACGCGGCGTCATAACAGTCAATGGCAATACGGAACGCTCCCTCCGAACAGAGGAGCACACCGCCGCCCTAGCAGCAGAAGTACAGAGCGGCCTTCTCAAGCAGCACAATAGTACGGCTACCGAGCCCTCGGACATCATTAAGAGGTCCCGGACTACATTGCAACAGAATGGCGTGGCTCGTCAAGAGCTCGACTAGCAATCCGGCCTCTGTCCCAGTCCCAATGAGGTAGTGGCATTCATACCACGTGTACACAATTACGCACTCAAAATTCCATGGACATGACAGAGGCACAAGATAGCCCGGGGTCTACAGTTCGGCCAGACAGATCCCGGACACACATACTTTTACCTTTTTCTTGTTTTAGGTTCCTTTTTTCGCGGGCCTGATCGCAAGTCCTTTAGAAGGATTGGCATACAACGGAGGCACGCAGCACATGTGTGTAGGGTAACCTTTATACGTTCTTCTTGACGATATTCAAACTTATTTCTCAGGACCCGCACGCTGCGCCCTACTGATCCCGGCATGTTAAATAGCCCGGATACTTCTCGCACCATATGTACAAGATACGCCTTGACGTATCCATCCAGTTATAATAAGAATGGTTCGTGGCCCAGTTTTTGTGGTTTCTGCTTATTACTTCATTTTATTTCGATCTGCTTACCTGCTACATCGATACTCTTCTGTATGTTTCATATTCGCCAGGGGCTACTTGTCGCCCCACAATACGGCAGCAAAGTCCGAACACTTCTTATATACAAGTTCGGCACCCCGAATTTAGCATTATATGCATTGGCTCCGAATCATGTCTTTGGTCAATAGTTGGGTTGCCCGGCTCCTGTGCTTGCTACCCTACATTCCGCTCTATCGGCTAGGGTAGTAAAGGGAGAACTACTGCAATTGTGCCCTGGCCTTAACCGGATGAGCACCTCAGTAGAGAAAGCCGAAAATTGACTGTCATGATACGGCGAGAGCCGGTCAGCTGTTCGAGGGCTACAAAATCGTTGGAGATTTTTTCCGCGTCATGCGAAGGATCGGCACTTCCCGATCAGATGCTGACAGCACCCTGGCTTGGACCAGGGGCTGCACACTTGCTTAATTATAAGACTCCTATGGCTAAGTGAGGGCGTTCAAGCCGTATAGTCCGATTGCCTTGTTCGTTGCGCTAAACAACTCCTTCAAAGGACCATATAATTGGATCAAGATTGTTTAGAATCCATCCCGAACACCTCCGTACTACCTACGTGAGGGCAGAAGCCAATGACTGGCCAACCCACAGATTACAAATAACACGGCCGCACAGGAGGAAACAATTTAAAGCATAATAAAATTATTTTACAAACACTGACTTTGTTCCCATAATACAAGGCAAAGGCAACATGAATACATTTATTCAAATACAATGTCCTGCGAACATTGCGCCGCCACAAGTCGAGACCCCTCTACGACGTCCGCGAAATATCGCTTGGGTGTGCGGTGCTCCTTGCCCTCCAACGGCCCGCTGGCAACCTCAACAGCGTTCATCTTCGCCCACCACATCTTGCAGCGAGCGAAAGCCATACGAGCACCTTCAATACAGGCGGAGCGCTTGATGACGTCCAGCCGCAGACAGGCCTCCACCAGACGCCTCATGAGTCTGAAGTAGCTGCCGGGCATAGCTTCGGCTGGCCATAGCCGGATTGTCAAATCCTTCATGGCTAGTTCGGCCACCCTGTGCAGCTCCACCAGCTGCTTCAACCGATCGGTGAAGGACACGGGATGCTCTGGCGTCACGTACTGCGACCAGAATAGCTTCGTGGTAGATCCGCAAAAGCCCCTGGGGAACTCTGAACCCGGGTTAGTAAAACATATTGCTTCTCCGCATACTTGCTTTGCATCTTAAATGCCTTACCCGCCGTGATCTTCTTGGCCTCCTGGATCTCCTGGAGGGCGGCCTGGGCCTCATTCCATGCAGTCTCCACACTCTGACGAGCCTTGGTGAGCTCGGCCTCTTGAGCCGACGCATTATTCTCCAAGGTCTCACATTTTTTCACCGCATCCTGGAGCTCCTGCTGAATTTCCTTCACCCGGGCCTCGAGCTTCTTACGGGCGGCTTGCTGTGGACAGCTTTCTCCTCAGCCTCGCCCAGGGCCTTCCTCGGGGCCTCGACCTCGGTCGCGGCTCCTGCACATATTACGACACTACAGTCAATACAGCGAGTCGTTATTCACCTTGCTTCTCCTAGAGCCGAACCCTAACCTCGCTGAGCTCGTTCTCGGTCCGCTCCAGCCTCTGCCTCAATTCAGAGACTTCGGCAACATGCAAGGTTGCGGCCAACAGCGATGCCTGCTTATGCATACATACTATGTTAGTCTCCTACAATAGATCCTATGTCCGGTTCTTCTCGCCGGACAGTGTCTCACGGGCTACTGACTACTGGTTTTTTTCTCTTTCTATGTCACTTACCTCAAAACCTGTCAACAGGTTGCTGCAGGCCTCGTTCAGTCCACTCTTGGCGGACTGAACCTTCTCAATCACCGTGCCCATAAAGGATGCGGTGCTCTCCCATTACGGAGGCGCCTCGCAGCGCCTCCATCAGGTAGTCCGGCGCCCCTGGATGGACGGGGACCACCAGCGGAAGCTGCGCACCCCCCTCCTTCAAAGGGGGCTGCGCGCCCGACTCCGAAGCCATATGGGTCTCCGGAATCATATTCGGCTGAAGGCCAAACTGGATGCGGCCCTCTTCTCCAGTTTTCATGGGGATCGTCTCCTCCATGTGTCCGGCAGTGGAGGCTTTGCCTCGTGGCGCCTCCCCAACAGCCTCCTGGCCTCCTCCCCGGTTCGGATCGGCCCTCTGGGACAGCACTTCGGTGTCGTCCCCGGCCCCGGGAGAGCAAGCAGGCGGTGGCGACTGGCTCGCCATCTCCGACGGAGCCAACGAACCTCCAGACGAGGATCGCTGGATTAGGTTGCGGGCCGGACTGCAATAGTACAGTTAACCATATCAAGATAATGGAGAGAAAGGGCTGGATGTGCGCACGAGCGAGTCCTGTCACTTACGATGCGGCCTGGGGCTTAGTGTGGGGGCGCCGTTCCGGACTACTGTCAACGTCCCACGCGGTGTTGACCGCTGGGGCGCCCTTCCCCTTTTTGGGCGCTTTCGCCTCCGGATGTGCCGAGGCCGCCCTCTTCTTCTTATTCTCCTCGGGAGGAGGGTTGTTTTCCTCCTCGTCCTCCTCCTCGTCGTTGTCCTCACGAACGGAGGAATGGGCCTCGTCTTCGAACGTCGCGTCCGAAGTGCCCTTGCGACGGGGGCCACTCTTGGCCCCCTTGGCCTTCTTCTTGGCCTTCTTCTATGGCGCCTTGTATGGCGCCGGCACCAGCATCTCTGCTAGGCGCGGGATGACCGGTTCTTCGGGCAGCGGAGCCGGACACTGGATCCGCTTCGCCCTCTCCACCCAGTCCTATAGGGACCATAATAAAAGCTCAGACGCCACCCTCGAAACAATGAGGTTGGGGATACGTCGGAAATAACATACCTTGCTAGCGGGGTGTGTACAATCGTGGCCACGGTCTGAATCCATGGCCGGTGGCTTCTCGTTGCCCTTGAAAAGCAACTTCCAGGCACCTTCGTGAGTAGTCTCGAAGAGCCTCACCATGGTCTGGTGCTTATTTGAATTGAACTCCCACAAAGGGCGGCTTCGGTGCTGGCACAGAAGGATCCGACGGACCAGCATCACCTAGATGACGTCAATGAGCTTGACGTTCTTGGTCACCATACTTTGAACGCGCGTCTGCAGCGCTATCAGCTCGTCAGGTGAACACCAGTCCGGACTCTTCTCGACCCAGGAGGTGAGTCGCATGGGAGCGCCGAAGCGGAATTCGGCAGCCGCGACCCAGGTGGTGCTGCGAGGTTCTGTGATGTAGAACCACTGCTTCTGCCATTCCTTTACCGTCTCCACAAAAGTACATTTGGACCAGGAGACGTTGGATAGCTTGCTCACCATGGCTCCCCCGCACTCCGCGTGCTGGATGTCCACCACCTTCGGCTTCACGTTGAAGACTTTGAGGCACAGCCCGAAGTGGGGATGGATGCGGAGGAAGGCCTAGCACATGATGATAAACACCGAGATGTTGAGGAAGGAATTTAGGGACAGATCATGGAAATCTATCCCGTAATAATACATCAGCCCGCGGACGAAAGGGTGGAGTTGGAACCCCAGCCCGCGGAAGAAATGAGGAAGGAATACTACCCTCTCGTCGGGCTCCGGCGTTGGGACGATTTGTCCCTCGGCCGGCAAGCGGTGGGCTATTCCCTTCGCCAGATATCCGGCCGCTCGGAGCTCAGTAATGTCCTCCTTCTTGATGGAGGAGACCATCCAGTTGCCCTGACCACCGGATCCGGACATGGTTGCTTGAGTGGAAAGGAGAGAGAACTTGGGCGCTGGAGCTCGAGATCGGGAAGGCGGAGACAGAGAGAAAGCATGAGAAGAGGAAGAGGGGATCCTTATCCTCTTATAAAGGCAGCAAACATTAAATGCCTCCTCGTTCACCTTAAGATTCGCCTATTCCCAAGGACTGTGCAAATGGCACGGTTGGGTTACCCATGCCCGCATTAAGGGGACATGATCTGTGCTTCGACAAGACATGCCAATAGCAACCGTGTCTCGAGACGTGGGATGGCAGAAGAAAAACGGTTCGAAATTATAACTGGACAGACGCAATGCCGTGTTGTAAAGAAACTGTCAACAGATTAGATCCGTGCAAATATTATATTCTCACTGCGGTTGTGTGTGGTGTATGACAGGTCCGGATACAATCATCACGTTCGAAGACTATCTTGGAGTTCGGAAAAAAGGGGAACCCGCCTTGCAATGCCGAAGACAATCTGCGCGCCGGACTCCTCGTCATTGAAGCCAGGTTCAGGGGCTACTGAGGGAGTCCTGGACTAAGGGGTCCTTGGGCGTCCGGTCTGCTATCCATGGGACGGACTGATGGGCTGTGAAGACATGAAGACCGAAGACCATACTCGTGTCCGGATTGGGCTTTCCTTGGCGTGGAAGGCAAGCTAGGCGATCAACCATGAAGATTCCTTCTTATGTAACCGACTCCATGTAACCCTAGATTTCTCCGGTGTCTATATAAACTGCAGAGCATAGTTCGGATAGGACACATTCATTACCATATTCATAGGCTAGGCTTTTAGGGTTTAGCCATTACGATCTCGTGGTAGATCAACTCTTGTAATACTCATATTCATCAAGATCAATCAAGCAGGAAGTAGGGTATTACCTCCATAGAGAGGGCCCGAACCTAGGTAAACATTGTGTCCCCCGTCTCCTGTTACCATCGATCCTAGACGCACAGTTCGGGACCCCCTACCCGAGATCCGCCGGTTTTGACACCGACACCCGTCCGAGGCCTTACCATCGTCCTCCGCCTTGGTTCGCTCGCTGCGGCGCCGCCCTCCGGTGTTGTCAACATGGTCAACAACCGAGAGGAATAAGGAGATGACTGTACATGGTGAGGATGACAGTAGGGACCCAACAGTGCGCGCAGCAATTTTGTTTTTTCGGGACGGAGAAGGGTATCAACTCGGTTGTTCGGGAGCTATGGCCCATCTAGCACATGACCAGCCCAGTTTGTTTTTTTCCTTTCTGAAAATGGCTAGCCCAGCTATTTTGTTTTTTGTAGAATAACCAACGTAGGCCTACGTGCTTTTCTACGCCCTGCTCGGCCGAAAATCTTTCAAGACGAGGAGGGAAGCATTTTGCCCAGAAAATGGGCTATAAGTAATAAGAAATGGGATATAAGTAATATTAAATGGGCTGTAAAATAAATAAAAAATAGCAAACATGCAATTAGTTCCAAAATACTTATTTCTTTCGGATTTTGATATTTTATATGTCATTGTTTTTGCGCGGGTAAAATTTCATTGGATTTAAATTAAGGTATGTTTAGTTTTTAAACTAATTTGAATCTGGCTAGAAATTTCGGGCTGTATGCTGTTTGGGACAGATTTGAGGCTGACTTGTGGGTCTACTAGGTTGACGTGTACGAAAGGCTTTGTCAACTTAGTCCACAAACGATTCTAGCAGCAGTGACCGTTGGATGTTAATCCAACGGCCGTGCTGCTTCTTCAATATCTGATCTTCTTGCTCCAGCCGCCCAAACCAGCGCCGGTGGGACTGCCTGCTCCCGCCTCCCATGGCCGGCTATGCTGCCGCACAGGCCGCACCGCCCCACCCTACTCCATTGATGGCCAGGCCATTCCTCTACTCACCCACACCTCATGTTATTTTCCGGCGACGGCAGCCGGACCAGTAAACACTCGTACTCCCCACCGTGTGGGCAACCACTGCCGATTCTTCCCCGGCTCCATGTCGTTCCCTTCCTAGGCCTCGCCGTCGTCCACCGCCCTGGTGCTCTTGGCGCGCCGTGGTCAACATGGTCAACAAACGACATCCATCGGACGTGGACTGTACATGGAGAGGCTGACAGCTGAGTCCACAGCCGCACACAAGGAAATGCCTCCTAATTACGCGCAAAATAATGATTCCTCCACCTGACATCTGGGACCCACCGGAAGGGCCTCTGTATTTCACGAAAAAACGTTCCCCCCACTGACAGGTCGAACCCGCCAGCTATATCTTCGCACGCAAGGAAGTGCCTCCTTATTACGCACAAAAAATGAATACTCCCCTGCTAACTGGGACCCAGCATAGTGGGAGGCTGACATGTGGGCCTACTAAGTTGACAGGGACGGAGGACTTTGTTAACTTAGTCAATATGAACGATTCTAGCTCCAGTGACCGTACGATGTCCATCCAACGGCCGTAGTGCTTCTTCAACCTCTGGTCTTCTTGCTCCAGTCGCCCAAAGCAGCGCCGGTCATGCCGCCTGCTCCTGCCTCCTATGGCCGGTTGTGTTGCCGCGGAGGCCTCACTGCCCCCCTACTACTCCCACTGCTGGCCAGGGCCTGCGGCGACGGCAGCCTCACACCGCAGCCGAACCCGTGAACCCTCGTACTCCTCTCCGCGTTGTCCCCTTCCTAGGCCTCGCCGTGGTCCACCGCCTTGGTGCTCTCGGTGCGGCGTGGTCAATGTGGTCTACGACCGACTTCCATCGGAAGAGTACTGAATGTGGAGAGGCTGACAGCTGGGTCCACGGCCGCACACAAGGAAATGCCTCCTTATTATGCGAAAAATAATGATTCCTCCACCTGACAGCAGGGACCCACCGGACGGGCCACCGTATTTCACGAAAAAACGTTTCCCCCCTGACTGCTGGGACCCACTAGCTACATCTTCACACGAAAGGAAGTGCATCCATATTACGGGTAAAAAAATGATTCGCCCCCTGAATGTTGGGACCCACCAGCTACATCTTCGCACGCAAGGAAGTGCCTGATAGTCGGGACCCACCTGGTCAAAACATACGTAGCGTTGTCATTCTGGTCACGAACGTGTACGTACATACTGGTCAATGTAGAGGCGCACACGTGTCATCGTAGAGGCGCGCACATGTCGTAGTAGAGGCACGCACGTAGCATGTACACGTACGTACAGCCACGGTGCAAGAAAGTAGATACAGCCACGTACGTACATACGGGCAGGGTCTCGAACGCCTACTCACGCATACGTACAGTCAGGGCTCGTGTACATGGCTGGGTCAGAATTGAGAAGCTGCACCGTCATCGTGATCATGGGGAGGCAACCGGCTGGGTCGGAATGGAATGCGTCATCGTGTTCATCGGGAGCCAACCGGCTTGGACGGAACAGCCGATGGAAACGAGGCCCGGCGTACCGCAGAACGGAGGATACGGCCTTGTGTTCAACCGGCCACGGTCGAAACGGGATCCTGTTCATAGGGAGGGGTCTGGCATACCACAAAATGGAGGAAACGGACCTCCTACGGTCGAAACGGGGTCCTGTTGATCGGGAGGGGTGTGGCGTACCGCAAAACGGAGGAAACGGACTTGTGTTGGAGTGCTACGGTCGAAACGGGGGTTCTGTTCATCGGGAGGGGTGTGGCGTACCGCAAAACGGGACTCCACGGGATACTGTTCATCTCCACCATCGACCTCCTCCAGCCTCCACGGGCTACTGTTCATCCACCGTCGACCTCCTCCAGCCTCCACCTGCGACTGTTCATCCACGGGCTCCTGTTCATCTAGCCTCCACCGCACGCTCCTCCACCGGCTACTGTTCAACCAGCCCTCTCCATGGGCTCTTGTTCAACCACCCCTCCACGGGCTACTGTTCATCCAGCCCTCCACTGGCTACTGTTCAACTAGCCCTCCACCGGCTACTGTTCAACCAGCCCTCCACGGGGTCCTGTTCATCCAGCCCTCCACGGGGTCCTGTTCATCCACCAGCTCGATCGATCGGGGTCCTGTTCATCCAGCGGCAATGGCCTCTACTACCACGGGGTCCTGTTCATCCAACCCCCCCAACAACGCTCACAGTTCATCAAGGGAAGGAGGCAGCAGTGTTTGATCGGCTTCAGTTAGCAGCAGTAGCGAAGGAATCACTCGGGTTCAGTTAACAGCAAGGGATCGATCGATCGCTCGGGTTCAGTAATGCGTAGCCTGCAGTGCAATCGCTCGGGTTTAGTTAGAGCCCAACGCCTCGCTCGGGTTCAATTAGAGCGTAACGCCTCGCACACACGCACGTACGTACGAGAGAAACGCGCATCGCTTGGCCCCCGACCACCCACCCTAACTGGGAACTCCCCCGATATTTTCCTCGCCCTTGCTTCTACCACGGTTTTTTCCGTCATGGACAGCCCAAAGAATGTCATGCAGCTGCGTCTCCGGCCCACCCATGACGAAAAGCCCATTTTCTGTCATGATTTTTTGTCATAGAAGTAGGAGCCCACCACATCTATGATGATACCGGATTTTCTCACAATTATCGTCTAGAAGTGTCATAAGTATGACAGAAAAAAATTCGTTCGGCCCAAAATGTCATGGATGTGTCTTTTTTTGTAGTGATGGGCTGAAAATTTACGGTGATTTTTATGGACCAAAAGCGACCCGCGAAGCATCAGAGTTGGACCAGAAGAGTCCCGAGGTGGCGGCAAGGGTGGAGGGCGCGCCCTCCCCCCTAGGGCGAGTCCCCTGTCTTGCCGCTGCCTCGTGGACCCCCTTGACGTGAAACCGACGCAAAAAATTCCTATAAATATAGAAACCCCCGAAAAGAAACCTAGATCGGGATTTCCACCGCCGCAAGCCTCTGTAGCCACGAAAAACCAATCTGGAGCCTGTTCCGGCACCCTGCCGGAGGGGGAAATCATCACTGGTGGCCATCTTCATCATCCCTACGGTCTCCATGACAAGGAGGGAGTAGTTCACCCTCGGGGTTAAGGGTATGTACCAGTAGCTATGTGTTTGATCGCTCTTTCTCTCGTGTTCTTGATTTGGCACGATCTTGATGTACCGCAAGCTTTGTTACTATAGTTGGATCATATGGTGTTTCTCCCCCTCTATCTTCTTGTGATGAATTGAGTTTTACCTTTGAGGTTTCACTATTATCGGGTTGAATACTATTATGGATTTGACAACACTTGATGTATGTCTCTTGTGGGATACCCGTGGTGACAATGGGGTGTTCTATTGATTCACTTGATGTATATTTTGGCACTCAACTCGCGGATTCCCGAGGTGACATTGGGGTAATCTACGCATAGGGGTTGATGCATGTTTTCGTCCTTGTTTCTCCGGTAGGAATCTTGGGGCACTCTTTGAGGTTCTTTGTGTTGGATTGAATATTATGAATCTGAAGTTGTTTGATGCATATCGTATAATTGACCCACGGAAACTTGTGGTGACATTGGAGTATCTAGGTGACATTAGGGTTGATTGACACTACTGCAGGATGCTGCTAACATGACACTATGATCAGAGACGCTTCGACGAAACTATGTGCGATGCAATAATCGCAAACGGTGGTGTAAAAACCATCAAAAAGGTGCAAAACGTTTGCGATGACGGATGCATCAAACACGGTTCAATTTTAGCTGCGTGTGCGATGCTGGGCATACGGTTTAGTTCAATTAATTGTTTGCGATGAGGAGGAACAAAAGAAACAGGCAGCCAGATGAAGGTGTGTGTGTGATATACAACATATGGTTCACTCAGATGAACTGTTTGTGATTAGGCAACACAAAAGAAACGGTCAGCCTGATCAAGGTGTGTGCGATAGACGGCACGTGGTTCACTTGGATGAACTGTTTGCGTTGAGACAAGAGAACAGAAACGGTTCAATATAACAAGATGTGTGTGATACGCGGCAAACAGGTATGTAATCAGAAATTTGTGCGAAGACCGATAATAACACAGACGATTGCTGCTAATAAGACGTGTGAGTTGTGCGATGGGATTGCATACAGAACAACAACATATATATACACATTTATAAGGACATGGTTGCATAACCAAATTAAACATCCAATTACATAGGTGGCTACTACAACCATGGCATTTGCACACACCAAAGTAAACTATTACATGCATAAGTACATAGGTGGCTACTACACACATGACATTTCCACACACCAAAGTAAACTATATATTACATGCATGATTAACTAGGATAAACGATCATCTGATCATCATCTACTTCTTGTGACACTTGCTCTGCTTGTGGATCGATCCGGCCTCGTCGATTTGGGTAACGAGGCACTTCCTCATGTCAACGATCCGCCTGTGCATCTCGTAGCATGTGTACACACTCTTGGCTGTGAACCTGAGGTGAGGTTCATCCAGGTGCTGCATCCAGGCCCCATGCTAGGATACGAGGCGTGTTATGTTGGCATCCTGCTTCATCTTTTCATAGTATGGGTCGATGATGGCCGAGGCGAGTTCAACCAGGGAGTCCTTCTTCATGCTGCCCCAGACCCTGTAGTGCTCACGGATTTCAACAAGGTTCTCGTAGGCCAAGCCCGTAACCCTGAGTGCTTTTACATCGTTGGTGGTTTCCACCGTAGCGAACTTGTAGTCGGTGCTGTTGACAAACCTGGCGAAATGGTCGGAAGGCTCTGTGGCCATGCAGTAGTGGTAGATGAGGACATGATGGCACATGCACAACTGGGCGACGACAACCTTCTGATCTATGTTGGGACGACCGGCGGTGTACTGGAGGTCGATGCCGACCACCTTGTACTTGTCTTGAGCAAGCAACTGCTCAACGGTGTTGATGTAGTCGTCCACCACGGCCGGGTCGATGGTGTACACCACCGAGAGATCCGTATCCCTCGCGTGGATCTCCACTTTATGCTCACTGAACTCCATTGGAGCGCCGCTAGACATCCCCTCTCTATGTGTCATCGTGGGTGTGCTTGTTGTGTTGTGGGGCGCGATCGAAAGGTTGAAGAGACTAAGGTTATAATGGCTGCAGGAATTAAAGGGGAAGCCAGACGGCCTGGAATATCGGCACGCCTTGATGGCGGTTCTAATTTACAGCACGTAACTCCATCGTGCCGCACGTAACTGCATCGCGTGCTGACGCGCGCGACGCAACCGCATGCATATGGGGCCCCCGATGTGATCGTGCGCAGGCCCAACCGCTGGCAGAGCGCGCACGGAGGGACGCGAGCAGAGCGCTCCGCGGTCGCCTCAATGACGAGCAACCATATATATGCATATAGCAGTTGAACGCGCAAGGAAAAGTTGTCCACAAGCCGAGCGTGCTGACGGAGCGCGCCGACGGACGCAAGCAGACGGCGCCGCGGCACCTAACGGCGAGCAGGGCTTGCCGAGGGACGCGAGCAGAGGCTGGCACAATGATACGTGCCAAATAAGACGAACTGTGCGAGTGATGTCAGAGACATCAAGCATGAATCAGATTAGAGTTGCGTGTGTGATACGTGGCATACAGTTGATCCATCCGAGCTGTTTGTGATGGAATAAACCGTGTGTGTTGTGGGAAAACGCTTGCTGGTGTACAACCTTAAATTTAACCAACAAAATGTTAGTGCATGTTACAAAAATTATATAACTGGAAACTATGTTCAAATACAAATCCAACGATATAATCTTTGGCGACATGCATTCGTATTTTATATAAACTAGGATGGGGGTATAGTAGATAATTAAATCGCAAACATTTTTTTATTAACCATATGTGTACGTGTCCTTTCGTCCTCCTCAAGCACGTCTTGTCACCCCGCTATCGCAGACGGCTTTGAGCGCAAGCTTGAGCAGCGCACGGGGGCGTTCTTTTGGCCAAACGATGGAGAGCCCGTTCCAGCGCAACCGAGCAGGTTCCCGCGCAAGCTTCCCGCCCGACTCGGTGAAATCCCCCAAAATCCCAATGCTTACCATCCTACTATATAAACCCCCACGGCCGGCGAGTCCCGTGTCGCATTTCCCCTCCTTCCTGTAGCTTATCTCGTCTGCTTCTCCCACAATCGCCAATGGCACCGGTCCATCGTCATCACTCAGCCACTCCACCGTCATCAGAGGATAGCTCCAGCTAGGAGGCTACACCGCGGCGGCGGTGCAGTCCCCGGCGTAGTGTAGTCCGCGTGGCGTCCCTGTTGGGTGTGCGCGGAACACCCACCACACACTCCGCCGCCGCTGCCCGTCGGTAGCTGTTGTCGGCCGCTGTTGCCGCCACACCACCGTCGAAAGCCAGGGCCACGCTCCGCCGCCGCGGCCCGAAGGTGGGAGGTGGCCATCGTGGCCGCCACCCCACTGCCGTCCATCACCCGCTCCACGACCACGGCCCGAAGGCGGGAGGTGGTGGTCGTGGCCGCCACCCCATTGTCAGCCGCCGTGGCCGCCAGCCCACCATCGACCGCCGGGGTCATCACCCGCTCCGCCACCGCCACCCGAAGGACGGAGGCGGAGGTGGAGGCCCGCACGTGCGTCAGTGATCTTGCGTGCTACATCAAGTTCCCGCGGGAGGAAGAGGAGCGCCTCGTCGAGCATGCAAAGAGCCTTACCGTAGCCGTGGCCGCAGCACACGCCGACGCAGATGCGAGGAATCAGGAGATCTACGAGCAGTTCGGCCGCTTCGAGAGCGGTCATCTGGAGTGGCAAAGGGCGTTCGAGGTGAGCGTCGCTGAAGGTGCAGCAGCGGCAGGCATCGTATTGCAGTTGTCCAGCTCGTCGGTACGCTCCTCCTCCTCTTCATCTTACTGAGCGCGCTCGGCAGAGGAGAGGCTGCCAGAAGTAGTACAAAGCCCCTCTGTAGTAGTAGTATTTAGGGGCTATTTTGTTCAGTTCATCTGACTATAGATGTGGTGGAATTGTACAATGTACTTAAAATTAGCTAGTATATATAGTTGAACTAGCTATTTCGGTACGTGGTTGGCAACAATTGGGGAAAAGTTTGGTCGGTTTAGTTGTCGAGTTGAACTGTTTGTATAAATTAAGAACGACTGCTTAATCTATGAATGAAATCTATGCTTAATTAATGAATTTTAGTTGCGGAAATTAGATAGTGCAAGTGATTTTTAGCTGCATATTTTGACAAATCGCAGTGTTACAAGGATTGACAAATGGCAATGTTACTAGATCAACAAATGTCAATCTTTCCAGTTTGACAAATGGCAACATACCCAATATGATAGATGCAAATCTTGCCAAATTGTTTGTATGTTGTTGCACAAGGGATAAATATAGAAACCCCCAAAAAGAAACCTAGATCGGGAGTTCCGCCGTCGCAAGCCTCTCTAGCCACGAAAAATCAATCGGGAGCCCATTCTGGCACCCTGCCGGAGGGGGAAATCATCACCGGTGGCCATCTTCATCATTCTTGTGGTCTCCATGACGAGGAGGGAGTAGTTCACCCTCGGGGTTGTGGGTAGTACCAGTAGCTATGTGTTTGATCTCTCTCTCTCTCTCTCTTCGTTTCTTGATTTGGCACGATCTTGATGTACCTCGAGTTTGTTACTATAGTTGGATCATATGGTGTTTCTCCCCCCTATCTTCTTGTGATGAATTGAGTTTTACCTTTGAGGTTTCAATATTATCGGATTGAATACTATTTTGGATTTGAGAACACTTGATGTATGTCTTGCGTGGGATACATGTGGTGACAATGGGGTGTTCTGTTGATTCACTTGATGTATGTTTTGGCACTTAACTCGCGGATTCCCGAGGTGACATTGGGGTTATCTATGCATAGGGGTTGATGCACGTTTTCGTCCTTGTTTCTCTGGTACAAATCTTGGGGCACTCTTTGAGGTTCTTTGTGTTGGATTGAATATTATGAATCTGAAGTTGTTTGATGTGCATATCGTATAATTGACCCAAGGATACTTGTGGTGACATTGGAGTATCTAGGTGACATTAGGGTTGATTGATGTGTGTGGTGTTATTTTATTACGAACTCTAGGGCTGTTTGTGACACTTATAGGAATACCACAGTGGATTGATCGGAAAGAATAACTTTGAGGTGGTTTCGTACCCTACAAGCAATTTCATCTTATGTTCTCCCCAATAGGAACTTTGGAGTGAATTTTGTCGCACGTTGAGGGATTGCCATATGATTTAATTATGTTATCATTGTTGAGAGAACTTGCACTAGTGAAAGTATGAATCCTAGGCCTTGTTTCCAAGCATTGAAATACTGTTTTTGCTCACTTTCGTTACTAGTTACCTTGTTATTTTTATATTTTCAGATTACAAAAACCTATATCTACCATCCATATTACACTTGTATCACCATCTCTTCGCCGAACTAGTGCACCTATACAATTTAACATTGTATTGGGTGTGTTGGGGACACAAGAGACTCTTTGTTATTTGGTTGCAGGGTTGTTTGAGAGAGACCATCTTCATCCTACGCCTCCCATGGATTGATAAACCTTAGGTAATCCACTTGAGGGAAATTTGTTACCGTCCTACAAAACTCTACGCTTGGAGGCCCAACACGAGTCTACAAGAAGAAGTTGCGTAGTAGACATCAATCTCGAGCCGGCAGCTTGGATTGAGAGCTATGAGTTGGCCATGGACATGTTGGAAGTCAGTGATGCAGTATGTCCTAAGTATTTTACTATGATGTTGGAGGGGCCGACTCGTACATGGTTAAAGAACTTGTCCCCAACTCTACCAATACCTAGGCAGAGTTGAAGGACAACTTCACCGAGAACTTTCAGGGGACTTGTAAGTAGCAAATGCCAATTGTTGATCTGGAACACTATGTGCAGCGGGACGATGAGTCGGCCCATCATTGGGCTCGCCGGGTTGCGACCATCATACACTCTTCGGACAGTATTGCGGCGGCTCAAGCTGTGTTGCTCTCGGAGAAAAACTGTCACTTTGACCCCCTTAAACAAAAGCTAGGGCGGCTTAAGCGCAAGTGTACAGACATGGGCAAGCTTATGGATGTACTTACCAGGTATGGCGACTCTGATACTACAAAGGATCTGGGTTCTGATGACGATAAATCTGGTAAGGGCAAGAAAAATGGCGGTGGCAAGGGCCAACAGCAACATGCCTCGGCTCAGCATGGTAATCAGAATAACCAAGGCAATGGGGGGAAGCATAAGTACTCTGGCGGAGGGTCAGATTTTGTGGCTAACACCAATGTCGAGTTCAAGAATCAACATCGTAATGGCAAGCTGCCTTTCAGTGGAGGAAAGCCTATAAATCTTGAGGCAATGCTCAATGACCCCTGTCCAAAACACAGTTATCCTAACAAACCATCTTCTCATGCCTGGAAGGATTGTTATATCATGAGGGAGTTTAAGAATCAAAATCTCCAGCAGCATCATGGTAATGCAAATGGGCCGTCGGGCGGGTCAGGCTCCAGTTTTCAGGGTTCCGGTCTTGGCAGCGGCGACTCAACTGCTGGCTATCAGGGTTAGGGTAATCATGGTGGTCATATTCGGCAGTCTGGTCAAGGTAATCAACAGCAAAACAATCAGTCAGGATACCAGAGTAATCCTAAGCAGCTCAATGGTGGCCAATATCATGTGTTCACTACGAACACATGCAAGCGTGACCGGAAGGTCCATAAGCGAGTAGTCAACACGATTGAGCCGGCAGTGCCTCAATATTTAAGGTGGTCAGAGCAGATGATCACATGGGGCCGGGCGGATCACCCGACCCAGGTTGATGATCCGAGTCATCTGGCCCTGGTGGTAGCCCCTCAAGTGGGCAGTTATAAGTTTCCAAAGGTACTTATGGATGGTGGCAGCAGCATCAACATATTGTACTATGATACTTTTCGTCGAATGAGTTTGACCGACAAGGACCTTAAGCCGTCCTCCACAGTGTTTCATGGAGTGGTGCCTGGCAAGTCGTCTTACCCTATTGGAAAGATATCACTGGAAGTGGCCTTCGGTGATGAGTACAATTATAGAGCAGAGACACTGTAGTTTGAGGTGGTCAAAATCAAGAGTCCTTATCTTTCCTTATTTGGATGACCGACTTATGCTAAGTTCATGGATCACCCTTGTTATGTGTATTTACAGCTTAAGATCCCTAGACCACAAGGGACAATCACGGTTCATGGAAACTGCAAACTTGCCCTGGAGTGCTAGGAAGGAGATGCGGCTTATGCAGAGTCGGCTTGCGCTACTGAGGAGCTCAAATTTTATAAAGATAATGTTGACCCGGCTAATATGACCCCTCTGAAGATGCCCACCACAAAGACAGAACGGCCACTCAAGTTTAAGTCGGCAAAGGATACACAACAAGTTGAATTTGTCCCTGGTGATTCTTCTCAGCCGTACACCATTGGGACAGGGATGGATCCCAAATAGGAAAGCGCACTCATCGAATTCATCAGCGAGAATCGAGACATCTTTGCATGGAAATCTTCTGACATGCCAGGTGTACCGAGATAATTCACTAAGCATCACCTTAATGTTGATCCTAAGATGAAACCTCTTCACCAGTTCCTCCGTTGTTTAATGAGGAGAGGCGTAAGTCTATTGGAAAAGAAGTAGCACGGCTCCTAGTTGTAGGGTTCATAATTGAGGTGTTCCGCCCTCAGTGGTTGTCTAACCCTGTGCTTGTTCTTAAGAAGAATGGCACTTGGCGTATGTGTGTTGATTACACAGATCTTAGCAATGCGTGTCCTAGTTATCCATTTGCTCTCCCTCGCATTGACCAAATCATTGATGCCACGGCGGGTTGTGAGAGTCTCTGTTTCCCAGATGCTTATTCTAGTTATCATCAGATCAAGATGGCAGTGGAAGATCAGGAGAAGACAACCTTCATCACACCCTTTGGAGCTTTTTGTTATGTGTCTATGCCTTTTGGGCTTAAGAGTGCACATGTGACTTACCAGCGTTGTGTTCAAAATTGCTTCCACGGCCAGATTGGGCGCAACGTTCATGCTTATGTGGATGACATTGTGGTTAAATCAAGGAAGAAGGAAACCTTGCTTGATGATCTGAAGGAAACCTTTGACAATCTCCAAGTGTACAAGATGATGCTTAACCCGGCCAAGTGTGTCTTTGGTGTGCCAGCAAGCAAGTTGCTAGGCTTTCTGGTGTCCGAAAGAGGGATCGAGGCTAACCCGAAGAAGATTGAATCTATTACCTCTCTCTCTAAGCCGGTGAGTGTCAATGACGTTCAACACTTGGCGGGTTGTATCGCAGCATTGAGCCGGTTTATAAGTCGCCTTGGTGAGAAGGTGATTCGCTTATATCAGATGATGAAGAAGAGTGATCACTTCGTCTGGAGCGATGCGGCTAATGAAACTTTTGAGGCACTTGATGCGTCTCCAACGTATCTATAATTTTTTATTGTTCCATGCTATTATATTATCATTCTTGGATGCTTTACAATCATTTTATAGCAACTTTATATCATTTTTTGGGACTAACCTATTGACATAGTGCCCAGTGTCAGTTGCTATTTTTTACTTCGCATAATATCAGTACCAAACGGAGTCCAAATGCAACGAAATTTTTGGGAGATTTGTTTTGGACCAGAAGACACCTTGAGGGCCAAGAAAGCACCAGAGGTGATCCCTGTGGGGACCACAAGACACCTGGGCGTCCCAGGTGGGTTGTGGGCCCCACGGAGGTCTCCTGCACCGCCTCTTCGCCCTATATATTCCCAAATATTCCAGAAACCCTAGGACAGTCGACGAAACATAATTCCAACCGCCGCAAGTTCCAGAACCATGAGATCCAATCTAACACCATCACGGTGGAGTCATCATCCTCATTAGTGCCTCTCCAATGATGCGTGAGTAGTCCACCATAGATCTAAGGGTCCGTAGGTAGTATCTAGATGGCTTCTCTCTTTCTGATTCTCCATACAATGGTCTCTTGGAGATCTATTTGATGTAACTCTTTTTTGCGGTGTGTTTATTGGGATCCGATGAACTTTGACTTTATGATCAGATCTATATCCATGAATATTATTTGAGTCTTCTTTGATCTCTTATATGCATGATTATTTATAGCCTCGTATTTCTTCTTCGAATCTTTTGTTTAGTTAGGACAACTAGATTGATTATCCTTGCCATGGGAAGAGGTGCTTTGTGATGGGTTCGATCTTGCGTTGTCCTCTCCCAGTGACAGAAGGGGCAGCGAGGCACGCATGTATCGTTGCTATTAAGTATAACAAGATGGGGTATATTCCTACATGAATAGATCTTGTCTACATCATGTCATCGTTCTTATTGAATTACTCCGTTTCTCCATCAACTTAATACACTAGATGCATGCTGGATAGCGGTCGATGTGTGGAGTAATAGTAATAGATGCAGGCAGGAGTCGGTCTACTAATGTTGGACGTGATGCCTATATATTGATCATTGCCTTGGATATCGTCATAATTATTCGACATTCTATCAATTGCCCAACAATAATTTGTTTACCCACGTATGCTATTTTCTCGAGAGAAGCTACTAGCGAAATCTACTGCCCCGGGGTCTATATTTTATAATATTGCTTTTAGATCTATTTTTATTTGCATTTGTTTTCAGATCTATTATTCTAAAAACCCAAAAATACCTTTCTGCACTTTTTCTTTATTTATTTTATCTCGTGTTTTTGCAAGATCTATTTATCCAAACTTATACAAACCAATCTATCTTCTTACCAAGGAGGGATTGACAACCCCTCTTTCCCGTTTGGTTGCGAGGATTTGTTCTTTGTGTGCAGGTACCGTTTATATAGTGTTGCTTGGTTCTCCTACTGGATTGATACCTAGGTTTCATAAGGGAAATACCTACCGTAGTTGTACTACATCATCCCTTCCTCTTAGGGAAATACCGGCACAGTTTCAAGCCGCATCAAAAGGAATTTCTGGCGCCATTGCCGGGGAGACATCATCAACATCTATCAGCTTCCCAATCACAAATCTCATCTCCTTGCAATTTACATTGTTTTCCATTTGTCTCTCGTTTTCATCACCCCCACTTCACAAAAATTTACCATTTTATTCGTCATCTTTTTCGTTCGCCTTTTTCTCGCCAGATCTATCTTTTTGCTTGCAATCCTATTTGCATAGTCACAATGTCTCAAGAAAACACCAAGTTGTGTGATTTTTCCAATACCAATAATAATGATTTTATTAGCACTTCGATTGCTCCTCCCACCACTAGTGCGGAATCTTATGATATTAATGCCGCTTTATTGAATCTTGTTATGAAAGAGCAATTTTCCGGTACACCTAATGAGGATGTCGCGTCCCATCTAAACACATTCGTAGAATTGTGTGACATGCAAAAGAAAAAAGATGTGGACAATCATACTGTGAAGTTGAAATTGTTTCCGTTCTCTTTGAGGGATCGTGCAAAATTTTGGTTTTCTTCTTTGCCTCGCAATGGCATTGATTCTTGGGATAAGTGCAAAGATGCTTTTATTACTAAGTATGTTCCACCCGCAAAAAATATGTCCCTTAGAACTCAGATCGTGAATTTTAAGCAAGTTGAGCATGAACATGTTGCGCAATCTTGGGAAGAATGAAATCGATGCTAAGAAATTGTCCTACTCATTGTTTAAATCTTGGGATGATTATACAAATTTTTTATGCGGGATTGAATTTTGTTTCCAGAAATCTTTTAGATTCTGCCACGGGTGGTACTTTTATGGAAATTACTTTGGTTGAAGCTACTAAATTGCTTGATAATATTATGGCAAATTATTCACAATGGCATACCGAAAGAGCACCTACTAGTAAAAAAGTTAATTCGGTTGAAGAAATTAGTACTTTGAGTGAAAAGGTTGATGCTCTTATGAAATTGGTTGCTAGTAAAAGTGCTCCTATTGATCTTAATGATGTGACTTTGTCTACATTGATTGAGCAAAATAGTGATCCTGTAGATGTGAATTTTGTCTCGTGAAACAATTTTAATAACAATGCTTATAGAGGTAATTTTAATCCTAGGCCTTTTCCTGGAAATTCCTCTAATAAGTATGGTAATTCTTCTTACAATAATAATAGGAACCACTCTGATCTTGAGAATAATATTAAAGAATTTATCAATGCTCAAAAAGTTTTCAACACTATGATAGAAGAAAAGTTCAGTAAGATTGATGATATGTCTAGAAGCATTGATAGAATTTCCCATGACGTAGAAAATCTCAAGATTAATTTTTTTTCCACCTAAGGTTGATATCAATGAATCAATTAAACCTTTATATGTTTCTATGGATGAAAGTAAGAAAAGAACCACCATACTTAGAACTAAAAGAGAATTTTTAGAAAGAGCGTTTTCTAGTGATTGATTTCATAAAAATGATGAAGATCCTAAAGTGATTGGTGTTTCTTCTATTAATTCCTTGTTTAGTAAAATTAAAATTGATGGTAAAGGGACTGAGAGGATTCAACTTTAGCTAGAAGGCGTCCCGATGATTCCGAGGGTGAAAATCTTGATGAAAAAAATAATAAAAGTGGGTTTGGAGAGGTCAAAACTTTAACTAGTGATGTGCCCACTCTTTTGGATTACAAAGAATCTAATTATGATAATTGCTCTTCGATTGAATGTATTTCTTTGTTGCAATCCATGATAAATTCACCTCATGCCTATGAACAAAAATAAAGCTTTTACTAAACATATTGTGGATGCCATGATGAAAGCTTTAGAAGAAATGTTGGAATTAGATATCTCAATTCCTAAAAAATTACATGATGAATCGGAACCCACCATTAAATTCAAGATAAAAAATTATGAGTGCTTTGCTTTATGTGATTTGGGTGCTAGTATTTCCACAATTCCGAAATCTTTATGTGATGTGCTTGGTCTTACCGATATTGAAGAATGTTCTCTTAATCTGCACTTGGCGGATCCTAATATTAAGAAGCCTTTGGTAAGAATTAATGATGATCTTATTCTTGCAAATAGGAACTATGTTCTCATAGATTTTATTGTTCTTGATATTGATTGCAATTCGTCTTGTCCTATTATACTTGGTAGACCATATTTACGCACTATAGGTGTCGTGATTGATATGAAAGAAGGGAATATTAAATTTCAGATTCCACTAAGAAAGGGTATGGAACACTTTCCTAGAACAAAAATTAATCCACCATATGAATCAATCATCAAGGCATCCTATGGATCAAAAACCAAAGATGACAACACTTGAATCTATGCATTATGCCTAGCTAGGGGCATAAAACAGCACTTGTTGGGAGGCAACCCAATGAATAAAATTTATTTATGCCTTTTTCTATCTGTTCTTGAGTGTTTGCACAATTATGCTATTGTTATGATTGTGTTTTAGTTAGTATTTGTGCCAAGTAAAGCCTTTGGGATCATGTTTGGTGATAGTTGATTTGATTGTTGAAAAACATAAACTTTTGCACCCAGTAGAAGAATTGTTAAAAATCACAGAAGCATGATAAAATTCTGAAATTTTTACACAAGATTCATATACAAATTTCCTACGTTGTCCTATTCAGATGTTTTGGAGTTACATAAGTATGGACAAAATCCAGATTACTACAGAATGTTCTGTTTTTTGACAAATTCTGTTTTAGTTGCATTGTGTGCTTATTTTGATGAATCTATGGAGTGTATCGGGGGTATAAGCCATGGTAAAGTTGGAATACAGTAGGTATAATGTAATAATAAAATATGAATGGGTTTGCAACAGTACTTATAGTAGTGATTTGCTTTACTATACTAACGGATCTCACGAAGGTTTTGTTAAGTTTGTGTGATTGAAGTTTTCAAGTTTTGGGTGAGATCACGATGGATGAAGGAATAAGGAGTGAAAAGAGCCTAAGATTGGGGATTCCCATGGCACCCCAAGTTATTATTCAAGGAGAACCAAGCAACTATGCTTGGGGATGCCCTGGAAGGCATCCCCTCTTTCTTCTAACGACCATCGGTAATTTTACTTGGTGCTATATTTTTATTCATCACATATCATGAGTTTTACTTGGAGCGTCTTGTATTATATGATTCTTTGCTTGTTTTGCTTTTTAGTTTGTCACAAGTATCATTGCTGGACACACATATTTGAGAGAGCCAAAATTATGCTATGATTTATTAGAATTGCTCTATGTGCTGCACTTAAATTTTTTGAGCTTTGGAATTGCTCTAGTGACTCACTTATATATTTTTTAGCACGGTGTGCTTTAATATTTTTGAAGAAATACTCTCATGCTTCACTTAGATTCATTTGACAGTTAGTAAATTTTTTTGAAGAAATTCTCTCATGCTTCACTTATATTATTTTGAGAGATTGAAATCTTTATGCTCACGTTCTTCACTTAAATTTGTTTGAGCTTGTCAAAAGCAATTGCAACTTATGAAACTAGTCCCAAAGTGATAGATATTCAAGAGGGATATAATAAAAACTTCCATGAAGATCATTGGACAAAATAAACTTGATTCTTTGTAATAGTTTTGAGATATGATGATAGTAATATATAAGTCATGTTGGTGAGTAATTATGCTTTAGTAAGGATATTGGTGTTAAGGTTTGTGATTCCCTATGCAAGCACAAAAGTCATTAGTTGCGCAATGAAATTATATTTGTGGTGCATTATTCGGTGTTAGTTATGCTTAATGCTCATTTACGTGAATTTTTGTTTCTTGGTTGGTTGCTTCTCAATCTTTTTGCTAGCCTCCACTTGTAGTAAGTAGAAATACTACTTGTGCATCCAAAATCCTTAAACCCAGTTTTGCCATATGAGTCCACCATACCTACCTATATGCGGTATTTCCGTGCCGCTCTAAGTAAATTTGTATGTGCCAACTCTAATTTTCAAAATGAATTTCCTTTTTGTGTGCTTGTACTGCTCATGAAGCGGCAGGGGGTGGCCAATATTTTCCATGCTAGATGTGTTATTCTCAATATGAGTGTTTATTCACTTGTCATTGCACGAGAGTACGGCGGTAATAGGGATGCCTAGTCCCGAATGAAAAATAAATTTACTTTATGTTGTGAAATAATAAATTCCTTGGAAATTGTTGGTATGGAAGGCACCCGTGGATACGACTAGCCGTGGATTGTGAAAGAATGGTAGGAAAAGGAATAAACTTTATTTTATGTTTGGGAACCGCCTATGATATATCTAGCATGGAAAGTTTTGGGAATTACTCGGTCATTTTCGTTGACGGGAAAAGCATGCCTTTCGAAAATTTTATCTCTTGCTTTGATCTCTGGCACCTCTTCAAATCTCTGCTTCCCTCTGCGAAGGGCCTATCTGTTTACTTTATGGAATTTTTATTTTTATTTGAGTCTCCATCTTCTCTTATAAAGCACCAACTAGGGAGCACTATGATCGTACATGAGCATTGGATGTAGCTAATACTCGAGCATGTTTCGTGAATGGATCAATGATTGAGCATGATGGGCTTGGATAACTTTCTTTAGTGTTGATATTTTGAAAGACATGGTTGCTTGTTGATATGCTTGAGTATTGAAGTCTTCATGTCAAAACTAGACTATTGCTTTGAACCATCTAAAATTACAAATGTCCATGCTACAAAGAAAAGAATATGTGATGAACATGTTAGGCAACATTCCACATCAAAAATTCTGTTTTTATCATTTACCTACCCGAGGACGAGGAGGAATTAAGCTTGGGGATGCTAATACGTCTCCAACGTGTCTATAATTTTTTATTGTTCCATGCTGTTATATTATCATTCTTGGATGTTTTATAATCATTTTATAACAACTTTATATCATTTTTTGGGACTAACCTAGTACATATTGCCCAGTGCCAGTTGCTGTTTTTATGCTTGTTTTTTACTTCGCAGAATATCAGTACCAAACGAAGTCCAAACACAGTGAAACTTTTTGGAGATTTTTTTGGACCAGAAGACACCTTGGGGGCCAAGAAAGCACTAGAGGGGATCCTCGTGGGGATCACAAGACACCTGGGCGGGCCTAGGAGCCCAGGCGCGCCCAGGTGGGTTGTGGGCCCCATGGAGGTCTCCTGCACCGCCTCTTTGCCCTATAAATTCCCAAATATTCCAGAAACCCTAGAAGAGTCGACAAAACACAATTCCAGCCGCCGCAAGTTCCAGAACCACGAGATCCAATCTAACACCATCACGGAGGGGTTCATCATCCTCATTAATGCCTCTCCAATGATGCGTGAGTAGTCCACCATAGAACTAAGGGTCCATAGGCAATAGCTAGATGGCTTCTTCTCTCTTTTTGATTCTCAATACATTGGTCTCTTTGAGATCTATTTGATGAAACTCTTATTTGCGGTGTGTTTGTTGGGATCCGATGAACTTTGAGTTTATGATCAGATCTATATCCATGAATATTATTTGGGTCGTGTTTGATCTCTTATATGCATGATTATTTATAGCCTCATATTTCTTCTTCGAATCTTTGGTTTAGTTAGGCCAACTAGATCAATTTTTATTGCCATGGGAAGAGGTGCTTTGTGATGGGTTCGATCTTGCGGTGTCCTCTCCCAGTGACAGAAGGGGCGGGAAGGCACACATGTATCATTGCTATTAAGGATAACAAGATGGGTTCTATTCCTACTTGAATAGATCTTGTCTACATCATGTCATCGTTCTTATTGCATTACTCCGTTTGTCGATGAACTTAATACAGTAGATGCATGCTAGATAGCGGTCGATGTGTGGAGTAATAATAGTAGCTGCAAGTAGGAGTCGGTCTACTAATCTTGGACGTGATGCCTATATATTGATCATTGCCTTGGATATCGTCATAATTATTCGATCTTCTATCAATTGCCCAACAGTAATTTGTTTACCCGCCGTATGAGAATCCACTAGTTAAATCTACGGCCCCTAGGTCTATCTTTTATCATATTGCTTTCAAATCTATTTTTATTCGCATTTGTTTTCAGATCTGTTATTCTAAAAACCCAAAAAAGACTTGCTGCACTTTTTCTTTGCCTCTTTTATTTCGTGTTTTTGCGAGATCTATTTATCCAAACTTATACAAACAGATCTATCGTTTTACCGAGGAGGGATTGACAACCCCTCTTACGCGTTGGGTTGCGAGGATTTCTTCTTTGTGTGCAGGTACCGTTTACATAGTGTTGCTTTGTTCTCCTACTGGATTGATACCTTGGTTTCATAACTGAGGGAAATACCTACCATAGCTATATTACATCATCCCTTCCTCTTTGGGGAAATACCGACGCGGTTTCAAGCCGAGTCAGCACTTACGAAGCAATTGGCCGAGCCACCTGTCTTGGCTGCCCCAATCGACAAAGAGCCTTTGCTCCTGTACATAGCAGCTAATGATAAGGCTGTTAGTGTAGTAGTTGTTGTCGAGCGCAAGGAGGTGGGCAAAGAGTATTCCGTCCAACGGCCGACTTATTATGTCAGTGAAGTCTTGACGGAGTCTAAGCAGAAATACCCACATTATCAGAAACTGGTGTTTGGAGTGTTCATGGCCAGCCGCAAGCTCAAGCATTATTTCCTTAGGCATCGAATCACAGTGGTCAGTTCTACACCCTTCGGGGATATCACTCAAAACAGAGAAGCCACTGGCCGGGTTGCTAAGTGGGCAATTGAGCTTGGGCCTCATCATCTGAAGTATATGCCTAGAACAACCATCAAATCTCAAGCTTTGGTGGTTTTTATTAATGATTGGACAGAGCTGCAAACACCTAAGGAAAAGCCAGACAATACATACCGGAAGATACATTTTGATGGATCCAGGCAATTGGAAGGCTCGGGGGCTGGAGTTATTTAAGAATCTCCGCCAGGTGATAAATTTTGTTATGTTTTAAGGCTCATGTTCCCTTGTACTAACAATGCAGCTGAGTATGAAGCTTTGCTCCATGGGATTTGTATGGCTAAGGAGATGAACTTGAGCCGGGTCAGGTGTCTGGGCGACTCAGACCTGGTGGCACAGCAAGTTTTAGGGAAGTGGGATTCTAAAGACCCGCTAATGGCAGTTTATTGTCAGGCCATGAATAACATTGTTGGTCACTTCAAAGGTTATCAGGTGGATCATATAGACCGGCGAAAAAATGAGGCGGCTGATGCATTGTCCCGGCTTTGGTATCAGCATAAACCAGTTCCTCCTAATGTGTTTCTAGATGTCCTGCATAACCCTTCTGTCAAGTTACCATCAGAGGAAGACTTGGCTATTCGTGACCCGGAAGGACATTTGGTGGTGGCTCTTCGTGCTATACCTGACTGGATGATGCCTTATCTAGCTTACCTGACTCGAGGTGAGTTGCCTGTAGATGAAAATTTGGCGCAACATATCACAAGGCAGTCTAAGTCCATGACTATTGTCAATGGCAATTACACAGCTGTAGCGTGACTGGCGTGTTCCAACGCCGCGTTTCTCCTGAAGAAGGCCACGAAATCCTACAAGAAATTCATGCAGGTGATTGTGGTCATCCTGCCGGGTCACGATCTTTGGTGGCTAAGGCTTTTCTTCATGGTTTTTTCTGGTTGATGCCTCATGCTGATGCAGAGGATATTGTTAGCAAGTGCGATGGGTGCTAGAAATTTGCAAGGCAAGCTCATGTGCCGGCTCAGGAATTGCGGATGATCCCAATCACTTGGCCATTTGCAGTCTAGGGGCTTGATATGGTCGGGCCGTTCAAGAGGTCTAAAGATAAGAAGACCCACCTTTCGATGGCAGTTGTTAAGTTTACCAAGTGGATTGAAGCAGAGCTAGTTAGCAATTGTGAACCATCGACTGCAGTTCAGTTTGTGAAAAAGCTTATTTTTCGCTTTGGTTATCCTCATAGTATCATCACCAATAATGGTACAAATCTGTCTAAAGGTGCTATGAAGGAGTTCTGTCAAAGAGAACACATTCGTCTTGATGTATCCTTAGTGGCTCATCCACAGTCCAATGGTCATGCGGAGCATGCTAACCAAGAGAAATTATGAGGGATCAAGCCCTGGCTCATAGTTCCTTTGGAACAAACGTCGGGTTGTCGGGTTGAAGAGCTTCCTACAATCCTTTGGAGCATCAGGACCACCCCCAACAGATCAACAGGTTATACGCCCTTCTTCATGGTTTATGGTGCCGAGGCGGTTCTCCCAAGTGATATTCGTCATGACTCGCCCAGGGTGGCGGCTTACATTGAAGCAGACAATAAGACGGCGCGTCAAAACGCTTTGGACGCCTTGGATAAAGAACATGATCTCGCAGCAGCTCGATCGGCGATTTACCAACAAGACATGTGTCACTATCATAGCCACAGAGTTCGAAGCCGGACGTTCTAGGAAGGCAGCTTAGTGCTCCATTTGATTCAAGATCAGACGGGCATGCATAATCTATCACCTCCATGAGAAGGACCCTTTGTGGTCAGCAAAAACCTCAACAACGGGTCATATTATCTCATCGACATATGTGAGCACAATAAGTCACGTACCTCTAAGGAGGAGACCAACAGGCCCTGGAATATTGCTCATCTTCGGCCTTATTATACTTGAGCAACTGGCTCCACTCATTGTGCATGCATATCAATGTATATATCTTTTATGATCAATGTAATAAAGCCGACATCCCCGAAACTCGGGGCCTATGTCGTTTCATCTCATATATTGTGCATGAGTCTCTTATTAGTTGATCATAAGGTCACTTGGTGGCTTCCAACTCACCAAGTTTAGCTATCTTACCCTCTTCACCGGCAAATAAATGCCACCATATGGGGTTAAACATGCCCGTCTGCTTGATGCTACTCCAAAAGGTGACCCGCCGTCCACTTGATAGTCAATCTTTTATTACCCTAAACCAGTCAAGGTTAAAACGGCGGCTTCTGTCACGTGAGAGCCAGCTTACAGAAAGCGAGGATAAACTCACATGTCCATTTGCTGCTTCTCCGAATATGTGACCTGCCGTACTCTTGACAGTCAATCTATTATGACCCTAAACTAGTCAAGGTTAAAACGACGGATTATGTCACGTGAGAGCCGGCTTACAGGAAGTATGAATAAAACAAGGCTATTATGCCAAGCTTCTTTGAGGCAAGACTCGAGCTTCAAAAGCTGGTCTTTTGTCGAGGCTTAAAAGCCGACTTATAAATAATGTGATATACATATTTGTATTCTTTATCTCTGTCTTTGCAGGAATTTTATGTTCTTGATCATATTTATGCGTTTACGACTCAAAAGAAGTATAGGTTTGCATTAATCAGTACTGACCTCAGTATTGACTATGATCCACCAGGTCATCACTTTTAAGTGGTCGCTACAGGCAAATTAGAACATACAATTACCAGCGATTATTCTTGATATTCAAAGTACAATATGCCCAGGCGGATTGGATGAACATAAATTTTCAATCAACAAGACAAACAAGTGTTGGATCAAATGATTAAATGTGAATGGAGGCATGACAAGGCAACCAAATGTTTTTAACTAAGCCTATTACAAGGCTTCAGTTGAGCACAGAAGTTTCAAGCAAAGTTTTTTAGGAGTTAAGTTATTCCTTTAAGCTGGCCTCTATGCCATCCCGGTTGGTACCCTCCGGGTTAACATCTTGTTGTTGTCCCGTCGTAGAGGTCCCTGGGTCATCCTAAGCCAACTCTTCATCGTTTCCGATCTGAAGATTGTCCGAGGTCCAGCCGACACTTGTTAAAGCCTCAAAGATTGCTTCATCGTTGATGATAGAGGAAGGGTCGATATCAGGGGAAAAATATGCTTACGCCTTTGCAGAGTCAGGTGTACAATGTCAAAGGCAGGCGGCTTGATTCGAATGTTGTTGATGTCGTAAACCAGCTGGTACTTCTTCAGATCAAGTTCTTGCGCAAGTTGACACGCCAATGGCCGCATTTCCTTGATACATTTGGCATAATCTGCTTCGCTGAATGCAGACACATCATCTTTATACTCCAAAAACCCGCTAGCCATCTAGTGAGGGTCCAACTCTGTTTGATAAGCTTTTGCCCGGCTTAGCGCAAATATAGCTCCTACACGAGCAACTGACATCTTCGGCTCTTCAATCTGGTTGGGCATTATTGATAACTGATCTAGCACACTTTTTATAAGATGTGGTGGTTTTTTGCCATTTGATACAACCACAAGAGTGTGAAGACTTATAGCATATAATTTTTTCCATCAAGGAATAGACGGCTTTCAGCTTCATCTACATATTTTGCCCAAGGTTGGAACTCCTGGCACCTGCCATACATACAAAACACGAGTCGCCAGGCGAGTTACATTCAAACAGTTCAAGTCGCCAGGCAGGTCATTCCAATTGATTTAAAGTTTTACTTACCAAAGATAGCTCCAGTCATCTGAGAAATAAGGCATTTTAAGCCAGTCAACTCTTCAGTCACTGGCTTCAGCTGATCTTCGGTGTCTTGAGCTTTTTTCAGCAAAGTAGCCTTTTAAGTTTCAAAGGCGGATCTTTCTAATTCAAAATCCACCTTGATTTTTTCAAGTTCTTTCAAGGAAGATTCCAAGCTTGATTCAGCTTTGGATCGCGCGGCCTCTTCTGATTCAAAGTCTTTTTTCAAGCCGGTAAAATTTGAGTCGGACAAAGATAATGCTTCCTGCCAAATAAACGGGAAGGCACCCAAATGCAAATAGTGGTTTTCGCCATACCGAGTCACTTAAATACAATGGAAGGCTGCGGAAATATAATATGGCGGGTGTCGTGGATTTAACACAACAGATGTCCTAGCGAAAGGACATAGTCGTGGATCCATCGCAACTAGGTTAGCTTAAAGGGGTTAATCGGGACAGAGGACACTGAGTGTTTATACTGGTCTAGCCCCTCGCGGTGGAGGTAAAGGCCTATTCTAGTTTGGGATTGTGTTGCTTGGTTTTCGATTACCAGGGAGCGAATACGCTTGACCTAGTCCTCGATCTCTTGTTTCTTGTCCTTAACCCGTCGTCGGGTCACCCCTTTATATACACAGGTTGATGCCCGGCGGCTTACAGAGTCCCGGCCGGCTCATACACAACGTGTCCGGCTCGGTGACTAACTAAGCTTGCCTTACAATACAAGTTATACATATGGCAGTTCGTTCTCTTGGGCCTCAAGCCACCTCTAGGTCTTGGGCCATCAATAGGCTTGTCATGACCCGCCATCTTCATTTATAAGTCGCCAGTGGTATGACCCGGCCCCTCTGGGCGGGTTATACCCAGTAGTTATATCCCCAACATTAGGCCCCAGGTTGATTTGAACATGTTCACATCAATCTTCAATACTTGACTTAGCAGAATCTTGCGTCATCATTTTTTATGAATTTGCTATAACCCGCCATGATGTCAGCTCACAGAATCATGTTAACCCGCCATGACGTCATCTTGCATTAACCTCACACGAAGCTCAGAGCAACTCAACAGATCTTTATCTATAATGGAGTTTCCGAAATTCGAGGCGACCGTGCAGCCACATAATCACTTTTTTGGCCTCCTCGATTCCTGTGCATGCCTGTTATCCATCTCCTTATAAATAGGGACAAGGGTCCTTTTCATTTCCCCCCTTGCCTCCTCGTCTTTGTCTTCCTCCTCCCAACTCCTCTGCAGACCAAGCTCGGCCGCCGTCGACCTCCGTTCGTTGCACCAACTCAGGCCACTGCACCAGCCTGACTAGACCAAAGAACTCCGGTGCACCACCACTGTCCATCAGCGTCTGTAAGTACTCATCTCCTTTTACCTCAGATCTGCATTAGGGTTTGTTTTGTTCATCGGTGTTCTTTGTTTTGTCCTTTAGCTCAAATAGCTTTTTGATCTAAACATGGTATGAAACTTGTGTGGTAGTAGTTTAGCATTCGTTTTTATCATCAGAATACCTTCTCTCCATCGAAGATCTCATCGGAGCACACGAACTTTTCTGCTGCTGCCACCTTAGGTTTAAAATTTTCTACATTTTTTGAATTGCCGCAGATCCAAAATTACAGCTCCAGTCTGTGAAATCTGTTTGTCCATCACTTAGCAAAATTTGCACTAATAAATCTGAAGTACCATGACTGTCATGACGGCTTATACCATAAACTGTGGTCCACCATATAACATTAGGCCCCATTTAAGCCGCCATCATATGCTTCATAACTTGCATAACCCGACAATATACTCCGGTTTAACCATGCTTGCTTATTCATCCTCATAATTTGGTTCTGCACAATGTTTTTGACTTTTAAACGCTGGTCGGCTTAACAAGATAATCCTTAACCCGGTAGGTACCATTAATCCTCTTTTAAGCTGCCAAATGAATATCTGCGTACTTCAGTACTCATCTTCCGACTTAACATGATGACTGCTTATAACACTTCACTTTTGAATCAATGATCCGGTTTAACAGCATAATCTTAAATTGATAATATTCCTTTCTTTTAGGCCTTCACCCTCAACATGGGCAAGACTGTCACTGCATGCAACTGGGTCGTTTCCCATGTCACCGAAGAAGATTTGAACGAGTATGTTCAAACAGGTGTCCTGGCCAAAAAAGATGTCATGCATTGGAGAGTCCCACGCATTGAAACTCCTCCTGAGCCCAAGGATAGTGAAGTAATTGTCTTCATTGATCATATGCTCCGGGGCTTCGCCCCCCCCCCCCCCGGCTCAAAATTCTTCCGTGATGTGCTGCATTTTTTCAAGCTCTGTCCACAAGACAACGGACCAAATTCTGTTCCAAACATCTGCAACTTCCAAGTATTCTGCGAGGTGTACCTTCAACAGGAGCCCACTGTCGAACTATTCAGGGAATTTTATTATTTAAACCGGCAGAACGAATTCACAGATGGACCCAGCCTGGAGTTAGGCGGCATTTCTATTCAGCGACGGAAAAATGCCACTTTCCCAGCCGCCACTCTGCCCAGCCATCCCAAAGACTGGAACCAAACCTGGTTTTATTGCAAAGACACTTCTCCAGAAGGGGAAAATCCTCTGCCGGGTTATCGCGCCAGCTGGCTTAGCAACAGGCATCCTCTCCCAGACCGCATCAGTACAGCAGAACGGAAGAAGTATATGCTAGTCTTTTCAAAGATCCGGGCCTTGATGGCCAACGGCTTGACTGGAATTGATCCGGTTCGATGTTGGGTCGCCTGGAGAGTCTTGCCTTTAAGTCGTCGTCCCGGCTTAATGTATGAATACACCGGCGAGTTAAAAGATCCTCAACACCGCTGTCAGATTGAATTGACTGACGAAGACATCAATAACATGACCAAATCTCTGTTAAATATGAGCTTGGAAGACTACAGTAAAGTTGGATTGAATCCTTTCTGCGTTCTTAACAAACCGCCAGCTGTAAGCTTTTAACCAATTTCACAATTGAATCATACCTTCACTTATATTGCCTTTTCATACCCATTTAATTTTTGCAGGCCGATTCACCTCTTGGACTAAGAAGCTGCAGGATAAGCCGGCCAAGAAACCTCGGACCAAGACCAAGGCTACTAAAAAGCTTGCCAAGAAGAAGTCCAATCCTTCCGAGTTATTCGACTTGGATGATAATGATGAGTCAGAGGTAACACTTGACTCCCTTGGCTCATTTTTTGTACATCTTATTGATAATGATTGCTATCAGGATGATGCGGCCGGAAGCCAAGCCAGTGCTGAAGAGGTAACTATCCTTTCCTCCGACTCTGAACCTTTGCCAAGATAGAAAGTTCGTCAAGCAAGCCAGCAAGTAAGGTTTTCTCATCCTTTAGCTTATTTGGATCCCAACTTTCTTTTGAAGAAGCAGCAACATGAAGCTCGTCGCACGACCCAGAATAGTGGCGGCGGAATTCTTTCCTCCAGCTTACCAAACACCCCAGCGCCTCGCAAGCGTCGACCGGAGGTTTCAAATATTTCTGACTTAGCTTATCCCAAGGCGGGTCTTTTTCGACAACCACTTAACCTGTCTGATTCAAATTATTAGGGAACATCTCATTCCTCCTCCGGCGACTCAACTGGGACTCAAATCCGGCCTTCAAAACTGTGCCTGGGTGAGAATGTTAAATCTATCCATTTTGAATCATGGACTTAATTGTCATATTAACTCTGTCTTATACTTCCTCTTCAGCGCTATGGCAAAGCCCAACAAGAAACAGAGAGTTGACAAACCGGCTAAAGAACCCAAGATTGTTAATCCGGAGAAACATGCTGCATCCGAGACTCTGCACCAAGTGTCAGAAACTGTTGTGGATGACCCCCCTCCAGAGGTCCACCCCGTTACCCAAGATGTTATGGACGTTGATCCAGAAAAAGACAAACCGCCCAGTCCTGCTCAGTCGGCTCAGGAAACTAAGGATAGAATGATTACTGGGACGGCTTATCAAGCCCCAGGCAACCCCATTTCCCTATCCAAACACAGCGCCAAAGAGGAGTTCTCTGCTGTTGATAAGGGCCAATGAAAGTGGACTTGGAAGGCTATGCTCAATTTAGCGCTCAAGAGATTCACTCTGGTTATTTAAACCGCCTTCACACCAGCCGTGACTTTGAAGCCGACCTGGTCAACCTTATGAAGGAACGCTTTGAGGTAATCCAGCACAATCCTCTTCATATAAATATACCTCTATTAGCCGCCAAGTCTATAGAATATGATAGAGTTGAATATACTGTAGACTTTTAGATAGTCATAAATAAATGAAGATCAAAACCAGTAGCCCCTAAGGACCGACTTAAACTATCAAGTTAAGCCGGGAATTCAAATAGCAGTGATCAACTTTGCACCTGTAGCCCCCAAGGGCCGGTTTAATCAGCATGAATAAGCCGAGACTTATCACCATGGCTGAAAATAAAATCCAAGTATGTAGCCTTTATAAACCGGATCACATCATTTTGCCCGGGTCATCATAGAAACTTGTCTTGAAAAAGCGCACTAGGCATTAGCCCCCAAGTGCCAAGGAAAATACTTGTATTGTGCTTGGGACTTCAAAAATAATCATGATCATAATACCTTCCCTTTTGTTCATGTCGCAGGCTGAACTAAATGAGAAGGAACCCCAAGTCAAAGATCTGAGGGCCAATATTTTTTTTGAGAGTACGCCAATGGTGTACCATATTTTTGTAGAAGGTAGAAAGCATAATTACAAGAAGTGTGGCTCAAGTGTGCACACACGGCCACACATACACAACACCAAGACCACCTAGCACGCCTAAGCCAATTCCTCACAAATCGTTGTAGGCCACCAACACCACCACCAGCTTGCCTCCACTCGGCTACCTCACCAAGGATCATAGTGGAAAGCTCCCTAGCATCCTTTTGTTGATCGACTCGGTTAAAGACCCTAGCATTACGTTGCTTCCAAAGAGCCCACATGCCCGCAATGAGCAACGTGTCAAACTCTCGCTTGTCATCATTGTGGAATTGTTTTCTCTCTCTCAACCACCATTCAAGGGTCGTATCATCAGGTAGACGGTCCTGCACGTTGATGCGGAGCGTGTCCCAAATGAGGAACCAAACCTCACGCGCATATCCGCATGTCGACAGAATGTGATCTACATTGTCCTCATCTTGCAAACACGTGTAGCAAGCTGATGGCTCATCTTGCAGGCCGTGTCTTGCGCGGCGGTCGGAAGTCCAGAGCCTATACTGCATCGCTAACCAAGCGAAAATCTTGCACTTAAGCGGGGCCCAGCTCCTCCACACACACGCGCTCATAGGCGATCTTGGCAGTCCAGAGCATAAGCTGGCATAGATAGCGCGAGCAGAGTACTGACCCGTAGCCGTACAAGTCCATGTGAACCCGTCCTCTTGGTCCTGATTTCTCTCCACCGTTGTGATTGCATGGCAAAGATGCACAAACTGCAATTGCGCCATGAAGGAAGTAACCTGGCAGTCCCATTGCCATCTATCATTGGTCAGCGCCTGTTGCACAGTCCTTGTATTTGCCACCCTCGGCTGCACGGTGTCTTGCAACAAAGGAGCGACATCAGCTATGGCAAATCCATGTATCCATCGGTCTCGCCAAAAGAGAACCCGGTCTCCCATACCGACCGTGATATGCACAAGGCTGTCAAAGAGCTCTCGAGTGTTCCTATCCTCAATCATATGCAGACCTTGCCACGGTCTGCTAGGCTCCGTGCGCTTAAGCCACTCCCACCTGACTCTCGATGCCAAAGCTTGCCAATTGAGGTTTGTGATGCCAAGTCCTCCGTAGCACTTTGGCCGGCAGATGGTATCCCACGCGACTAGGAATTGGCCACCATTCATCTTATCCTTTCCAGCCCAAAAGAAAGATCTCATCCACTTGTTAATTTCCTCAAACACCCACGCCGGAGCATCCGCAATCATAAGGTGGTGAATAGGTTTTGCCGAGATGACGGATTGCAGCAAGATGAGTCTCCCCGGCCTCTGGATGAGACCCCTTTGCCAAGCTGGGACAAAGTACTGGACCTGATCCAACATTGGCTGCCAATCTGCCCTGGTTAGGCTTTTTATTGCAAGCTACAAGCCAAGGTACTTGCAAGGGAAATCTGCCTGATTGTACTCTAGAAACGTAGCCTCTGGCTTTATCTTCATGGTCTCCTCGGATCGCAATTGCCGATGACTTCCTGTAATTTACTCGCAGACCCGAGGCAGCGCTAAAAGCATCAAGGGCATTCCTTATGAAGCTCAGATCCATACTAGTTGGCTTGATGAACATGGCCACGTCATCAGCATATATGGACAATCTCTGCATTGGAGATATCCCAGGTGTCGTACTGACCACTCCCACTTCAGTAGCCTTTTTAATCATGGTCGTCAAGACGTCCATGGCAATGATGAATAGCATCGGGGAGATTGGGTCTCCTTGTCGGAGCCCACAAGTGTGTGCAAAGCTCTCACCTGGAATTCCATTGACATTGATCTTTGTACTAGCTGTTTGTAGTAGAATGGCAACCCATCTCATCCACCAAGTGCCAAATCCTTTGGCTTCCATGACATCAAATAGGAAAGGCCATGACAAGGAGTCAAAAGCTCTCGAAATATCCAACTTAAGGAACACCGCCGGGGCTCTCCTAGCATGTAGCTTCCTAGCCACTTGCCTCACTAGGAGGAAATTGTCATGTAGATGTCGGCCTTTGATGAAAGCCGATTGGTTAGACTCCACAATGTCGTTCATGTGCTTCCTCAGTCTATTGGCAAGAGCCTTAGAAAACAGCTTAGGGATGCTATGGGTAAGACTGATAGGACGATAGTCACCAATTTCCTCACCATCCGGCTTCTTTGGGATGAGCACTATGTGCGCCTTGTTGAGCTTCGCAAAACCTCTACCATCTCCCACATATAGCTTGTGTATGACAGCCATGACATCGTTCTTAATAATGTGCCACGCTTTTTGATAGAAGGCAGCAATATACCCATCCGGGCCTGGAGCACGGTCCGGGGGCAGCTCCTTGATGACGCTCCAAACCTCTTCTTCCGTAATCATGGTCTCCAGCTCGGTAAGGTCCCGCGGTTGTATACCCAGATATTGCAAGTCTAGCGAGTGTTCTCTAGCATGCTCAGAGCCAATCAATCTCTTATATGCCTCAAAGAAAGCCTTCTCCTTAAGCTCCTGATTAGTGATTAGCACACCATCCATCTTGACATGAGCAATGAAGTTTTTGGAGCGACGTCCATCCGCTACCGCTTGAAAAAATTTGGTGTTAGCACCCCCCTCCTTAAGCCATTACATCCTGGATCTTTGCCGATCAATGGTACGCTCTAGAGCTGCGAGACCCAGCAGCGCTTGCTTCAAAGATTTCCGAAGCCAAATCTCAAGCTGCCCCAGAGCTCTGTTCTCTTGAGCACAGTCGAGTCTATGTATCACCCGTCACGCCACGCGCATTAGAATCTTAACATTGCCCATTTTACGCTGGCCCCATGTCTGCAAGTGACGTGTGGTATTGCGCAGAAGAGTGTCAAGCCTCTTGTAAGGGTCCACTATGTCCGGGTCACAAACCAACGCTTCAGTAACAGCTTCCTCAAAACCATCCAATTTGGTCCAAAAAATCTCGAACCTGAATCTGCGCTTAGGGTTGAACCCAACACTTGTGGTGAGCAGGAGAGGTGCGTGATCCGAGACCCCTGTAGACAGCGCCTGAAGCAGGTATTCTGCATTATCCAACTCCCAATCTACTGTGGTGAGAATTCTGTCAATCTTCGTCAGGGTCGGGGCATCTCTCTCGTTAGACCAAGTGTACCTCCTGCCGTGCATGTACATCTCCTTGAGCTCATGCTCATCCACAAAATCTCGAAACTTGCTCATCATCCTCCGATTTATGTTGGTATTATTCTTGTCTGTCACTCTGATGATCATATTAAAGTCACCCAGGACCATCCACGGTCCAAGGCATCCGACCCTCCGGTTCTTGAGATCCTCCAAAAACTGGGTTTTAAGCTCATCCCCTTGTGGGCCATACACCACCGTAATCCACCAAGGTTGCCCAACTTTTGTGTGCACCAAGCCGGTGAGAAAGTTGTCATTAAGCACAACATTGTCCACGGTGAGGGCTGTGCTATCCCATGCCAACAAAATCCCACCCCGCGTGTCAACCGCCGGCAAATAAGCATGACCATCAAGTGATGGCCCCAAACATTGCATTACCATATATTGATCAATTACATCAAGTTTCGTCTCCTGTAGACACGCCAAGTTCACTTTCACCGTGCTAACAAAGTCTCGAACGGCCTTATGCTTCGCTGGATTGTTAAGGCCCCTAACATTCCAGCAGATTACTTGTGGGTGCATATCCATGGAAGATATATGTCACCAACACCGGAGGAAGACACCTAGTTTGTGCATACCACCATCGTCTGGCTCGCATGCAGCTCCTGAGCCGCCGGGATGGACTTGCCAAATAGGCCAGCAATGATCCGGACGTGTTGCTCTTTTAGTGGTGAGTCAAACAATGCCTTGAGCTCTTGGACGACACCATCATCCACGGTTAGATCATCCGGGACCAAACCGAGAGCGTGCAGTAGCACATTTTCTGCCGGGTTCTCCTTAGTACGACTCGACGCTGAGCTCTTCTTCGTGGCCCTGGTGGTGCACTTTGGTGGGAAGGGAATGGCATCTGGCCTTAACTTTGATGCTCCGACCTCTTTGAGGAGTGGTGGCGCAAGCTTTTTGATGATGTTGGAGCAAAACGTCTTCAGTTTAGCGTATGCGTCCGCCTCCTGGGCAGTCATGCCCTCCATTTCATCAACCTCATTGCCATTGGAAGAAACCGGCCCCAGCTGCATGGTCGTATCATTACCCAAGTGTTCAGCTTGCACTGCCTCCGTGCCACATGCACCATTAGTATCCAGTGCAGCACCAATTCCAGCATCATCCGGCTGCGGCATACAAACTGTGCCCGCTTGCATAGCAATATCAGTATTCGGGGGAGGGGCCTGATCCGGGGGCAAGGACGGGCCCATGTCGCTGCATGGTGCATGGGCATGATTCCCATCGGGGGTCCCAGCAGGGCCCGCCACCTCTAGCGCGTTATTGGCTGGCGAACTCCCAGACTTGGGTGGGGCCGAAGCAGCCTTGCCCAAAACCGTGGCATGCGATCCACCCAATGATGCGCCCTGGCCCACCGGCTCACTTGGGATCAGCACCTCCTGAATGAGTGGCAGTGGGGCCATCCTGTCCGCGCCAGCGTGCAGTGGGATCCGTGGTGGGGGAACCAACTCCGTCCCCACCTCCGATGTGCACATGGTGGGCCTCGGACCCGTCCCATCCATCTTGTCGCTGTTGGTGGGACAACCGTTGTCCACACCCAACTGGCCATCTGTCGCCGCGGTGTTGGTGAGAGCCAGAGCCCCACACGCTTGCGGGATATCCTGTCCCACCTGGCCAGCTGTCTCAGCGTGGGTGGTGAGGACCAAATCCCCGTGCCCAGCAGAATCATCGTTCCTCGCGCCCGGTGTGTTTGCCCCGCGTCGAGCTCCGTTGTTGCCGCCTTGCGAGTTCGAATTCCCGCCAGTCCTCGTCCCAGAATCATCTATCGGACCCACCTCTCGCGTCAGCCGGTCAAAAACAGAGCTTCTGACGGATAACCTGTGCCGCACCGTCAAGGGAGACCCCACCAGCGGCTCCACCTGTCAGGCAGCCATCGGCGGCAGCCGCCACGCCTGGCCAGCCCCGCCCACAGCGCCCTGCGAGCCGATGCTAGCGGAGGCCACGCCCATCTCCGGCGAGCCCTTCCTATCCCAAACACCGAACTGCCATGGCGGGCGATGAGCACGCGCGCCGCCGCCAGCGCCACCACCAGAACCATCAAACGGCCCTCCATCGGAGCCAGGGATGCCGCTCTGTCCGCTGTCTGACGAAGCAACCAAGAACAGTGGCTCCTCCCAAGCTCCGAACTCAGTCACCGAATCAAGGTGGATCAAGACCTTGTACTGCAGTAACGCAGGCTCCATCAGGGGATCAACGAAACCCGGCTCGGGAATGGCCAGCCAGCGAAGGGTGGGATCGACTCCGGGTGCGCCGTCCACGCCGACAGGTTGAACGCGGACAGGTTTTGACGGAAGTACGTCTCCAGCGCCACCGTGTCCACAAGGCAAGCAGAGCCAAGGAGGTCCTCCGGCACCTCCCGGTCCCATGCATGCGGCAGGATGCCCTCGAGGACGAGATCGACCTTGTACCGAAGCACAGCGTGCACCGCCTGAGCTTGGCGAGTCCACTGCCGGAAGTAGAGACGCACGCCCTGATGCTGGAGGAACGGGTGCGATCCCACGCTGTTGCGGTGCTCAGGGCGCGCGAAGATGACCAGGAAATCTTTCGGCCAGAAGTCATGCACCGAAACCCACTCCGAGTCGATGCCGGCCTCCGCCGCCAGAGCATCAACGACGAACTGTGGGGAAATGCCTCGCCTTGCGCCACCAACATAAGCAACCATGGCATTCTTCAGCCGGTTCTCCAGTTCACCCATGGAGCGGGAGCGACGAACCACGCAGAGATCCGAGGGGAGCATCTCTTCGTATGGGGGGACAGCAGCCTAGGTGCCGTGAGACGCGGCCACGCCGGGGCAGGGGAGGGGAACTGGGGCCGGCCAGCCGACGAGCGGGCACCGGGTCTCTGTGCGCCACCTTTGCCGCCGCCGCACGCTGCAGCTCCTCGACCGGGGAGGGGCTCCGTGGATGCTTGCAGTCCTTGGCGCCATGTCCCGGCAAACCACAACGAAAGCAGACGATTTTGTTGGTGCAGTCAGACTTGAAGTGTCCCTCCCGAAGGCACTTGAAGCAGAGCGTCTCCGTGCCCGGCGAGATCTCCCGGCGCGCATGCTAACGCGAGGTGTGGTGGGAGTCGTGCGCATCCGGGGAATGCCTCCGCCTCCAAAGCTCCTTCCTGGAGGGCCTCGGCTGGTTCCATGGCGCAGCCCGCGGCGCGCCCACCGCCAGGGAAGGAGGAGGAGGCCCATGCGAGGGGGCAAGTGGTGAGCCCTGGGCGTGGAGCGACCCCGAGCTCTCGGAGATGCCCAGACCTGACACGACGGGGAGCTCCCTGCTAGGCCTGAACGACGAGTTGACGGAGCCCGGGCTACCAGCCATGGCGGGCGGCGGTCAGAGCAGGAGGGTGGACGCCGCGGTCGGAGTGACCCGCGGCGGGGGAGCGGTGGACGCCGGCGCCGGAGTAGCGCGCGGCGGGGGAGGGGAGCGGGCTAGGGGGTGTGTTCTTCTTTGCTTTCCTTGTGAGTCGTGTTAAGCGCGAGATACCAGGGCCAATATTCAAACTCAACAATCTGAGACTTCAAAAGCCAAATCAGAGCTAAAGACTGCATTGGAAAACATTGAGCAGTTGAAACAAAACTTCAGTACTGATAAAATCGGCTGGGAGACCAAGAAGGCAGTTATATTAAAAAGAGCAGAGGATGCCGAAGCAGCCCTTGAACCAGTAACTGATGAGTTGTCCGATTTAAAGCATCAAATCAACAACATGACAGCGGCCATCTTCGGTAAGTAACAAAAAATACTTTCCTTTGCACCAACAGTATATCATAATCATTTGCCGGTTTACCAATAATTTTACTGATGTAGGCTCCCGAAGCACCAAGTTGGGTTCAGACATGTGCATGAAGCTTAAGGATGTCTATACTCTGGTAGAGCAGGTATACACTGGCGCTCAACGGACAATCGCTGCTGCTATTCATAAGAAACATCCGCCCTCCCTCATCAAGGAAACACTAGAGAAGCTATCGGTACTGCCCCAAAGAATTGAAGAGATAAAGCGATCAGCCGCCAGAGCCGGCGCCATGACTGCACTAAGCCGGGCAAAGGCATGGCAAGAAGATCTTGATCCAGAAGATTTAGCCAATGGCTGCCCTAGTGTGAAAGAAGACGGGTCTCCCTTCTGCGCTGATGATTTTGCAAAAATAGCAAGGGAAATGCGTCCATTAGCAAGCAAGCTGGCCGAAGAAATAGATCTATCCCAATATCAGGCGGCTTATGACGCTGAGAACAAGAACGTGAAGGCGCCGGTTAATCAACAGGTGGATCTCATCCCGCCGACTCGTAAGCATACCTTCGCTTATGACATTGATCCATCAAGTCTTATAGATGACGAAGCTGTGTTTAGAGCTTTGACCGGTATCAACTGGGCTACGCCTGACTTCCAGCCAATGGGTAATCAAGGAGAAGAAGAAGAAGAAGAAGAAGAAGAAGAAGCGCAGGATGACCCGGAGGCTTCGACCCGCAAAGACGAGGAGTCTTAATTCATGAGCCGGCTTACCAGCCATAGCATTTGGATGCTATATCTCAAAAACACTTATCCTTTTGGGCCGTTAGATGCCTTGTAATAGGCTAGTTAAAAAACAATGATCTGTCGTGCCATCGTGCATGCTTTATTTGCATAACACTACCGATCCATCATTCGAAGATCTGCCACTTATGCTTATAATACCATCAATTATGCGGACCATACTTATCATTTTTTTCCTGCACATAAGTAGATAACAGGTGCCCTAGCGGTTTACCCTAGGGCGGTTCATAATACCCTATAGAAAAACCACTGGTGACTCAATAGTCCATAACCAGGGCATGTTTATTAAAACCTCAAATAATTACAACAAAATAAATATCATACCTGTGATATTTGTTCACACTGCTGGCTTATCATGCGACATCTTAGAGCACAAGGCCCAAAGTCTTAGAGCACAACGCCCTATTCAATTTATTCATACCGCCGGCTTACAACGCCACATGCAGCAAGGGTAACATCCCAAAGCTTAGAGCACAGAACCCCAAGCACATAATCATCACACACAGGCAACTTAAAGTCCAAAGCTAGGTCGGGGTAACAAAACTCCGGATAGATTCATATATGAATCATAAGGCAACATGGCCCTAATCGATGTTCCACCATATACCATCATGGCGCCAAAGATGAACCTCAAAAAATGTTCAAAGCATATATAAAGCAGAAAAACAAGGCATTCATAGGCTGCCAAGCCTCAATGTCAAGTGCTATTCAAGGACCGCATAGCCGCTGAGTTAGACCTTAATTCAAACCCGTAAGCCGGACCTCACATGACCAATCGCTGTTTTAACTTTGAAAAATTCAGGGTTTTATAAGATTGATTGTCAAGAGTACGACGAGTCATTCCAGGATTACCTGGTCGGAGTGGCAGGCAAACAAAGGCAGGATAACCCAGATTTTTGGTGAATACACCTGGTGTCCAAGCCTATTACAAGGGACAACAAAGCTCTTGTTCATTAACAAGGAGCCCCCAAGTAATATTTTATTCCAGGCGTATAAGTCGGAATAGTAGGGTAGTCATAGCTATGCTCAATGAGCAAGAAGCCCCCAAGTATTTTGTAATTATGGCGTACAAGCCAGACCAAGAGGGTAGTCATAGCTATGTTCAATAAGCACGAAGCCCCCAAGTGATCGTATGAAGTGACAATAAAGACTCATATTCTCAGAAATGAAACGACAGAGGCCCTGAATTATGAGGGATGCCGGCTTTATTATATTCATCATAATATATACATTGACAAAGTATGTACATCACAAGAGCCGGTGGCTCGGGTGTAATAAGGCCGAAGATGAGCAATGTTCCACGGCCGACGGGTCTCCTCCTCAGATTTGCGTGAGTCCTTGTGCTCTCGAACATCAATGAGGTAGTATGATCCATTGTTCAGATTTTTGCTGACCACAAAGGGCCCTTCCCAAGGTGGGGATAGCTTGTGCATGTCAGTTTGATCCTAGATGAGCCAGAGCACCAAATATCCTTCTTAAAAGGTTCTGGTTTTAACCCGGCGGATATGATAACGATGCAGATCTTGCTGATAAATCACCGAATGAGCCGCCGCAAGGTCACGCTCCTCATTCAACAGGTCAAGAGCATCCCGTCGTGCTTCTTCATTATCAGCTTCAACATAAGCCGCCACACGGGGTGAGTCGTGACGGATGTCACTAGGGAGAACCGCCTCTGCTCCGTAAACCATGAAGAAAGGCGTGTAACCCGTAGATCTATTGGGGGTAGTATTGATACTCCATAGCACTGAGGGCAATTCCTCCACCCAACAACCCGGCATCCTCTGCAAAGGGACCATAAGCCGGGGCTTGATGCCTTGCAAAATTTCTTGATTGGCTCTATCAGCTTGGCCATTGGACTGGGGGTGAGCCACTGATGATACATCAAGACGAATATGCTCTCGTTAACAGAATTCTTTCATAGCACCCTTGGACAGGTTAGTGCCATTATCAGTTATAATGCTGTGAGGATAGCCAAACCGGAAAATCACCTTTTTGATGAATTGAACCACTATTGTCGCGTCACACTTACTGACCGGCTCTGCCTCAACCCAGTTTGTGAATTTGTCAACCGCCACCAAAAGGTGGATCTTTTTATCTTTGGACCTTTTGAAAGGTCCAACCATATCCAGCCCCCAGACCGCAAACGGTCAAGTGATTGGAATCATCCTCAATTCTTGAGCCGGCACATGAGCTCGTCTTGAAAATTTCTGACAACCATCACATTTACTGACCAAATCCTCTGCATCAACATGAGCCGTCAGCCAATAAAAACCATAATGGAAAGCCTTGGCTACGAGTGACTTAGAGCCGACATGATGACCACAATATCCTATATGAATCTGTCGTAGAATCTCACGGCCTTCCTCAAGAGAAACATGATACGTCCATTTTGCATCATGCTTTTATATTGATATTTATTGCATTATGGGTTGTTATTACACATTATGTCACAATACTTATGCCTATTCTCTCTTATTTTACAAGGTTTACATCAAGAGGGAGAATGCCGGCAGCTGGAATTCTGGGCTGGAAAAGGAGCAAATATTAGAGACCTATTCTGCACAACTCCAAAAGTCCTGAAACTCCACGGAAGTTGTTTTTGGAAATAATGAAAAATACTAAGCGGAAGAAATACCAGAGGGGGCCCACACCCTGGCCACGAGGGTGGGGGCGCGCCCCTGCCTCGTGGGCCCCTGTTGGCCCTCAGGTGCCCATCTTCTGCTATATGAAGTCTTTCGTCCGAAGAAAAATCATTAGCAAGCTTTCGGGACGAGACTCCGCCGCCAAGAGGCGGAACCTTGGCGGGACCAATCTAGGGCTCCGGCGGAGCTGTTCTGCCGGGGACACTTCCCTCCGAGAGGGGGAAATCATCGCCATCGTCATCACCAACGCTCCTCTAATCGGGACGGGGCCAATCTCCATCAACATCTTCACCAGCACCATATCCTCTCAAACCCTAGTTCACTCTCGTATCCAATTCTTGTCTCTAAGTCTGAGATTGGTACCTGTAGGTTGCTAGTAGTGTTGATTACTCCTTGTAGTTGATGCTAGTTGGTTTATTTGGTGGAAGATCATATGTTCAGATCCATTATGCATATTAATACTCCTCTGATTATGAACATGAATATGCTTTGTGAGTAGTTACGTTTGTTCCTGAGGACATGGGAGAAGTCTTTCTATTAGTAGTCATGTGAATTTGGTATTCGTTCGATATTATGATGAGATGTATGTTGTCTCTCCTCTAGTGGTGTTATGTGAACGTCGACTACATGACACTTCACCATTATTTGGGCCTAGAGTAAGGCATTGGGAAGTAATAAGTAGAGATGGGTTGCTAGAGTGACAGAAGCTTAAACCCTAGTTTATGCGTTGCTTCGTAAGGGGCTGATTTGGATCCATATGTTTCATGCTATGATTAGGTTTACCTTAATACTTCTTTTGTAGTTGCAGATGCTTGCAATAGGGGTTAATCATAAGTGGGATGCTTGTCCAAATAAGGACAGCACCCAAGCACCGGTCCACCCACATATCAAATTATCAAAGTACCGAACGCGGATCATATGAACGTGATGAAAACTAGCTTGACGATAATTCCCATGTGTCCTTGGGAGCGCTTTTCTCTATATAAGAGTTTGTCCAGGCTTGTCCTTTGCTACAAAAAGGATTGGGCCACCTTGCTGCACTTTATTTACTTTTGTTACTTGTTGCTCGTTACAAATTATCTTATCACAAAACTATCTGTTACCTATAATTTCAGTGCTTGCAGAGAATACCTTGCTGAAAACCGCTTATCATTTCCTTCTACTCCTCGTTGGGTTCGACACTCTTACTTATCAAAAGGACTACGATAGATCCCCTATACTTGTGGGTCATCAAGACTCTTTTCTGGCGCCGTTGCCGGGGAGTGAAGCGCCTTTGGTAGGTGGAATTTGGTAAGGAAAAATTTATATAGTGTGCTGAAATTTATTGTCACTTGTTACTATGGAAAGTAATCCTCTAAGGGGCTTGTTCGGGGTATCTTCACCCCGACCAGTAGAGCAAAGAGTTTCTCCTCAACCAACTGAACCTATTGAACCTGCTGAAAATGAAAATGTCTACTTTGAAATTCCATCGGGTATGATAGAAAAACTGTTAGCTAATCCTTTTGCAGGAGATGGAACATTACATCCTGATGAGCACCTAATATGTGGATGAAGTTTGTGGATTATTTAAGCTTGCAGGTATGCCCGATGATGTTATCAAGAAGAAGGTCTTCCCTTTATCTTTGAAGGGAGATGCATTGACATGGTATAGGCTATGTGATGATATGGGATCATGGAACTACAAACGATTGAAATTGGAATTTCATCAGAAGTTTTATCCTATGCATCTTGTTCATCGTGATCGCAATTATATATATAATTTTTGGCCTCGCGAAGGAGAAAGCATCGCTCAAGCTTGGGGGAGGCTTAAGTCAATGTTATATTCATGCCCCAATCATGAGCTCTCAAGATAAATGATTATTCAAAAATTTTATGCTCAGCTTTCTGATAACAATTGCACCATGCTCTATACTTCTTGTGCTGGCTCTTTTATGATGAAGACTATTGAATTCAAATGGGATTTATTGGAAAGAATTAAATGCAACTCTGAATATTGGTACCTCGACGAAGGTAAGGAGTCAGGTATAACACCTAAGTTTGATTGTGTTAAATCTTTTATGGATACCGATGTTTTCCGTAAATTTAGCACTAAATATGGACTTGACTCTGAGATAGTAGCTTCTTTTTGTGAATCTTTTGCTGCTCACGTTGATCTCCCTAAGGAGAAGTGGTTTAAATATCATCCTCCCATAGAAGTAAAAGCAGAAGCACCTATTAAAGTTGAAGAAAAGACTATCACTTATAATGATCCTATTGTTCCTACTGCTTATGTTGAGAAACCACCCTTCCCTACTAGAATAAAGGATCACGCTAAAGCGTCAACTATGGTTCGTAAAAGCAATATTAGAACTTATACACCTCCCGAGCAAGTTAAAGTCGAACCTAATATTGCTATTGTTAAAGATCTCTTGGCTGATAATATTGATGGGCATGTTATTTATTTCTGTGATGAAACTGCTAGAATTGCTAAACCTTGTGCTAAAGATAAACATAGACCTGTGGTAGGCATGCCTGTTATTTCTGTTAAAATAGGAGATCATTGTTATCATGGCTTATGTGACATGGGTGCTAGTGCTAGTGCAATACCTATTGACTTATACAAAGAAATTATGCATGATATTGCACCTGCTGAATTAGAAGAAATTGATGTTACAATTAAACTTCCCAATAGGGATACTATTTCACCAATTGGGATTGTTAGAGATGTTGAAGTCTTGTGTGGGAAAACTAAATATCCTGCTGATTTTCTTGTTCTTTGTTCCCCACAAGATAGCTTTTGTCCCATTATATTTGGTAGACCCTTCTTGAACACTGTTAATGCTAAGATAGACTGCAAAAAGGATGTTGTTACTGTTAGTTTGGATGATATGTCTCATGAGTTCAACTTTTCTAAATTTTGTAGACAACACCGTGAAGAGGAATTGCCTAGTAAAGATGAAATTATTGGTCTTGCTTCTATTGTCGTACCTCCTAATGATCCTTTAGAACAATATTTGCTAGACCATGAAAATGATATGTTCATGAATGAAAGAAGGGAAATATATGAAGTATTCTTTAAACAGGGACCTATTCTGAAACACAACTTGCCTGTTGAAATCTTAGGGGATCCTCCTCCACCCAAGGGTGATCCCGTGTTTGAGCCTAAACCATTACCTAAATATGCTTATCTTGATGAAAAGAAGACATATCCTGTTATTATTAGTGCTAACCTTTCAGAGAAGGAAGAAGAAAAATTATTGAAAACTCTGAAGAAGCACAGAGCTTCTATTGGATATACTCTTGATGATCTTAAGGGCATTAGTCCCACTCAATTCCAACACAAAATAAATTTGGAGAAAGATGCCAAACCAGTTGTTGATCATCAACGACGACTGAATCCTAAGATGAAAGAAGTGGTGAGAAAGGAAATACTAAAGCTCCTTGAGGAAGGTATAATCTATCCCATTGCTGATAGTCAGTGGGTAAGTCCTGTCCATTGTGTCCCTAAGAAGGGAGGTATTACTGTCGTTCCTAATGATAAAGATGAATTGATTCCGCAAAGAATTATTACAGGTTATAGGATGGTAATTGATTTCCGCAAATTAAATAAAGCTACTAAAAAAGATCATTACCCCTTACCTTTTATTGATCAAATGCTAGAAAGATTATCCAAACATACACATTTTTGCTTTCTAGATGGTTATTCTGGTTTCTCTCAAATACCTGTGTCAGCTGATGATCAAGCTAAGACTACTTTTACTTGCCCTTCGGTACTTTTTCTTATAGACGTATGCCTTTTGGTTTATGTAATGCACCTGCTACCTTTCAAAGATGCATGATGGCTATATTCTCTGACTTTTGTGAAAAGATCTGTGAGGTTTTCATGGACGATTTCTCCGTTTATGGATCCTCTTTTGATGATTGCTTAAGCAACCTTGATCGAGTTTTGCAGAGATGTGAAGAAACTAATCTTGTCTTGAATTGGGAGAAGTGCCACTTTATGGTTAATGAAGGTATTATCTTGGGGCATAAAATTTCTGAAAGAGGTATTGAAGTTGATAAAGCTAAAGTTGACGCTATTGAAAAGATGCCATGTCCCAAGGACATCAAAGGTATAAGAAGCTTCCTTGGTCATGCCGGAATTTACAGGAGGTTCATTAAGGACTTCTCAAAAATTTCTCGGCCTGTGACTAATTTATTACAAAAAGATATACCATTTGTCTTCGATGATGATTGTGTAGAAGCATTTGAAATACTTAAGAAAGCATTGATTTCTGCACCTATTGTTCAGCCACCTGATTGGGATTTACCCTTTGAAATCATGTGTGATGCTAGTGATTATGTTGTAGGTGTTGTTCTAGGGCAAAGAATTGATAAGAAATTAAATTTTATTCAATATGCTAGTAAAACTCTAGACAATGCCCAGAGAAATTATGCTACTACTGAAAAAGAATTCTTAGCAGTTGTATTTGCTTGTGATAAGTTTAGACCTTGTATTGTTCATTCTAAAGTAACTATTCACACTGATCACGCTGCTATTAATTATCTTATGGAAAAGAAAGATGCTAAACCTAGACTTATTAGATGGGTCCTCTTGCTACAAGAATTTGATTTGCATATTATTGATAGAAAGGGAGCTGAGAACCCCGTTGCAGACAACTTGTCTAGGTTAGAAAATGTTCTTAATGACCCACGACCTATTGATGATAGCTTTCCTGATGAACAATTAAATGTCATAAATGCTTCTCGTACTGCCCCATGGTATGCTGATTATGCTAATTACATTGTTGCTAAATTCATACCACCTAGTTTCACATACCAACAAAAGAAAAAGTTTTTCTGTGATTTAAGACATTACTTTTGGGATGACCCACATCTTTATAAAGAAGGAGTAGATGGTGTTATTAGACGTTGTGTACCTGAGCATGAACAGGAACAGATCCTACGCAAGTGTCACTCCGAAGCTTATGGAGGACACCACGCTGGAGATAGAACTGCACATAAGGTATTGCAATCCGGTTTTTATTGGCCTACTCTCTTCAAGGATGCCTGTAAGTTTGTCTTATCTTGTGATGAATGTCAAAGAATTGGTAATATTAGTAGACGTCAAGAAATGCCTATGAATTATTCACTTGTTATTGAACCATTTGATGTTTGGGGTTTTGATTATATGGGACCGTTTCCTGCCTCTAATGGATATACACATATTTTAGTTGTTGTTGATTACGTTACTAAGTGGGTAGAAGCTATTCCAACTAGTAGTGCTGATCATAACACTTCTATTAAGATGCTTATAGAAGTTATTTTTCCGAGGTTTGGAGTCCCTAGATATTTAATGACTGGTGGTGGTTCACATTCTATTCATGGTGCTTTCCGTAAAATGCTTGCTAAATATGATGTTAATCATAGAATTGCATCTCCTTATCATCCACAGTCTAGTGGTCAAGTAGAATTGAGTAATAGAGAGCTCAAATTAATTTTGCAAAAGACTGTTAATAGATCTAGAAAGAATTGGTCCAAGAAACTGGATGATGCATTATGGGCCTATAGAACTGCATAAAAAATCCTATGGGTATGTCTCCGTATAAAATGGTTTATGGAAAAGCATGTCACTTACCTCTCGAACTAGAACATAAGGCATATTGGGCCATTAAAGAGCTCAACTATGATTTCAAACTTGCCGGTGAGAAGAGGTTATTTGACATTATCTCACTTGATGAATGGAGAACCCAAGCCTATGAGAATGCCAAATTGTTTAAAGAAAAGGTTAAAAGATGGCATGACAAAAGAATACAAAAGTGTGAGTTTAATGTAGGTGATTATGTATTGCTATACAACTCCCGTTTAAGATTTTTGGCAGGAAAACTTCTCTCTAAATGGGAAGGTCCTTACGTTATCGAGGAGGTCTATCATTCCGGTGCCATAAAAATTAACAACTTCGAAGGCACAAATCCGAAGGTGGTGAACGGTCAAAGAATCAAACACTATATCTCAGGTAATCCTATAAATGTTGGAACCAACGTTATTGAAACCGTAACCCCAGAGGAATACATAAGGGACACTTTCCAGAACATTTCAGACTCCGAAAAGGAATAGGTATGTGGTACGGTAAGTAAACCGACTCCAAAACAGTTCTAATGGCAATTTTTCTTTGTTTTGGAATATTTAGAAAAATAGGAAAATAAGAAGTAGTCCGGGAAGGACACGAGGCCTCCATGAGGGTGGAGGACGCACCCTACCCCCTGGGCGCGCCCCCTGCCTCGTGGGCACCTCGTGCGCTCTCTGGACTCCGTTTTCCTGCACGATACGTATTTTGGTCGGTAAAAATTCATTATATAATCTCCCGAAGGTTTTGACTCCTGTATCACGCAAATATCCTTTGTTTTTGTTTCGAGTTGTTTTCCTGACAGATCTAGATCATCATGACATCCCCAAGCACCCCCAAGGACAAGTTCTTCGAGAAGGTCATCAACCCCTACCTCGCGGAGGTGCTGCAACACCCTCAAACCATTGAGATGCGTGATGGGTTGCTGCACATCCGCGATGTTGAGGGACCAAGGAGGACCGGAAGCGTGGAGACGAGGCTCGAAGCAATGGAGCAGCAAGTTTTTCAAGTGCCAAGGGATGGTGGAACGTGGACTCAACGCCAACCACATGATGATCGCGGAGTTCACCCACAACCACAAGCCGGATGCAAATAACATTGGGGAAACCATCTTCAAGCTTCACGAGAAGATCGAGCATCTCCAAGCCCAAATCTATGACCTGCAAAACCAAAACCGTGAGTATGAATATAGATTCAAGAGGATGAGTTTGGCTGCAGATTTGAGGATCCCGGAGACTCGATCATCCTTCTATGATGGTGAGCCTATGCCTTGGAAGATGGACGACAAGCCCACATCATCAACAACTCCACCACCCTCTTCACCGGCAAAGGAGACATAATAATATGGGGATGGGCACTCCCCTTGGCAACTGCCAAGCTTGGGGGAGGTGCCCCGGTATCGTATCACCATCACATCTCTATCTTTACCGTTTTTCTTAGTTCGATCCTTTTAGTAATATCTTGATCTAATAGAGTAAAAGTTTTGGTATGATCTAGTTTTGAGTTTTGCTTTATGATCCCTTTATGTAATCGAGTCTGTGAGTTATATAATAAAGATTAGTGTTGAGTCAAGGGCTTGATTATTTTGCTATGATCTTGAGGGAATAAAAGAAAGCGAAAAGAATAAAAAGAAATAAAGAGAGCATATTGATCTTATGGAGAGTAATGACTTCACATAGAAAGAGTACGATGATTAAAAGTTGTTGAGAGTTGACAAACATAGATTTGGTCATCGTTGCAATTAATAGGAAGTAATAAAGAAAGAGAGGTTTCACATATAAATATACTATCTTGGACATCTTTTATGATTGTGAGCACTCATTAAAATATGAGATGCTAAAGAGTTGATGTTGGACAAGGAAGACAACGTAATGGGTTATGTTTTCTTATATCCGAAATAAAGTATATTGTTATGGATCATCCAACATGTTGAGCTTGCCTTTCCCCCTCATGCTAGCCAAATTCTTTGCACCAAGTAGAGATACTACTTGTGCTTCCAAAAACCCTTAAACCCAGTTTTGCCATGAGAGTCCACCATATCTACCTATGGATTGAGTAAGATCCTTCAAGTAAGTTATCATCGGTGCAAGAAAAAAAATTGCTCTCTAAATATGTATGATTGATTAGTGTGGAGGAAATAAGCTTTATATGATCTTGTGATGTGGAAGAAATAAAAGCGACAGACTGCATAATAAAGGTCCATATCACAAGTGGCAATATAAAGTGGCGTTCTTTCGCATTAAGATTTTGTGCATCCAACTCTGAAAGCGCATGCCAACTTCTGCTTCCCTCTGCGAAGGGCCTATCTTTTACTTCTATCTTCTACCTTATGCAAGAGTCATGGTGATCTTCACCTTTCCTTTTTATATTTTATCCTTTGGCAAGCATAGTGTGTTGGAAAGATCCAGACATATATATCTAATTGGATGTAAGTTAGCATGAACTATTATTGTTAACATTACCCTTGAGGTAAAAGGTTGGGAGGCGAAACTATAAGCCCCTATCTTTCTCTGTGTCCGATTAAAACTCTGTAACCACAAGTATTGCGTGAGTGTTAGCAATTGTTAAAGACTAAATGATAGTTGAGTATGTGGACTAGCTGAAAAGCTCTGACATAGACTCTTTCTGATGTTATGATAAATTGCAATTGCTTCAATGACTGAGATTATAGTTTGTTGGTTCTTAATGAAGTTTCTGATTCATACTTGACATTGTGAATAGATTATTACTTGAGCATAAGAAATCATATGACAATATCCATATATGTTTTTGTTTTAAGAATAATCATGATGCCCTCATGTCCGTATTTTATTTTATCGACACCTCTGCCTCTAAACATGTGGACATATTTATCGTTATCGGCTTTCGCTTGAGGACAAGCGAGGTCTAAGCTTGGGGGAGTTGATACGTCCATTTTGCATCACGCTTTTATATCAATATTTATTGCATTATGGGCTGTTATTACACATTATGTCACAATACTTATGCCTATTCTCTCTTATTTAATAAGGTTTACATAAAGAGGGAGAATGCCGGCAGCTGGAATTCTGGGCTAGAAAAGGAGAAAATATTAGAGACCTATTCTGCACAACTCCAAAAGTCTTGAAACTCCACGGAAGTTGTTTTTGGAAATAATGAAAAATATTGAGCGGAAGAAATACCAGAGGGGGCCCACACCCTGGCCACGAGGGTGGGGGCGCGCCCTACCCCCCTAGGCGCGCCCCCTGCCTTGTGGGCCCCTGTTGGCCCTCCGGTGCCCATCTTCTGCTATATGCAGTCTTTCGTCCAAAGAAAAATCATAAGCAAGCTTTCGGGACGAGACTCCGACGCCAAGAGGCGGAACCTTGGCGGAACCAATCTAGGGCTCCGGCGGAGCTGTTCTGCCGGGGACACTTCCCTCCGGGAGGGGGAAATCATCGCCATCGTTATCACCAACGCTCCTCTCATCGGGTGGGGGCCAATCTCCATCAACATCTTCACCAGCACCATCTCCTCTCAAACCCTAGTTCATCTCTTGTATCCAATTCTTGTCTCTATGTCTGAGATTGGTACCAATAGGTTGCTAGTAGTGTTGATTACTCCTTGTAGTTGATGCTAGTTGGTTTATTTGGTGGAAGATCATATGTTCAGATCCATTATGCATATTAATACTCCTCTGATTATGAACATGAATATGCTTAGTGAGTAGTTACGTTTGTTCCTGAGGACATGGGAGAAGTCTTGCTATTAGTAGTCATGTGAATTTGGTATTCGTTCGATATTATGACGAGATGTATGTTGTCTCTCCTCTAGTGGTTTTATGTGAACATCGACTACATGACACTTCACCATTATTTGGGCCTAGAGGAAGGCATTGGGAAGTAATAAGTAGATGATGGGTTGCTAGAGTGGCAGAAGCTTAAACCCTAGTTTATGTGTTGCTTCGTAAGGGGCTGATTTGGATCCATATGTTTCATGCTATGGTTAGGTTTACCTTAATACTTCTTTTGTAGTTGCGGATGCTTGCAATAGGGGTTAATCATAAGTGGGATGCTTGTCCAAATAAGGACAGCACCCAAGCACCGGTCCACCCACATATCAAATTATCATAGTACCGAACGTGAATCATATGAACGTGATGAAAACTAGCTTGACGATAATTCCCATGTGTCCTCGGGAGCGCTTTTCTCTATATAAGAGTTTGTCCAGGCTTGTCCTTTGCTACAAAAAGGATTGGGCCACCTTGCCGCACTTTATTTACTTTTGTTACTTGTTGCTTGTTACAAATTATCTTATCGCAAAACTATCTGTTACCTACAATTTCAGTGCTTGCAGAGAATACCTTGCTGAAAACCGCTTATCATTTCCTTCTGCTCCTCGTTGGGTTCGACACTCTTACTTATCGAAAGGACTACGATAGATCCCCTATACTTGTGGGTCATCAAAACACAACGTTGAAACACCCTTGTGACACTGCAATGATGCAAATCTCCATTGACAATAGTCATTGACTTAGACCGTCGGGTTATCTGCCTGGCCAAAGTTTCATCTTCAGGTAACTCGCCCCGGGTCATATAAGCCAAATATGGAACTGTCCAATCAGGAATAACATGAAGAGCCGCCACCAATTATGCCTCCGGGTTAGGAATAGCAAGATCTTCCTCCGTAGGCAATTTGACTCAAGGGTTATGCAGAATATCAAGGAAAACATTAGGTGGTACCGGCTTACGTTGGGACCCTAACCGGCTCAGAGCATCAGCTGCCTCATTTTTCCTGCGATCAACATGTTCCACTTGATAACCTTTGAAATAACCAGGAATAGTATCAACCTCGCGGTGGTAAGCCGCCATGAGTGGGTCCTTAGAATCCCAAGTGCCTGAAACTTGCTGAGCCACCAAATCTGAGTCACCAAAACACCTCACCCGTCTTAAATTCATCTCTTTAGCCATCCGAAGACCTTGGAGCAAGGCCTCATACTCAGCTCCATTGTTAGTACAAGGGAACATCAACCTTAAAACATAACAAAATTTATCACCTCCTGGGGAAGTCAAAATAACTCCAGCCTCTGAGCCTTCCCACTGCCTGGATCCATCAAAGTGAATAGTCTAATATGTGCTATCCAGTTTCTCCTCAGGCATCTACAGCTCAGTCCAGTCTTTGATAAAATCCACAAGTGCTTGAGACTTGATAGTTGTCCGAGGCATATACTTCAAACCATGGGTCCAAGCTCAATGGCCCATTTGCCTACCCGACCTGTGGCTTCTCTGTTTTGAATAATATCCCCCAAGGGGGCAGAACTAACCACAGTGATGGGATGACCAAAGAAATGCTGCTTTAGCTTATGACTAGCCATAAACACTCCATATACCAGTTTCTGCCAATGTGGATACCTCTGCTTGGATTCAATGAGGACCTCACTGATATAATAAACCGGCCGCTGAACCGGATATTCCTTGCCTGATTCCTTCCTTTCCACAAAAATTTCCATGCTGACAGCTCGGCTATTGGCAGCCACATATAACAACAAGGGCTCCTTATCAATAGGAGCAGCAAGGATCGGCGGTTCAGCTAACTGTTTCTTCAAGGCTTCAAATGCCTGATCAGCAGCATCACTCTAGACAAAGTGATCTGTTTTCTTCATCATCTGGTATAGAGGGATAGCTTTTTCTCCCAACCGGCTTAAGGCCGCAATACGACCCGCCAGACGCTGAACATCATTAATACACGCCAGTTTAGCCAGGGAAGTAATAGCCTTGATTTTCTCCGGGTTAGCTTCAATGCCTCTTTCAGAAACGAAAAAACCCAAGAGCTTGCCAGCTGGCACACCAAAAACACACTTGGCCGGGTTAAGCATCATCTTGTCGACCCGGAGATTGTCAAAGGTTTCTTTCAAATCATCTATCAAGGTATCCTTCTTCCTGGATTTCACAAAAATATCATCCACATAAGCATGAACATTGCGTCCAATCTGATCATGAAGGCAATTCTGAACACACCGCTGGTAAGTCGCCTGGGCACTCTTGAGCCCAAAAGGCATAGACACATAGCAGAAGGCTCCAAAGGGAGTGATGAAGCATGTCTTCTCCTGGTCCTTAAATGCCACCTTGATCTGATGATACCCGGAATAGGCATCAAAAAAACTCAAACGCTCACAACCCGCCGTAGCATCAATAATCTGATCAATACGAGGGAGAGAAAAAGGATCAGCCAGGAAGGCTTTATTAAGGTCTCTGTAATCCACGCACATGCACCAAGTACCTTTTTTCTTAAGCACTAGCACTGGGTTAGCCAACCATTCAGGATGAAAAACTTCAACAATGAACCCAGCTGCCAAGAGTCGGGCCACTTCTTCACCAATGGCCTTACGTCTCCCTTCATTAAAGCGACGAAGGAATTGTTTGACCGGTTTAAACTTTGGATCAATATTGAGAGTATGCTCAGCAAGTTCCCTCGGTACACCTGGCATGTTTGAAGGCTTCCATGCAAAGATGTCCTGGTTCTCACGAATGAACTCGATGAGCGTGCTTTCCTATTTTGGATCCAAATTAGCACTGATACTGAACTGCTTGGATGAGTCACCAGGAACAAAATCAACCAACTTAGTGTCATCTGTTGATTTAAATGTCAACAGAGGGTCATGCTCCGTGGTTGGTTTCTTCAAAGGTGTCATATCTGCCGGGTCAACATTATCCTTGTAAAACTTCAACTCTTCTGTTGCACAAACAGACTCAGCATAAGCAACATCACCCTCTTCACACTCCAAGGCTATCTTCCTGTTCCCATGTACTATGATGGTGCCCTTATGACCAGGCATTTTAAGCTGAAGATAAACATAACAAGGCCTTGCCATAAACTTGGCATAAGCCGGCCGCCCAAAACAAAGCATGATAAGGGCTCCTGATCTTAACCACCTCAAAGGTCAATGTCTCAACTCTGGAATCATGGTCATCACCGAAAGCCACTTCCAAAGCTATCTTGCCCACTGGATACACCAACTTACCAGGCACCACGCCATGAAAGACAGTATTAGACAGCTTAAGGTCCTTATCAGTCAAACTCATATGACGAAAAGTATCATAGTAAAGGATATTGATGCTACTGCCTCCATCCATGAGTACTCTAGTGAGCTTATACCCTCCAACCTGGGGTGCAACCACCAAAGCTAACTGACCCGGACTGTCAACCCGGGGTGGCTGATCCTCGCGACTCCATACAATAGGGTGTTCAGACCACCGCAAGTAGCGAGGGACCGCCGGCTCAACTGCGTTCACCGCCCTTTTACGAACCTTCTGGTCCCATTTGCATAAACACGTGGTGAACACATGATACTAACCACTGTTGAGCTGCTTCAGATTACTCTGATAACCAGACTGCTGTTGTTGATTCCCTTGACCAGATTGTTGATTGAAACCACCTTGATTTCCTTGGCCCTGGAAACCAGAGTTTGAGCCGCCAACACCAAAACCAGGCCCGTGAGAGCCGGATCCTGACCCACCATTTCGGCATGATTATTCTGTAAAAAATGGGAATTTCTGCACTCCTTCATGATGAAGCAATCCTTCCATAGATGATTGGCCGGGTTCTCATACGTAGCATGCTTTGGACAAGGCTGATTCATCATCGCCTTAATGTTAAATTTTGGCCCTCCAAGCCAGGGCGGCTTTCCCTTGCGATGCTGATTATTATTCTGTGTATTCGTGTTAGCCACAAAATCTAAATTGCCATCAGCTTTGCGCTTACCGTTGCCACTTTAACCCGCCGTACTATGTTGCTGCCCCTTTGCATTGCCGCTCTTCTTCCCCTTACCAGTCTTCTCCTCATTGGAGTCGGGGTCTTTGGTACTATCAGAGTCAGCATATTTGACGAGAGCCGCCATGAGCTCCCCCATGTCATTGCAGTGGCGTTTAAGCCGCCCCAGTTTCTGCTTAAGGGGGAGGAAACGGCAATTCTTCTCCAACATCAGGACTGCTGAACCAGCGTTGATACTGTCCGATGAGTGTATAACAGCTGAGATCTGGCGCACCCAATTGGTTGTTGACTCGCCCTCACCTTAGACACAAGAGTCTAAATCCAGAATCGACATAGGTTGCTTGCACGTGTCTTTCAATTTTTGGATAAAACACGTTTTCAGCTCCGCCCATGACCTAATGGAGTTAGCAGACAGTCCTTTCAACCAAGTACGAGCCGGCCCATCCAACATCATGGTGAAATACTTAGCGCATGCAGCATCGCTAACATCCAACTTCTCCATAGCCATCTCATAGCTCTCAATCCAAGCCTCTGGGGGCTGATCTGCTGTGTAATTAGGCACCTTACGAGGGCCCTTGAAGTCCTTAGGCAAACGCTCATTGCGCAGAGCCGACACTAAACATGGCACACGCAAGGTTCTAGAGGTCACTCCTGCCTCCACCGATGCTGACGGATAAACCGAGGATTGCTATTGAGCCGCCAGTTCAGCCTCTCGACGCGCCCTGCCCTGGTCCACCAAAGTCTGAGCATCGACACTACCGTGCGCCGGGTCATGCCTACGAGGCTGGTTATGGTGCTGCTCACTGCTTGAAACTGTTGGCGAATCAATATGTCTACCATAACTCCGGCTTGGACGAGGGGTTGAGTGAATCTGCTCACGACTATACGAATAAGCCGCCTGTTGAGCCACTGCTGTCTGAAGAAGTTCTCTGGCCCTCCGCGTCTCTATCGCAGCTGGAGACTCGCCTTCAACCGGGAGAGCCGCCAATCGTGTCGCCGCAGTAATCATATTATCCAAAGGGTTAGAATAATGAACCGGCGGTGTCGGAACATGCTGGGGCGGAGTCATATCCAAACGAGGCGGGTCCATAGTACGCGGCTGAACCGGCGCTCCGCTCACAGGCGCCTCAACCGCCCGGTTCACCACAGGCGGGTCACTAGTCCCTACCCCAGGCGTGTTGAAGAGGTTTCTCGCATCATAAACCGAAGGTAAACGACTCTGGTGCCTCCTTCTCATGATGGCATTTGAAGCGTTTTGATCCAAGGTGAGCCGAAAAGAGTCTGCCTGAATCCGTTGTGCCTGAGCGTCCAAAGCAGCTTGCTCTGTGGCCATCCTAGCATTCTCAGCCGCCAACTCTTCCTTGGCTTGAGCTATCTCATCTCGTAACCTCGCAACATCCACCTTATGTTGTTATTGAGTGTCCGAGGTCACCTCCACCCCCATCAAAGTCGCTAAAGCCTCCGACAACTCTGTCAGAATCTGAGCCGGTGGGCGCGTAGAGCCGCTAGTACCAGCCGTTTCCGCAGCCGTTGAGCTGGAGGTCATAGCCGCGGGCGGTCGTTGAGCCGAGCGTCGGCTGTGTACCGGCCATGAAGATCGCAACCCTGTTCGGCAGCCCAAAGGGGTCCGAAATACTGTCGCCATTGGAATAGCCCCCAAGCCGGCCGTCCTACCGTTGATACATTGAATTGGTCTCACCGGTTGGCGATTCACCATCCGAGTAGATGGACGTTTTACCACGAGACACAGATCCTTCCTCAAAGCCCGCCCCATGGACGAAACCAACAAAGGCATGCTTTACAGCGGCTTGAACCATGGCGGGTCGTGCACGCTGAGCCGTCTCGATGATGTCGGTGCAGGTGTCCGGCTCAGGGCCCGATTCGCCGATCTTCCCGATGAAGACGTGGATTCCGCCGAAGGGGACCCGGTACCCGTACTCAATTGAGCCAGCCTCGGGGCCCTAGCCTGCGTTGTCGATGTAGAGCTTGCCGTGATGACTCTTGGTCATCCGGCCCATAGCGTATCCCTTGATCCCGGCGAAGTTGCCTGATACGTCTCCAACGTATCTATAATTTTTGATTGTTCCATGCTATTATATATTCTGTTTTGGATGTTTAATGGGCTTTATTATACACTTTTATATTATTTTTGGGACTAACCTATTAACCGGAGGCCCAGCCCGAATTGTTGTTTTTTTTGCCTATTTCAGTGTTTCGAAGGAAAAGGATATCAAATGGAGTCCAAACAGAATGAAACCTTCGGGAACGTGATTTTCAGAACAAACGTGATCTAGAGGACTTGGAGTGGACGTCAAGCAATCAACAAGGAGGCCACGAGGCATGGGGCGTGCCTACCCCCCTGGGCACGCCCTCCACCCTCGTGGGCCCCTCGTAGCTCTCCTGACCGACCTCTTTCGCCTATATATACTCATATACCCTGGAAACATCATATACGGAGCCAAAACCCTATTTCCACTGCCGCAACCTTCTGCACCCGTGAGATCCCATCTTGGGGCCTTTTCCGGTGCTCCGCCGGAGGGGGCATTGATCACGGAGGGCTTCTACATCAACACCATAGCCTCTCCGATGATGTGTGAGTAGTTTACCTCAGACCTTCGGGTCCATAGTTATTAGCTAGATGGCTTCCTCTCTCTCTTTGGATCTCAATACAAAGTTCTCCTCGATTCTCTTGGGGATCTATTTGATGTAACTCTTCTTTTTGCGGTGTGTTTGTCGAGATCCGATGAATTGTGGGTTTATGATCAAGATTATCTATGAACAATATTTGAATCTCCTCTGAATTCTTTTATGTATGATTGGTTATCTTTGCAAGTCTCTTCTAATTATCGGTTTGGATTGGCCTACTAGATTGATCTTTCTTGCAATGGGAGAAGTGCTTAGCTTTGGGTTCAACCTTGCGGTGCTCGATCCCAGTGACAGTAGGGGAAACGACACGTATTGTATTGTTGCCATCGAGGATAAAAAGATGGGGTTTATATCATATTGCATGAGTTTATCCCTCTACATCATGTCATCTTGCTTAAAGTGTCACTCTGTTCTTATGAACTTAATACTCTAGATGCATGCTGGATAGCGCTTGATGTGTGGAGTAATAGTAGTAGATGCAGGCAGGAGTCGGTCTACTTGTCACGGACGTGATGCCTATATACATGATCATACCTAGATATTCTCATAACTATGCTCAATTCTATCAATTGCTCGACAGTAATTCGTTTACCCACCGTAATACTTATGATATCTTGAGGGAAGCAACTAGTGAAACCTATGGCCCCCGGGTCTATTCTCCATCATATTAATCTTCCGTCAACTAGCTATTTCTATCGCCTTTTATTTTGCTTTCTTTACTTTTACTCTTTATCATAAAAATACCAAAAATATTATCTTATCATCTCTATCAGATCTCACTTTTGCAAGTGGCCGTGAAGGGATTGACAACCCCTTTATCGCGTTGGTTGCAAGGTTCTTATTTGTTTGTGTAGGTGTGTGGGACTTGAGCGTGGTCTCCTACTAGATTGATACCTTGGTTCTCAAAAACTGAGGTAAATACTTACCCTACTTTGCTGCATCACCCTTTCCTCTTCAAGGGAAAACCAACGTAGTGCTCAAGAGGTAGCATTGCCCTTTAAGAAATCGAAACCACCATGCGCTGGCCCCATGGTGGGCACCAACTGTCGTGGATTTAATACGGCAGATGTCCTAGCGAAAGGACTTAGTCATGGAGCCATTGCAACTAGGTTAGCTTAAAGGGGTTAATCGGGACAAAGGACACAGAGAGTTTATACTGGTTCAGCCCCTCGCGGTGGAGGTAAAGGCCTACTCCAGTTTGGGATTGTATTGCTTGGTTTTCGATTACCAGGGAGAGAATACTCTTGACCTAGTTCTCGGCCTCTTGTTTCTTGTCCTTAACCCACCGCCGGGTCACCCCTTTATATACACAGGTTGATGCCCGGCGGCTTACAGAGTCCCGGCCAGCTCATACACAACGTGTCCGGCTCGGTGACTCTCCAAGCTTGCCTTACAATACAAATTATACATATGGCGGTTCGTCCTCTTGGGCCTCAAGCCGCCTCTGGGTCTTGGGCCTTCAATAGGCTTGTCATGACCTGCCATCTTCATTTATAAATCGCCAGTGGTATGACCCGGCCCCTCTGGGTGGGTTATACCTAGTAGTTATATCCCCAACAGCTGGTTATTTGAGAAGTTATGGCCCGTCATCACAGTCATATGAATAAGACAACATAATGTTAATTCGCCCTAAGCAGTGAATCGATTTAGCTACAGATACAGCTCCTGGAACTTGACGAGTTACAATATGCTGGTAAGCCGCCTAAGATACAAAGGCGGGTTAGCTAAGTTCGGCATTGCTGAATTATTGCTAAGGATGGAACAAAAAAGTTTCAGTCTAGAACAGCTACCATTATAGATCTACGGGCTGTTCAAAAAGAAAAATAATTTCTAAACCTAAAGGTGGTGACGGAAGCAATTGATGAACTATGCACGAATTCTAGAAGGAACACACTACTCAGATGCAAGACTGATGTCAAAAATATTGCCGCGGTGTTTTTGTGGCCATCTCAGATCGAATACAAGATCTACTCGGGATATCATGGTAAAGAATGGATCAACACCGACGAACTCTGACTAGGTAATGTGAATCTAAGGAAAGGAGATTTGGGTACCTGGTTGTAGCTACCGAGAGCGGAGAAGCGCTGCTGAACTTCGGTGATGGCGGAGCGGCGTTGCAGTCCCAAGTGAGGCGGCTGGCGAAGGACGACGGGCGCAGTGGAGCTCTAGTCGCAAAGGGTTTCGCGACGAAGAAGAAGAAGTGGAGGAGACGAGGTAAAATGAGGCAATAATAAAGTTGTTATTTTATATTTCCTTATATCATGATAAATGTTTATTATTCATGTTAACCGGAAACTTGATACATGTGTGGATACACAGGCACTACACCGTGTCCCTAGTAAGCCTCTACTAGATTAGCTCGTTAATCAAAGATGGTTAATTTTCCTAACCATAGACATGTGTTGTCATTTGATGAACGGGATCACATCATTAGGAGAATGATGTGATGGACAAGACCCATCTGTTAGCTTAGCATATTGACCATTCAGTTTTTTTGCTATTGCTTTCTTCATGTCAAACACATATTCCTTCAACTATGAGATTATGCAACTCCCGGATACCGGAGGAATACCTTGTGTGCTATCAAACGTCACAACGTAACTGGGTGATTATAAAGATGCTCTACAGGTATCTCCCAAGGTGTTTTTTGGGTTGGCATAGATCGAGATTAGGATTATTCACACTTCGAGTATCGGAGAGGTATCTCTGGGCCCTCTCGGTAATGCACATCATAAGAAGCCTTGCAAGCAAAGTGACTAATGAGTTAGTTATAAGATGATGTATTACGGAATGAGTAAAGAGACTTGCTGGTAACGAGATTGAACTAGGTATGTAGATACCGATGATCAAATCTCGGGCAAGTAACATACCGATTGACAAAGGGAATACCGTATGTTGTCATAACGGTTCGACCGATAGAGATCTGCGTAGAATATATAGGAGCCAATATGAGCATCCAGGTTCCGCTATTGGTTATTGACCGGAGAGGTGTCTCGGTCATGTCTACATAATTCTCGAACCAGTAAGGTCCGCACGCTTAATGTTCGATGACGATTTAGTATTATATGAGTTATGTGATTTGGTAACCGAATGTTGTTCGGAGTCCCGGATGAGATCACGAACATGATGAGGAGTATCGAAATGGCCGACAGGTAAATATTGATATATAGGACGATGGTATTCGGACACTGGAAGTGTTCCGGAGGGTATCAGGTACTTATCGGGTCACCGGAAGGTCTTCCGGGTACCCCCGGCAATCCTATGGGCCATATGGGCCTTGTGAAGGAACACACCAGCCCACAAGGGGCTGGTGCACCATATAAGTCTATACAAGGAGGAGAAGAAAAGAGGGGAAGGGAAAGGAAAGTGTGGATTAGGATTCCCACTTCCTTCCCTCACCCCCCCTCTTTCCTTCCCCTTCATGCATACATGGAAATGGGGGCGCAGGGCAAGGCAGGGCCTCTAGGGGGCAGCGGCCAACCCTAGGGCGCCCCTGGCTACCTCTCCTCCCCCTCCCACCTATATATATGTGGGGAGGGGGCACCTAGAACACACCATCGTTAGCCATGTGCGGCGCCCCCCTCCATAGTTTACACCCCCGGTCATAGTTGTGCGGTGCTTAGGCGAAGCCCTACGAGAATCACTTCATCATCACCGTCACCACACCGTCATGCTGACGGAACTCATCTACTTCCTCGACACCTTGCTGGATCAAGAAGGCAAGGGACGTCATCGTTGAACGTGTGCAGAACTCAGAGGTGCCGTACGTTCGGTACTTGATCGATCGGAGCTAGAAGAAGTTCAACTATATCAACCGTGTTGTCAAACGCTTCCGCTTTTGGTCTACGAGGGTACGTAGATGAACGAATTATGCCCTAGAGGCAATAATAAAGTTGTTATTTATATTTCCTTATATCATGATAAATGTTTATTATTTCATGCTAGAATTGTATTAACCAGAAACTTGATACATGTGCGGATACATAGACAAAACACAGTGTCCCTAGTATGCCTCTACTAAACTAGCTCGTTAATCAAAGATGGTTAAGTTTCCTAACCATAGACATGTGTTGTCATTTGATTTATGGGATCATATCATTAGGAGAATGATGTGATGGACAAGACCCATCCTTTAGCTTAGCATAATGATCGTTAAGTTTTATTGCTATTGCTTTCTTCATGACTTATACATATTCCTTTGACTATGAGATTATACAACTCCCCAATACCAGAGGAATACCTTGTATGCTATCAAATGTCACAACGTAACTGGGTGATTATAAAGATGCTCTACTTGTTGGGGATATAACTACTGGTGTAACCCGCCCAGGAGGGGCCAGGTTACGCCATAGCAATTCATTATATGAAGCCCAATATCAAGCTTGAAGATGGCAGTTCAATAAAGGGCCTAAAGCCCGTAGGCGACTTAAGGCCCGTAGTGATAAACCGTCGTAATGGCGTGACTTGTGTTGTAAGGCAAGATTAACTAGTTACCGAGCCGGATACTGTTTATAAGCCGGTCGGGACTCTGTAGGCCACGGGGCGTCAACCCGTGTATATAAGGGGATGACCCGCCGGCGGCTTAAGAGAGATAACATCAAATCGGTAGCCAGGCATAGCGGATTCGCTCCCTGGTCATCGAAACCCTAGTAATTCCACCTCAACTGGAGTAGGCTTTTACCTTCACCGTAAGGGGCCGAACCAGTATAACCCTCATGTCCTTTGTCCCGCTTTAACCCCTTTAAGCTTCCTAGTTGTAATGGCTCCACGACTAAGTCCTTTCACAAGGGCATCTGCCGTGACTATTCCACGACAGTTGGCGCCCACCGTGGGGCTAGCACACGGTGGATTTGAGTTCTTGAAGGCAGCTTCGAAGGGCTCAAGGGATACGCTGTGGGCCGGATGACCAAGAGTCGTCGCGGCAAGCTCTACATCAACGACGCAGGCTGGGCCCCGACGCCGGCTCAATCAAGTACGGGTACCGGGTCCCCTTCGGTGGAATCCACGTTTTCATTGGCAAGATCGGCGAGCCGGGCCCTGAGCCGAAAATCTGCACCGACCTCATCGAGACGGCTCAGCGTGCGAGACCCGCCCGGACCCTGCCCGCCTTGAAGCGTGCTTTCGTGGGATGCATCCACGGAGGACTCTCTGAAGGATCTAGATCTAGCGATGAGACGGCCATCTGCTCTGATGAGGAATCATCCACAGGTGAGGTGGACTCGTTGTATCGACTTCGAGACGGCAGGCTCGGGGGTTGTTTCGATGGCGACAGTATTTCGGACCCTTTTGAGCCGCCAAGCCGGGTTGGAATCTTCATGGCCGGCACGCAACCTGTTCAAAACTCCGCCGCTGGGGCAGGAGGCCCTGTGCACTCGCCGGCTCAGGTGCTGATGGATCTCACAGATAAGATGACTGCCCTGCTAACCGCCACGGTCGTCCCAGCGGATCAAGCTCAACATGATGCGGAGGTGGCACAGTTAAAGCTGGATATAGCACGAGCCAAGGAAGATCTAGCAGCGGAAGGAATCAGGATGGCTGCAGAACGGGCGGCTCTGGACGCCCAGACTCGACTGATTCAGGCGCAGTCTTTCCGGCTCACGATGGATCAGAACGCATCCAATGAGGTCATGAGGAGGAGGCATCATAAGGCTCAATCTCGGCTCCCTCCGGTTTATGATCCTCGATACCTCTTCAACACGCCCGGTGCAGGGCCCAGTAACCCGCCAGAAATCACGGCACCCGGGGCTGGAACGCCGGTTCAGCCGCAAGTGATGGGGCCTCCCCGTGTGAATACTGCCCCACCTCAATACGTGCCAATACCACCGGGTCATTATTCCAATCCGTTGGAAAACATGATCGCTGTAGCGGCGCGACTGGCGGCTCTCCCAGTCGAGGGTGACTCTCCAACGGCGGTCGAAACCCGCAGGGTCAGAGAACTTCTTCAGACGGCTTTGGCACAACAGGAGGCATATTCATATAGCCGGGACAGGATTCATTCAACCCCTCATCCAAGCCGGAGCCCAGGTTATAGCAGACACATGGTTTCAGCGGCCGGCTCAAGCAACATCCGGTGCCGTGACTTGCCAGCTGGCCATGGCCCGGCACATAATGGAGCCTTTAACACGGTAGACCAAGACAGAGCACGTCAGGAGGCGGAGCAGGCGGCTCAGCTGACAGCTTACCAACCCTTCCCGGTTTATCCGACGGCTTCTATCGAGGCAGGCATAGCTACGAGGACCGGAGGTGTCCCTTGTCTGGTGCCGGCTCTCCGTAACGAACGTCTGCCCAAGGATATCAAAGGACCTAGGAAGGTACCTAATTACACGGCTGATTTATAGCCCGGAGCATGGATTGAAAGCTACGAGATGGCTATGGAGTTGCTGGAGGTCAGCGAAGCGGCAATTGCCAAATACTTCACCATGATGTTGGATGGGACTGCTCGCACTTGGTTGAAGGGACTGCCACCTAATTCCATCGGGTCATGGGCAGAGCTGAAAGCCCGGTTCATCCAAAACTTCAAAGATACATGTAGGCAATCTATGTCAATTGTGGATTTGACTAACTGCAAGCAGCAAGAAGGCGAGTCTACAACCCATTGGGTACGCCGGGTCAAGGAAATAATACATTCGTCTGATAAGATGGATGCCGGCTCTGCGGTCTTAATGTTGGAGCAAAATTGTCGTTTTGCGCCCCTGAAGATGAAGCTTCGGTGGCTCAAGCGCGATTGCAACGATATGGGTACGCTGATGGCGGCTCTGGTCAAGTACGCCGACTCTGATAGTACCAAGGATCCCGCGTCTGATGAGGAAAAGACAGGGAAGGGAAAGAAGAATGGCAACGGCAAGGGCCCTCAGCATAACCCGGCGAGTCAGGGAGGTAATAAGCGTAAGGCTGATGATGGTATGGAGTTTGTGGCCAACACCAACACGCAGGGTAACAATCACCGACGTAAGGGGAGACAGCCTCCCCAGTCTGGCGGGTCAGGCCCGACGCTTGATCAGTTGTTAAATGAGCCCTGCCCAAGGCATGGCTCTAGGGAGAAGCCGGACACTCATCTATGGAAAGACTGCGCGATCATGAAAGCTTTCAAGAATTCCAACATGTTCAACGGTAACAATGGGCAGGGCGGCAGCTCAGGTGGCGGCGGCTTTCATGGCCCGGGCGGCGGTTCAAATTCCAATTTTCAGAGTCCTCAAGGTAATCAAGGTGGTTTTAACCAGCAATCTGGCCAGGGTAATCAGCAGCAGCAGTAGGGAGGATACCAGACCCATCCAAAGCAGCTCAATAGTGGACAGTATCATGTGTTTACTACCAGTTTGTGCAAGCGAGACCAGAAGCTTCATAAGAGGGTTGTGAACGTTGTTGAGCCGGCAGTTCCACGTTACTTGCGATGGTCTGAGCAGCCGATTGTATGGAGTAGGGAAGATCACCCTCCCCGGGTTGATAATCCAGGTCACCTGGCCTTGGTGGTGGCTCCTCAAGTTGGTGGGTATAAATTCACTAAGGTACTCATGGACGGAGGTAGTAGCATCAACATCCTCTATTATGAGACCTTCCGAGTATGGTATTAACTGATAAAAACCTCAACCAGTCCAATACTGTTTTCCAAGGTGTGGTGCCCGGTAAGTCGGTGTATCTAGTTGGTAAGATCGAGCTGGAAGTAGCCTTTGGAGATGAGTACAACTACAGGGCAGAAAAACCGACTTTTGAGGTGGTCAAGATAAGAAGCCCATACCATGCTTTATTTGGGCGGCCGGCTTACGCCAAGTTCATGGCACGGCCATGTTACGTATATTTGTAGCTCAAGATGCCGGGTCACAATGGGACCATTACGGTTCATGGCAGCCGAAAGATAGCCTTGGAGTGCGAGGAAGGTGACGCTGCTTACGCTGAATCTGTTTGTGTGACAGAGGAATTAAAGTTTTACAAGGATAATGTTGACCCGGCAGATATGACGTCTTTGAAAAAGCCAACCACGGAGCATGAGCCGGTAATGAAATTTAAGTCGGCCGATGAGACTAAGCTTATTGACTTTGTGCCAGGCGACTCATCTAAGCAGTTCAGCATCAGTGCCAATCTGGATCCTAAATAGGAAAGCGCGCTCATCTAGTTCATCCGTGAGAACCGGGACATCTTTGCATGGAAACCTTCTGACATGCCGGGTGTACCGAGAGAACTCGCTGAGCACACTCTTAATATTGATCCAAAATTTAAGCCAATCAAGCAATTTCTCCGGCGGTTTAATGAGGAGAGGCGGAAAGCCATTGGTGAGGAAGTAGCCCGGCTCTTGGCGGCCGGGTTCATCGTTGAAGTCTTTCATCCAGAATGGCTAGCTAACCCGGTGCTCGTGCTCAAGAAGAACAGCACCTGGCGTATGTGTGTGGATTATACGGATTTAAACAAGGCTTGTCCGGCTGATCCTTTTGCTCTCCCCCGTATTGATCAAATTATTGATGCTACGGCGGGTTGTGAGCGTTTAAGTTTTTTGGATGCTTACTCTGGGTACCATTAGATCAAAATGGCAGTTAAGGACCAAGAGAAGACGGTGTTCATTACCCCTTTTGGAGCCTTCTGTTATGTGTCTATGCCGTTTGGGCTCAAGAGCGCCCAGGCGACTTACCAGCGGTGCGTACAGAATTGTCTTCATAATCAGATTGGGCGCAACGTTCATGCCTATGTGGATGATAATGTGGTAAAATCCAGAGAGAAGGAGACCTTGATAGACGATCTGAGGGAGACCTTTGGTAATCTCCGGGTCTACAAGATGATGCTTAACCCGGCCAAGTGTGTCTTTGGTGTTCCTGCAGGCAAGCTCTTGGGTTTTCTGGTTTCTCATAGAGGCATTGAAGCTAACCCAGAGAAGATCAAGACAATCACCTCCCTGGCTAAGCCGGCATGTATAAATGACGTCCAGCGTCTGGCGGGTCGGATCGCTGCTTTAAGTCGATTTATAAGCCGGTTGGGTGAAAAGGCCATACCGCTGTATCAAATGATGAAGAAAACAGATGATTTTGTCTGGAGTGATGCTGCCAACACCGCCTTTGAGGATTTGAAAATACAGTTAGCTGAACCGCCAGTTCTTGTTGCTCCTGTTGATAAAGAGCCCTTATTATTGTATGTAGCCGCTAACACACGAGCCGTCAGTGTGGCCATCATGGTGGAGCGGAAGGAGTCGGGTAAGGAACATCCGGTTCAGCGGCCGGTTTACTACGTCAGCGAAGTACTTATTGAGTCCAAGCAACGGTATCCACATTGGCAGAAGCTTGTTTATGGGGTATTCATGGCAAGCCGGAAGCTTAAGCAATATTTCCAGGGCACCCTATCATTGTGGTTAGTTCTGCTCCTTTAGGAGATATCATCCAAAACAGAGAAGCCACAGGAAGAGTCGCTAAGTGGGCCATTGAACTTGGGCCTCATCGTCTAAAGTATGTGCCACGCACGGCTATCAAATCCCAAGCATTGGTAGATTTCATCAACGATTGGACAGAGCTGCAGATGCCTGAAGAGAAATCAGATAACACATACTGGACTATTCACTTCGACGGGTCCAGGCAATTGGAGGGCTCGGGGGCTGGAGTCGTGTTAGCTTCCCCTCGAGGTGACAAATTTTGTTATGTACTACGGTTGATGTTTCCCTGTACTAACAATGCAGCTGAGTACGAGGCCTTGCTCCATGGTCTTCGGATGGCTAAGGAGATGAGCTTAAGCCGGGTAAGGTGCTTTGGCGACTCAGATTTGGTGGCCCAACAAGTATCAGGCAAGTGGGATTCCAAGGACCCCCTCATGGCGGCTTATCGTCGTGAAGTTGATGCCATTGCCGGACATTTTCAAGGTTACCAAGTAGAGCACATTGACCGCAGAAAGAACGAGGCGGCTGATGCCTTAAGCCGGCTGGGCTCTCAGCGAAAGCCGGTGCCGCCTAATACTTTCTTGGATATTCTGCATAACCCTTCTGTCGAGTTACCTACAGAGGAAGACTTGGCTATTCCAGACCCTGAAGCACAGTTGGTGGCGGCTCTTCATGTTATCCCAGATTGGACAGTACCATACTTGGCTTACATGACCCGGGGAGAATTGCCTGAGGATGAAATTTTGGCCAGACAAATAACCCGGCGGTCTAAGTCAATGATAATTGCCAATGGCGAGTTGCATCATCGCAGTGTCACTGGGGCTTTTCAGCGTTGTGTTTCCCCTGAGGAAGGGCAAGAAATTTTACGAGAGATTCACGAGGGGGATTGTGGCCATCATGCTGGCTCAAAATCCCTTGTGGCCAAAGCCTTTCGTCACGGTTTTTATTGGCTGACGGCTCATGCTGATGCAGAGGACTTAGTCAGTAAATGTGATGTTTGTCAGAAGTTCTCAAGACGTGCTCACGTGCCGGCTCAAGAGTTGAGGATGATTCCAATCACTTGGCCGTTTGCAGTCTGGGGGCTTGATATGGTTGGACCTTTCAAAAGGTCCAAGGATAAGAAGACCAACCTCTTGGTGGCGGTTGACGAGTTCACAAAGTGGGTTGAGGCAGAGCCAGTTAGTAAGTGTGATGCAGCCACGGCGGTTCAGTTCATGAAAAAGGTGATATTTCGCTTTGGTTTTCCACACAGCATTATAACTGACAATGGTACCAATCTGTCTAAAGGCGCCATGGGAGAATTTTGTCAACGAGAGCATATTCGACTTGATGTTTCATCAGTAGCTCACCCCCAATCCAATGGTCAAGCTGAGAGAGCCAATCAGGAAATCTTGAAAGGCATCAAGCCCCGGCTTTTGGTCCCTTTGCAGCGGACGCCGGGTTGTTGGGTGGAGGAGTTACCCTCTGTGATATGGAGCATCAATACTACTCCTAATAGGTCTACGGGTTATACGCCTTTCTTCATGGTTTACGGAGCCGAGGCGGTTCTCCCTAGCGACATCCGTCATGACTCGCCTCGTGTGGCGGCTTATGTTGAGACGGACAATGAACAAGCGCGTCAGGATGCTCTTGACTTGTTGGATGAACAGCGTGATATAGCAGCAGCTCGCTCGGCGATTTACCAACAAGACCTGCGCCGCTATCACAGCCGCCGGGTTAAGTCCAGAACCTTTCAGGAAGGTGACTTGGTGCTCTGGCTCATCCAGGATCAAACAGATGCACACAAGTTATCCCCACCTTGGGAAGGGCCCTTTGTGGTCAGCAAGAACTTGCACAACGGGTCATACTACCTCATCGATGTTCGAGAGCACAAAGATTCACGTAAGTCGGAGGAGGAGACCCGCCGGCCGTGGAATATAGCTCAGCTTCGGCCTTATTACACTTGAGCCACCGGCTCTCATAATGTACATACTTCCGTGACAATATATATATATTATGATAAATAATAAAGCAGGACCTCTGTCCTTTTCCCCCTCAAAGGTAAATGTGTCATTGTTATTTCCATTATGATCTCACATGGTCACTCGGGGGCTGATCCGGCTTACGATCGTATTCGAATCTAGCCGCTAAAAATTATGATCACTAGGGGGCTTCCTGTTCAAACATAGGTCGTATTCGAACCAAAGAGAACATAGCTGTCGATACCCTTTTGATCGGCACACTGCCGAGCTCATTGGGGAGTTTCTTGGTCATATTTGAACCATAGCTCAACCCCCTTTGAGAACCGACGTGGATCGTATTCGAATCAGCGTCGATAAACAACTCTCAAGGTCATTTGGGGGCTTCCTGTTCAAACATAGGTCGTATTCGAACCAAAGAGAACATAGCTGTCGGTACCCTCTTGATCGGCAACGCCAAAGCCATTAGGGGCTATATGATCGTATTCGAATCTTAGCTTAACCCCTTTGGGATGGTTTTCTGGTCGTATTCGAATCAGAAGCCTCTAAGTTTTTTGAAGTTTTTTCTTGTAAACAATGTTTGGATTCCATTTGAAGTTCTTCTGATCATGTCTAAAGTGTTCAAGGGTGGTTCCTATTCCACCGGCTTAACCTTGATCAATAAAGATGATCGCATATAATAGACATCGTATTACAGAGTTGGGTTCTCACCCTCATTGTTCGGGTCACATAAACCGGAAGTATAATCGAAGGGTCACAGGTATGTTGTTGTGGTTGTTTCGAAGATATAATTGAGAACCGGCTTTTATGATTTTGACTCCGGGTTATATGTAAAATATATGACCCTCTATGCGGTAAGCCGCCAAGGGACTTGTAATTGGTTCTCTATGCAGGACAGTTAAAGGCAGCCCTTTCAACATAAGGAAGAAGAGGGTCAGCATAAAACAGGGGAATATAAGATGGCGGCTTAAACAGTGTTGAGCGCCACACAGGTGCGCGATGGCACGACAAAAATAAGTGTTTTCCTACTCTATTACATGACTCCCCGAGCCCAAATAGTGAAGCATTGTTTTTTATCAAGACATAAATATGAGCCGCCTGAGGAGTCAAAGGTGTTGTTGGGCTGACGCTTCCGGTTCATCCCTTTCCACTCCTCCGGCTGTTTCCCTGTCCTGGAAAGTTGATGATTTCCAGTCAATGCCACTCAAGGCTTCAAATTCAGCTTCATCATCAATTAAGCCGGCCGGATCAACTTCAGGGGCAAAAGAATGCTTACGAGGGGGAGGGATCAGACTGATTGCCTCATAGTGTGGTGTTGGAATTCTCTGATTATCGGCGTCATAACCCGGTTGATATTTGCTAAGATCTGTATCATTACCGATCAGAGTGGCCACAGGACGTACGTCCTCCACGCAAGCGGCGAAATCCTTCTGGTCAAATGGGGTGTCGTCCTCCTTCAAACTGGGATACCCAAGGGCGATGTCGGCCGGGTCTAGCTCCGGTAGCCACGCCTTGGCCCGGCTTAAAGCAGCTATGGCTCCGGATCTCGCAGAAGTTCGTCCCAATTCCTAGAAACGTTGAGGTAGCACGGCAAGCCGCCTTAGCACATCCGCCAGATGAGTGGGAACTTCATTTGACAGAGCCACGACGGCTAAGGCGCGTTGTGACCCGGTGTAGAGTTGTTCCACCAGGGTATAAACGGCCTTCAGTTTTGTTAGGATGTTCTGATTGAGATTGGCACTCCTGGAGCCTGCATTACAAGGTCAGGTGAGCTGAGGACAATTGAGATGTTTGTTGAAAAAGATTGAAGCTAGCTAACACTTGCAGAATAACTTACCAAAGATTGCTGAGACCATCTGAGATATATGGCGTTTTAAGCCGGATAGCTCGGCGGTTGTTTCTGCAAGAGTGGCCTCTGCTTGTACAGCCCGGTTGAGTAAAGCGGTCTTTTCATCCGCCCAGGCCTTTCTTTCTGCCTCAAACTTCTTTTTCAATTTTTCTTGTGCAGATATACTGACTTCAAGCTTGGAATTCACCTTTTGGGTTTCAATTTCTTGAGTTTTCAGGCGATTCTTCAAGTCGGAGATCTCCGATTCAAATTGCTTAATGGCGGCCGTATAAATTCCGGGTTACAGTTAGGATTATCATAATGCAACATTAAGTCTCAAGCACTTTGCAAGCAAAGATACTTGGCACTTGGGGGCTAATGTATGCTAAAGCGCTCTAATTACAGTGGCGGTTCATGGAAATAAAGTCCCAAGCACTTTGCAAGCAAAGATACTTGGCACTTGGGGGCTAATGCATATTGATGTTCAAGTACTTGGTTAAGATACGGTGAAGACCGATTCGACCATGCTGTCTAAGCCGGCCCTTGGGTGCTACCGGATAAGCCGGTTTTCTTACAGTGATTATTAAGCTGATGACAAGTCTATAACATATTTCATCATAAGTAATAGACTTGGGGGCTGGCCTAGTAAGGATAACTAAGGAACAAGCAACAAGAGTTATACCTCCGATTTTTGGTGTATTTGTTTCACCCTATCAACTTCCAGATCCCGGCTGTTGTGCACTTGGTTTACATAACCAGAGACGATTTCTCCAATACTCAGACGAGCATAATCAGTGACATCCAACCGGGTTTTGCGACATTCTAGAAGTTCTTCTTTGGCGGAGCACTTGGCCAGCGCAGTGGGGTTTCCCGATTCAATGAAGTCAGTCTGGGTGATTTCGACGTCTGGGTCATCCGCCTTGGCCGGGCTAGGGTTCTCCGGATCTTCAGAACCTTCCATGGCTTGTTCGACGAGCGGATCAGTGGTGAGAGTTGGAGTGTCATGGGCTGGTTCAGGCGATGGCTCATGAGCGGAAGTATCAGGAGCAGCCGCTCTGAGCTCCGGATCAGCAAAGACTGGTTCTTCGGCCGGCTTACTTTTCTTCGTCCTCTTGCTGGGCTTTACTTGTACACTGAAAATTAAAGGGTTAGTACAAAAAGCATGAGTAAGATAAGCACAAGATAAACAGATTATCATTACCCTGGAGCAGTTTTGAAAGTCGGCATGCTGGACTGCATTGATTCATCGGTGGAAGGTGAAGTTCCCTGATAGTTTGAGTCAGAAGAATGGAGTGGTTGACGAGTAAAATCCGCCAAAGGATACAAAGAATATAAATCAGAGATAACCTCAGCCCGGCGTTTTCTTGTTGCATCGGGTAAGCCGGAGGAGAGGTCCGCATCTTTACTGGTCCGGGTCTGCCTCCGACTCTCGTGAATCTGTTGCTTCAAAAGAAATTGAGGATCTTGATAAGCTAAAGGATGTGAAAATCTTACTTTCCGGGTTACCCTTCGGATTTTCTGTCTTGGCAAAGGCTCGGAGTCAGAGGAAATTATAGTTACCTCTTCAGTTACTGCATGACTTGCTCCTGTATCCTCCTGCTGATAATCAGTGTCAATAAGATGGTTAAAGAAGGAGTCTAAAGAGTCAAGAGTTACCTCTGACTCGGAGGTATCATCCAGATGAAACATGTCCGAGGCGCTAGGTTTGTTCCCCTTCTTACGGGCAGTGGCTTTTCTGCCGGCTTTCTTGGCCTTTCTGGCCTTCTTTGTAGCCTCATGGTCATACTTGACCTTCCAGAATTTATCACCAGCCTGTAAAATATAGCAAGAGTTTTTGAGTAAAGATGAAATTGTCAAAATGGAAAGTAAGATGCTCAAGTTAATGGTTTACCGCTGGAGCCGGGTTAGCCTTGCAGAAAGGATTTAAGCCCGCTTTCCCGCAATCTGCCAGGCTCTCGTTCAGAAGAGATTTGGTCATGTCATCAACGACATCCTCAGGTAAGTCGTCAGGGCTGTGCCGTAGAGGATCATTTTTCTGGCCTGTGTAATCGCACATCAAGCCGGGGCGGCGGCTCAAGGGAATCACCCGCCAGGCAATCCAAACCCGGACCAAGTCAATGCCGTTTAGGCCGTTCCCCAGAAGAGCTTTGATCTTGTTGATAGTGGGGGCAAGCGTTTGACGTTCAGCCGGAGATAATTTATCTGGTAAAGGGTGAGTTGACTCCAGGCGCAGGGCGCGAAAGCCGGGCAAGGGGTTCTCATCAGCCGGAGAAGTGTCTTGACAGCAGAACCAAGTCTGGTTCCAATCTTTAGGGTGACTCGGCGGCTCGGCATAAGGGAAGAGGCAGTCTCTACGTCGTTGGATTGAGATCCCACCAAGTTCCAAACTGGGCCCGTGGGCACATTCGTTTTGACGGTTCAGATAAAATAACTCTCTAAAGAGTAGTATGCTGGGTTCTTCTCCAAGGTACACCTCACAGAATACTTGGAAATTGCAGATGTTTGACATGGAATTGGGTCCGATGTCTTGAGGCCGCAGGTCAAAAAGTGTAAGACGTCTCTGAAATTTTTTGAGTCGGGTGGAGCAAAGCCCCAGCTCATGTGATCAGTAAAAATGACAACTTCCCCATCCTTGGGTTGAGGTTTTTCTTCTGACGGGTCAGGAGCGCGATAAGACAAGATCTCTTTCTTCGGCAGATGACCACTCTTCACAAAACCGTCTAAGATGCTATCAGTGACGGTGGATTTAACCCAGTTGCATGTGATGGGTGCTTTGGGAGCCTTGGGCGGCATTATGAAGGATGGAAGCCTATGACAAAATAACAATTTCTGGTTCAAATTTAAGCCGGAGAAAATACTTCAATTCATATTCAAGATGGCGGCTGACGAAGGGGCCTAATGATATATGGCTAATTGTGTCAGATTGTTTAAACCGCCATGGGAAATAGTAGCAATTAAATTATTTAAATACACTATGAGTGATCAGGATCATTCATTGAGCATTGCCTCGTTAAGCCGGCGGTAAGAGCCGTCATGGATAATGGATACAGTATTTTGCCTAAGTATCGCACAAACAGGTTTCACAGGTTGCAGTTGCTATTTTGGATCAAACGGTGGTTCAGAAAAGAAAATATTCTAGACCTAAAAACTAGTACAGATAAGTTCGTGAGCTCTAATGAGGTCTTTTTACAAGCAAAAGGGATCTGCTAGTATTGAAAATGGATGCGAAGCAACTACCGCATGAGTTCCATACTACTTTTGGATCAAATAAAGCCGCGGTGGAGGAATTACGAAGAAACTGTGTTGAACCATGAAGAACACGGAAGAACTTGAAAACCCTAAATGCAGATCTGAAGTGCAGGAAGGTGAAGACTTACGGTTGTAGATCTACTGCGGAGGATCGCCGCCGTTCTCTGGTCGATTCAGGTTGATGCAGCGGCCAAGATCGACGAAGATGAGGTGCTCTGCTGCGGTGGCGGCGGCGGAGCTCGAGCAGGAGCGGAGTCGCGAGAGGAAGAAGATGACAGAAAGGGGGAGAATGAAGAAAGACCTAAAGGTCGTGCTTATTTATAAGGAAGGACTGACAGAGAGGGCGCGAGAAACGAGGAGGCTAGACATGGATATCCAACTACTCCGACGCCTCGATTTTCGGGATGGTCATTAAGATAAAGATCCGTTGAGATATGACAGAATAAAATGAATTTAATGGAAGATGACATCATGGCGGGTTATCATGAATTCAGAAGATGACGTCATGGCGGGTTATAACTTTGCACAAACAGAAGCCAGAAAGTTTTTCCTAAAGTATTGAAGATTGACATGAACCGGTTCAAATCAATCTGGGGCCTAATGTTGGGGATATAACTACTGGTGTAACCCGCCCAGGAGGGGCCAGGTTACGCCATAGCAATTCATTATATGAAGCCTAATATCAAGCTTGAAGATGGCGGTTCAATAAAGGGCCTAAAGCCCGTAGGCGACTTAAGGCCCATAGTGATAAACCGCCGTAATGGCGTGACTTGTGTTGTAAGGCAAGATTAACTAGTTACCGAGCCGGATACTGTTCATAAGCCGGCCGGGACTCTGTAGGCCGCGGGGCGTCAACCCGTGTATATAAGGGGATGACCCGCCGGCGGCTTAAGAAAGATAACATCAAATCAGTAGCCAGGCATAGCGGATTCGCTCCCTGGTCATCGAAACCCTAGTAATTCCACCTCAACTGGAGTAGGCTTTTACCTTCACCGTAAGGGGCCGAACCAGTATAACCCTCGTGTCCTTTGTCCCGCTTTAACCCCTTTAAGCTTCCTAGTTGTAATGGCTCCACGACTAAGTCCTTTCACAAGGGCATCTGCCGTGACTATTCCACGACACTACTGGTATCTCCGAAGGTGTTTGTTGGGTTGGCATAGATCGAGATTAGGATTTGTCACTCCGAGTATCGGAGAGGTATCTCTTGACCCTCTCGGTAATGCACATCATGATAAGCCTTGCAAGCAATGTGACTAATGAGTTAGTTGTGGGATGATGCATTATGGAATGAGTAAAGAGACTTGTCGGTAACGAGATTGAACTAGTTATGAACATACCGACGATCGAATCTCAGGCAAGTAACATACCAATGACAAAGGGAATTACGTATGTTGTCATTATGGTTTAACCGATAAAGATCTTCGTAGAATATGTAGGAACCAATATGAGCATCCAGGTTCCGATGTTGGTTATTGACCGGAGAGGTGTCTCGGTCATGTCTACATAGTTCTCGAACCCGTAGGGTCCGCACGCTTAACGTTCGATGACGATTTGTATTATATGAGTTATGTGATTTGGTGACCGAATGTTGTTCGGAGTCCCGGATGAGATCACAGCCATGACGAGGAGTCTCGAAATGGTCGAGAGGTAAAGATTCATATATAGGACGATAGTATTCGGACACCGGAAGTGTTATGGGGGTACCGGGTACGTATTGGGTCACCGGAAGGGGTTCCAGGCAACCCCCGGCAAGCTATATGGGCCTAATGGGCCAAGAGTGCGACAGACCAGCCCCAAAAGGGGCTGGTGCGCCCCCTATAGTCCTAATAGGAGGAGAAGGAAAGGAAGGGAAGGGAGAAAGGAAAGGGGAGGATTCGGCCCTCCCAGGCGCGCCCAGGTGGGTTGTCCCCACCTGGTGGCCCCGCAGACCCTGAAACCTACGCTATAAAATCACATTTTTCTAGAAATAAATCAGGGAGAAAGAATTATCGCATTCCATGAGACGGAGCCGCCGTCACCTCCTGTTCTTCATCGGGGGGGCAGATCTGGAGTCTGTTTGGGGCTCCGAAGAGGGGGATCTTCGATCTTCATCATCACCAACCCTCCTCCATCGCCAATTCCATGCTGCTCCCCACCGGGAGTGAGTAATTCCTTCGTAGGCTCGCTGGTCGGTGAGGAGTTGGATGAGATTCACCATGTAATCTAGTTAGTTTTGTTAGGACCCGATCCCTAGTATCCACTATGTTCTGAGATTGATGTTGTTATGACTTTGCCATGCTTAATGCTTGTCACTTTGGGCCCGGGTGCCATGATTTCGGATCTGAACCGTTTATGTTATCACCATTATATCCATGTTCTAGATCCGATCTTGCAAGTTATAGTCACCTACTACGTGTTATGATCTGGCAACCCCGGAGTGACAATAGTCGGGACCACTCCCGGTGATGACCGTAGTTTGAGGAGTTCATGTAGTGTGTTAATGCTTTGTTCCGGTTCTCTTTTAAAAGGAGGCCTTAATATCCCTTAGGGCTTCTTTGATTCAAAGGATTCTGAAAGGAATTTTGGAGGATTCTAATCCTTAGGATTTTTTCCTATCTTGGTTGTTTGATTCATAGGATTTTAAACCATAGGAATTTTTCCATAGGATTCATTTGCACTAGATTTCATAGGAAACTTTCCATCCACTCAAACCTCTTTGAAAGAATCCTACGTTTTTTCATGCACAATCAAACACTCGTACAATCCTATAGGATTCAAGACGACATTCCACCCCAATCCCATGTTTTTCCTATTCCTGCGTTTTGGAAATCCTACGAATCAAAGAGGCCCTTAGTTTCCAATTGGGACCCGCTGCCACGGGGGGTAGGACAAAAGATGTCATGCAAGTTCTTTCCATAAGCACGTATGACTATTTATGGAATACGTGCCTACATTATATTTATGAACTGGAGCTATTGCCGTATCGCCCTAGGTTATGACTGTCACATGATGAATATCATCCAACAAATTACCGATCCAATGCCTACGAATTTCTCTTATATTGTTCTTGCTAAGTTACTACTGCTATCGTTACTATTGCACTTGCTACAAAACTATTGCTATCACTGTTACTGTTACCATTGATGCTGCTTCCATTATCAAAACTATCATATTACATTGCTACTGATCACATTGTTGCAGATAATTAATCTCCAGGTGTGGTTGAATTGACAACTCAGCTGCTAATACTTACAAATATTCTTTGGCTCCCTTGTGTCAAATCTATAAATTTGGGTTGAATACTCTACCCTCGAAAACTGTTGCGATCCCCTATACTTGTGGGTTATGAAGACCTTTTTCTGGCGCCGTTGCCGGTGAGCATAGCTATATTCGTTGAGTCACTTGGGATTGTTATCAATTTATCACTATGAAGAATCTGAAGGATGCTAAGACTAAGATTTATCCCTCTAAGACGAGGGAGGTAAGGAACTGCCATCTAGCTCTGCTTTGGATTCACCTTCTGTTATAAGTAAACTTGCAACACCACCACATGCTATTAATCCTGATATGTCGCAAGTTATTGATGATGCTACTTCTGCTATGAATGATAGTTATGATGATGCTAGTACCTTGCTTGATGATGATGATGTGCCACTAGGTGACTTTCTTGATGAACAAATTGCTAGAGTAAGACAACATGATATTGTTGAAACGGATGATGAGCTTGAAACTAGAAATCTTGAGACACCTACTAGAACTAGCCCTCCTAGATATGAATTGCCTAAGGTACCGGAAGGCTATGTTATGAATGAGGAGACAACTAGAGACATTCTTGCTTGTAAGGATAGAGATGATCTAGAGAAATTATATTGCAAGTATAAAGAAAAATCCTTGAATGCTAGAATGCAATATGATCCTACGTTTGCTACTTCACCCATCTTTATTAATGATAAGAATTATGAATTCTCTGTCGACCCAGAGTTAATCACTTTGGTTGAATCTGATCCTTTCCATGGTTGTGAAACTGAAACTATTGTGGCACATCTTACTAAGTTGAATGACATAGCCACCCTTTTTACTCATGATGAGAAAACTCGCTATTACTATATTCTCAAATTATTTCCATTCTCCTTAAAGGGTGATGCTAAAGCTTGGTACAATACTCTTGCTCCTGGTTGTGTGTGTAGTCCCCAGGATATGATTTATTACTTCTCTGGAAAATATTTCCCTGCTCATAATAAATAAGCTGCCTTACAGGAAATATTTAACTTTGTGCAAATTAAAGAAGAGAGTCTCCCACAAGCTTGGGGGAGGCTTTGCCAATTTCTTAATGCTTTGCCTGATCATCCTCTTAAGAAAAGTGAAATACTTGATATCTTCTATAATGGACTAACCGATACTTCTAGGGATTTCCTAGATAGTTGTGCTGGTTGTGTTTTCAGGGAACGAACTATTGGGTAAGCTGAAGAATTATTGAATAACATATTAAAAACTATGATGATTGGACTCTTCCTGAAGCACCGGTTAAACCCACTCCAAAGAAGAGGGGTATCTTATATCTCAGTCCTAAAGATATGCAAGAGGCAAAGAAATCTATGAAGGAAAAAGGTATTAATGCTGAGGATGTCAAAAATTTACCTCCTATTGAAGAAATACATGGGCTTGATACACCACCACCTAAGGTGGTAGAGGTAAATTTTCTAATGAAATTCAATGATAATGACAATCCTCACAATATGCACCCTAGCCAATGCCATTATGAGTTTGAAAATTACATTAGAAACGAGATCACTTCAATGCAAATGTTATGAAACAATTGAAATACAATGATGATATGATTGCTCGCTTGAGTGACTTGTTATTTAGAATCTCAAATGATGTTAGAGGTGTGGGAAAGCATGCTTCTATGGTTCAAACTCAGTTAGAACAAGTTACTAAATCTCAAAGAGAGTTGCTTGATGAAATGAATAATAATATCAATGATCATGCTGTTAGAGTAATGATTAGGGGAGGTAGAATGACTCAGGAACCACTTTATCCTGAGGGACACCCAAAAAGAATCGAACAAGACTCTCAAAGAGTTAACACTGATGCACGTAGTCCTTCTAAAAACAAAAAGAAGAGGAAAAATGATAGGACTTTGCATGCCTCTGGTGAACCTGAAGTAGAAAAACCTCTTGATAATGATAATGAAATTTCTATTTCTGATGCTGAAACTCAATCTGGTAATGAACAGTCACCTTCTGATAATGAAAAAGATAATGATGAGGTTCATGAAAACACTCAAATAAATAGTAAAGAACCAGACAATGATGTTGAGATCGAACCTGCAGTTGATCTTGATAACCCACAAACAAAGAATACATGATATGGTAAAAGAGATTTTATTGCTAGAAAACACGGTAAAGAAAGAGAACCGTGGGTTAAAAAACCTATGCCTTTTCCACCCAAGTCAACAAAAAAGAAAGATGATGAGGAATTTGAATGCTTTGCTGAAATGCCGAGGCCAGTCTTTTTGCGTACTCGCTTGACTGATATCTTGAAAATGCCTCCTTATGCAAAGTATATGAAAGACATCATCACCAATAAGAGAAAAATACCGGAAGCTGAAATCTCCACTATGCTTGCTAATTATACTTTTAAAGATTGAGTACCTAAAACTTGGAGATCCGGGAATACCAACTATACCTTGCTCCATCAAAAGAAATTATGTGAAAACTGCTTTATGTGATATAGGAGCTGGTGCTATTGTTATGCCTTTCTCTTTATATAAAAGACTTGACTTGAATAAACTCACACCTACTGAAATATCTTTGCAAATGGCTGACAAATCAACTGCCACACCTATCGGTGTCTGTGAGGATGTTCCCGTTGTTGTTGCTAATGTTACTATTTTGACTGACTTTGTTATACTTGAGATGCTTGAGGACGACAACATGTCGATTATCCTTGGTAGACCCTTCTTGAATACTACATGGGCTGTTATTGATTGCAATAAAAGCAAGATCACTTTTCATATCAATGGTAATGAGCATACGGTGCACTTTCCGAAGAAACAATTCCAAGTGAATGGTATTAATGTTATTGAAAAATCTCCGACAATCACTATTGGAAGTTTTCAACTACCTCTACCTACTGTTAAAAAGAAATATGAAATGCTTATTGTTGGGGACATTCATATACCCGTTGAGGTAACTTAGTGATTTACGAAAGTTCTTCGGTTTCATGCTAATCGAAAGTGGTTGTTAATAAGACTTGATCAACCTTATTAAGGATCATTTTTGAGAGGTATGAAGTTGATGAATTTAGTGAGCACTACCTTCTGTTCCTACCTTTTGTTTTCTGTTTTTATTAGTTAAATAAAATAAAATGCCATGTTTTGTCTGTTTTCTGTATTTCCCCGTGCAATAAAAAATGACCCAAAAATAAAAGTTCTCAAAATGCTGTGAAAATTTAATACGATTTTTTCTGAATATTTAAGATTTTTTGGTGCAAATAACATCAGAGGGAGGTGCACCAGGTGGGCAGAACCCACCTGGGCGCGCCAGGACCCCCGGGCGCGCCCTGGTGGGTTCTGGTCCCCACGTGGGCCCCCGCACTTATCTCTTCATCCCACATCATCACCTACCTCTAGAAAAAGATCACCATTGCTCTCCCTCTCATGTTCTTGCTCTCAAACCCGTGGATTTCGATCTCTTTGCTCGAAGCTCCATTTCCGAAAACTGTTTCGGGGGATTGTTGCTTGGTATGTGACTCTACCGTTTGTCCAATTAGTTTTTGCTTTAGTGGTTTATATTTTGAATAATTAGCTACTCTTGGTGCTGCTGTAGATGAGCTTGCATGTTGAATTCTTAGAGTTCTAAGTAGTTTGAATGCTTGCTATGGCCTCTATGTATCCCTATGAGTAGTTGTTATCAATCTTGTAAAGTTTTGTTGAGAAAATTCTGTGGACTAAAAATTTCAGAATTTTGTTCATAGGAAAAAGATGAATATCTTTAGGAAGTTAGCTTCCAAGAAGAACTCCAAGGGAGTGATTGGGGAGTCGTCTGACAGTGATCTCCATACCCGGAGGATGGCGGAAGTACGGCCGTGCGAATGGCCGCATACCCCGTTCATGGAAGGGGCTGGAATCCTTCAAGAGTTTACACAATAGGATGTTAATGTCGGCCTCACCGACTTCATCGTAGCTGAATGTGAACAGTATCATCTCCTCACAAACACCTTTGTTCAAAGTTTTAATTTTCTTCCTAGGAATAATCCCCCTGAGGTGCAATTTAATTTAATGTTGAACCCCATCAAATACCGCTTACTGAATTTTGTGAAATATGCTTGCTTCCTTCTGATGGTAGTTTGGCAGAGCCTAGGCCCGTAGAGTTTGAAAGCTTTTATCGTACTCTGACGGTGGGTGATGAGAGAGGGGTGTCGAGTACCACTGCTGCTGGCTTGCATTTTCCTGTTGTTCATTATTTTGCTCTTTTCATTGCGAAATGCTTGCATGCTAGAGAGAAACTGGGTGCACTCAGTTCACCAGACCTTGCTATTTTACGTCATGCACTAGAGGGCGACAACACTTATAGCTTGGGAGCTACTGTGGCACGTCGCCTCCACATTAATAAGTCCAAGGGTAAAATACATGGTGGTATTTACGCTACTCGTTTGGCGGCTCGCTTCGATGTTGAGATACGCCTTCATGATTATCCTCTGCCCAAAGTTTACCTAGATCGTGCAGCCATGGAACACCACTAGTTTATTGCAAGAGATTACCCTAACATTCCTATTCCGTATAACCTGGTTTTCAGCGTGAACACTCATGGTATTATTCCATTGCCTGCGCCTGCTTTGTTTGATCCTATTGCCAGGGGCAGATATAGGATTATGCCTGTGGATATCATCGCCTACCGGAACGACCATGCTGCAGCAGAGGAGGAGCCTCGGCAGCGGGATCCATGGGTGCACGCCCCTCAGAAGTTCGACAACGGACCCCATGGTTTCTTCGACTACTGACTGATTACCAAGTTAGGCCAAAAGCCTAAGCTTGGTGGAGTACGTGTTTCTCACCGACATTACATTCATGTTCACACATTTCATTCCAGTTGTCGGTTTCCACACTTTTTCATTGTATCATCCATGTTAAATTTGTTTCCTCGCTTTCTTCTTGTGTGTTTGAAAAACTTTGAGAAAATACAAATATATTTCCTGCTTCTTTTTTATTTTTCTTCCTAGTTTAAATTGTTGTAGCACTAAAAAGAAAACCCAAAAATATTTCTTTGTTATTCTTTTGCTTGTTGGGAGCTTTCCCGTGTAAATAGTTTTCCTCGTTTTATGCTTTTCCCTTTTTATTTTGCTCTTTCAAGAAAACCAAAAGCTCCAAAAATATTTCAGTGTGTTTCTCTGAATTTCTTTTCTTTTTATTCGAGTCATACCGAGGATAAGACCATGATGAAAATGTTGAGTGGCTCTCATATGCATAATTGTTTATCTAACAAAGAGCCCATATTACCTTGTCTTCTCCTGTTGAATAAAATGTTTGCAGATTCCAGCTTAGTCCATGGCACTCTTGCATTATTATTATTTTCACATCGTTCGGTCGTGCAAGTGAAAGGCAATAATGACGACATTCGATGAACTAGGGGTTGCAGAGAGAAACGGGTATGAACTCAACATGTTCTATTTAAATATGTTTAACCTAGTATCCATGATTCAGCCCATTATGATTAAACATGTTTGCAATGACAATTAGATATTATAGTTTCTCATGCCATGCGTAAGTAGCTAGGAGTGGATAATGATTTATCTTGGATATCAACATTGCGTTAAAATGATTGTGATGTAGTATAATGATATGGTATCCTCCTCTGAATGTTCGAGTGGCTTGACTTGGCACATGTTCATGTATGTAGTTGAATCAAAACCAACATAGCCTCTATGATATTTATGTTCATGGTGTTCATATCCTACTCATGCTAGTGTCCAATGTTACTTATGCATAATGCATGTTCATGATCGTTGTTGCTCTTTAGCTGGCCGCTTCTAAACCTATTTGCTAGCCTTCGCCTGTACTAAGTGGGAATTCTTCTTGTACATCAAAAACCTTGAACCCAGGTTATTCCAGATGAGTCCACCATACCTACCTATATGTGGTATTACCCTGCCGTCCTAATTAAACTTGAATGTGCCATCTCTAAAAAACTTCAAATAAATATCCTTTTTGTGTGCCTGGATCATTCATGGAACGACAGGAGGTAGTCGGTATCTTCCATGCTAAGCGGGTTATTCTCAGGATGAGTGTTATTCACTCACCATCGCACGAGAAAAGGGCGGTAGGGATTCCCAGTCCTGAACTCAAATTGCAAATAATTAAACAGAACTCCCCCGGGACTATTTTTGTTATGGACGGCACCCGTTGTTTCGGACAAGCCGTGGAGTGTGATTGTTGGTGGAGGGGGAGTAAACCTTTACTTTTATCGCTTGGGAACCGCCACTAGCGTGCTTAGCATGGAATATATTGATAAGTGATGGCCGTGAAGTAAACAAGAAGGGTGCATTTCTCAAAATATCATTTACCTCTGTATTAAAAACTTGAGCTCTGGCACCTCTGCAAATCACTGATGCCCTTTGCGAAGGGACTATCTATTTACTTTTATGTTGTGTCATCACCTTCTAAAATAAGCGCCGGAACCTGAGAGCACTGCTGTCATGCTGATGCATTGTATGTAGCTAATGTTGGGTGCATCATGACATGATCTTTTCTACCATGAATTACAATGTTTAGTCGCTGCTTGAACTTTGGAGGTGCTCTGCATTTATGTTTTGCGGTCTCAGAAAGGGACACCCCACTAGGGCACGCCTGCCCCCCCCCCCCCAGGCGCGCCCAGGTGGGTTGTCCCCACCTAGTGGCCCCGTAGACCCTGAAACCTACGCTACAAAATCACATTTTTCCAGAAAAAACCAGGAAGAAAGAATTATCATGTTCCACGAGATGGAGCCACCGTCACCTCCTATTCTTTATCAGGAGGCCAGATCTGGAGTCCGTTTGGGGCTCCAGAGAGGGGGATCTTCGATCTTCGTCGTCACCAACCCTTCTCCATCGCCAATTCCATGATGCTCCCCACCGGGAGTGAGTAGTTCCTTCATAGGCTCGCTGCTCGGTGAGGAGTTGGATGAGATTCATCATGTAATCTAGTTAGTTTCGTTAGGGCCTGATCCCTAGTAGCCTCTATGTTTTGAGATTGATGTTGCTATGACTTTGCCATGCTCAATGCTTGTCACTTTGGGCCCGGGTGCCATGATTTCAGATCTGAACCGTTTATGTTATCACCATTATATCCATGTTCTAGATCCGATCTTGCAAGTTATAGTCACCTACTACGTGTTATGATCCGGCAACCCCGGAGTGACAATAGTCGGGACCACTCCCGATGATGACCGTAGTTTGAGGAGTTCATGTATTCACCGTGTGTTAATGCTTTGTTCCGGTTCTCTATTAAAAGGAAGCCTTAATATCTCTTAGTTTCCAATTGGACCTCGCTGCCATGGGAGGGTAGGACAAAAGATGTCATGCAAGTTCTTTCCATAAGCACGTATGACTATTTACGGAATACATGCCTACATTATATTTATGAACTGCAGCTAGTGTCGTATCGCCCTGGGTTATAACTGTCACATGATGAATATCATCCAACAAATTACCGATCCAATGCCTACGAATTTATCTTATATTGTTTCTGCTAAGTTACTACTACTATTGTTACTGTTTCACTTGCTACAAAACTACTGCTATCACTGTTACCGTTACCATTGCTGCAGCTACTATTATCAAAACTATCATATTACTTTGCTACTGATCATGTTGCTGCACATAATTAATCTCCAGGTGTGGTTGAATTGACAACTCAGCTGCTAATACTTACAAATATTCTTTGGCTCCCCTTATATCGAATCTATAAATTTGGGTTGAATACTCTACCCTCGAAAACTGTTGCGATCCCCTATACTTGTGGGTTATCAATGGCCATATCATGTCACATATTTTGATTCCATGTGATGTTTATCTTTTATGCATCTTATTTTTCTTAGTACGGTGGTAGCGTTATAAATGATCCCTTAACTAAATTTCAAAGTATAAGTGTTCTCCCTGAGTATGCACCGTTGCGACAGTTCGTCGTGTTGAGACACCACGTGATGATCGGGTATGATAGACTCTATGTCCACATACAATGGGTGCAAGATAGTTTTGCACATGCGGAATACTTGGGTTAAACTTGACGAGCCTGGCATGTACATACATGGCCTCAGGACACTGGAGACCGAAAGGTCGAACGTGAATCATATAGTAGATCTGATCAACATAGAGATGTTCACCATAGATGACTACTCCATCTCACGTGATGATCGGACATGGTTTAGTTGATTTGGACTGCGTATCATTTAGATGACTTGAGGGATGTCTACCTAAGTGGGAGTTCTTAAGTAATTCGATTAATTGAACTTAATTTAGCATGAACTTAGGCCTGATAGTGTTTGCATATCTATGTTGTAGATCAATAGCTCGCGATTTAGCTCCCTTATTTTGATATGTTCCTAGAGAAAAGTTGAAATATGATTGTAGCAATGATGCGGACTGGGTCTGTGATCTGAGGATTATCCTCATTGGCGCACAGAAGAATTATGTCCTTGATGCACCGCTAGGTGACAGACCTATTGCAGGAGCAGATGCAGACGTTATGAATGTTTGACAAGCTCGGTATGATGACTACTTGATAGTTTAGTGCGCCATGCTTTACATCTTAGAACCAGGACTTCAAAAACGTTTTGAACGCCGCAGAGCATATGAGATGTCCCAAGAGTCGAAATTAGTATTTTAGACTCATGCCCATGTAGAGAGGTATGATACCTTTGACAAGTACTTTGCCTACAAGATGGAGGAGAATAGCTCAGCCAGTGAGCATATACTCAGATTGTCTGGGTACTACAATTGCTTGAATCAAGTGGGAGTTAATCTTCCAGATAAGATAGTGATTGACAGAGTTCTCTATATCACCAAGCTACTAGAACTTCGTGATGAACTATAATATGAAGGGATGACAAAAACGATTCCCAAGCACTTCGCGATGCTAAAATCGGCGAAGGTAGAAATCAAGAAAGAGCATCTAGTGTTGATGGTTAACAAGACCACTAGTTTCAAGAAAAAGGGCAAGGAAAAGAAAGGGAACTTGAAGAAGAATGGCAAGAGAGTTGCCACTCCGGGAAGAAGCCCAAAGTTGGACCCAAGCTTGAAACTGAGTGCTTCCATTGCAAAGGAAATGGTCACTCGAAGCGGAACTTGAAGGAAATATGCCCTTGAGGAAATAATAAAGTTGTTATTTTATATTTTCTTATATCACGATAAATGTTTATTATTCATGCTAGAATCGTATTAACCGGAAAATTGATACATGTGTGGATACATAGACAAAACACAGTGTCCCTAGTAAGCCTCTACTAGACTAGCTCGTTAATTAAAGATGGTTAAGTTTCCTAACCATAGACATGTTTTCTCATTTGATGAACGGGATCACATCATTAGGAGAATGATGTGATGGACAACATCCATCCGTTAGCTTAGCCTAATGATCGTTCAATTTTATTGCTATTGCTTTCTTCATGTCAAATACATATTCCTTCGACTATGAGATTATGCAACTCCCAGATACCGGAGGAATGCCTTGTGTGCTATCAAATGTCACAACATAACTGGGTGATTATAAAGATGCTCTACAGGTATCTTCGAAGGTGTTTGTTGGGTTAGCAGAGATCGAGATTAGGATTTGTCACTCCGAGTATCAGAGAGGTATCTCTGGGCCCTCTCGTTAATACACATCATAAGAATCCTTGCAAGCAATGTGAATAATGAGTTAGTTGTGGGATGATGTATTATGGAATGAGTAAAGATACTTGTCGGTAAGGAGATTGAGCTAGGTATGATGATATCGATGATCGAATCTCGGGCAAGTAACATACCGATGATAAAGGGAGTAACGTATGTTGTCATTATGGTACGACCGATAAAGATCTTCGTAGAATATGTGGGAACCAATATGAGCATCCAGGTTCCACTGCTGGTTATTGACAGGAGAGGTGTCTCGGTCGTGTCTACATAGTTCTCGAACCCGTAGGGTCCGCACGCTTAACGTTCGATGACGATTTTGTATTATATGAGTTATGTGATTTGGTGACCGAATGTTGTTCGGAGTCCCGGATGAGATCACGGACATAACGAGGAGTCTTGAAATGGTCGAGAGGTAAAGATTCATATATAGTACGATGATATTCAGACACCGGAAGTGTTCTGGGGGTACCGGGTACATATCGGGTCACCGGAAGGGGTTCCAGACACCCCCCCCCCCGACAACTATATGGGCCTAATGGGCCAAGATGGGGACAGACCAGCCGTGCGCCCCCATATAGGACGAAATAGGAGGAGAAGGAAAGAGGGGAAGAGAGAAGGAAGGGGAGGGATTCGGCCTCCCCCTTCCTTCCCTCCTCCCTCCTCCTTCCTTCCCCCTCCGGAACTTATGGAAGGGGGGAGGTCGAATTGGGGAGGTGCCCAAGTAGGATTCCTCCTACTTGGGGCGCCCCCTTGGCTGCCTCTCCTCCCTTCCAACCTATATATATGGGGGGGCACCGCTAGAACACGCACCAACAATTGTTAGTCGTGTGCGGCGCCCCCCTCCAAAGTTTACGCCTTCGGTCATATTCACGTAGTCCTTAGGCGAAGCCCTATGCGGATCAATTCACCATCACCGTCACCACGCGTCATGCTGACGGAACTCTCCCTCGACACTTTGCTGGATCAAGAGTTCAAGGGACGTCATCGAGTTGAACGTGTGAAGAACTCGGAGGTGCCGTATGTTCGGTGCTTGATCGGTCGGAACGAGAAGAAGTTCGACTACATCAACCGCATTGTCAAACTCTTCCGCTTTTAGTCTATGATACGTCTCCAACGTATCTATAATTTTTGATTGTTCCATGCTATTTTATTATCAATATTTGATGTTTTATAATCATTTCATAGTCATTTTATATCTTTTTTGGTACTAACCTATTGACATAGTGCCAAGTGCCACTTGTTGTTTTTTCCATGTTTTTTACATCGCAGAAAATCAATACCAGACGGACTCCAAATGCCACGAAACTCCACGATGATTTTTTATGGGCCAGATGGAAGATGTTGGGCCCTGGTTGCACCTGGGGGAGTCCCAAGGAGGGGACAACCCACCAGGGCGCGCCAGGAGGCCCAGGCGCGTCCTGGTGGGTTGTGCCCACCTGGGGTTCCCCCCGGACCGCCTCTTTGTTCTATAAATACCGCAAAAATACCAGAACCCTAGAAGCGTCGACTAAATATTCATCCAGCCGCCGCAGAGTCCAGAACCACCAGATCCAATCTAGACACCATCTCGGATGGGGTTGACCACCTCCATTGGTGCCTCTCCGACGATGCGTGAGTAGTTCTTTGTAGACCTTCGGGTTCGTAGTTAGTAGCTAGATGGCTTTCTCTCTCTCGCTGAATTCTCAATACAATGGTCTCTTGGAGATCCACATGATGTAACTCTTTTTACGGTGTGTTTGTTGGGATCTGATGAACTTTGAGTTTATGATCAGTCAATCTTTTTATATCCATGAAAGTTATTTGAGTTTCTTTGATCTCTTATAGCCTCGTATTTCTTCTCTGATATTTGGGTTTTGTTTGGCCAACTTGATCTATTTATCTTTCAATGGGAAGAGGTGCCCGGTAGTGGGTTCGATCTTACGGTGCTTGATCCCAGTGACAGAAAGGGGAACAACACGTATGTATCGTTGCTACTAAGGATAAAAAGATGGGATCTATATCTACGCAATAGATAAATGGATCTTGTCTACATCATGTCATCATTCTTATTGCATTACTCCGTTTTTCCATGAACTTAATACACTAGATGCATGCTGGATAGCGGTCGATGTGTGGAGTAATAGTAGTAGATGCAGGCAGGAGTCGGTCTACTAATCTTGGACGTGATGCCTATGTAATGATCATTGCCTGGATATCCTCATAATTATTTGAGGTTATATCAATTGCCCAATAGTAATTTGTCTACCCACCGTTTGCTATCTTTCTCGAGAGAAGCCACTAGTGAAACCTATGGCCCCGGGGTCTTCTTCCTCATATATTTTCTTGCGATCTACTTTTCCTTTGCATTTTTCAGATTTATTAAACCAAAAATACTTTGCTGCACTTTATTTTATTTGTGATCTATTATTTCAATCTACTACAAATTTCTGGCATCGTTACCCGAAAGGGGTTGACAACCCCTTTAACACGTCGGGTTGCGAGGTGTTGTTATTTGTGTGCACGTGATGTTTACGTTGTGTTGCTTGGTTCTCTGTGACGCCCCCGATTTAATCGTACACTAGTCATGTGTTGGGGAACGCAGCAGAAATTCAAAATTTTCTACGCATCACCAAGATCAATCTATCGAGTAATCTAGCAACGAGGGGAAGGGGAGTGCATCTACATACCATTGTAGATCGCGATGCGGAAGCGTTGCAAGAACGCGGATGAAGGAGTCGTACTCGTAGCGATTCAGATCGCGGTTGATTCCGATCTAAGCACGGAAGAACGGTGCCTCCGCGTTCAACACACGTGCAGCCCGGTGACGTCTCCCACGCCTTGATCCAGCAAGGAGAGAGGGAGAGATTGGGGAGGACTCCATCCAGCAGCAGCACGACGGCGTGGTGGTGGTGGAGGAGCGTGGCAATCCCGCAGGGCTTCGCCAAGCACCGCGGGAGAGGAGGAGGAGGGAGAGGGGTAGGGCTGCGCCGAAAGAGAGACGTTCTCATGTGTCTTGGGCAGCCCAAACCTCAACTATATATAGGGGGGGAGGGGGCTGCGCCCCCTTTAGGGTTTCCACCCCCAAGAGGAGGCGGCCAGCCCTATATCCCATCAAGGGGGGCGGCCAAGGGGAGGAGAGGGGGGGCGCCCCACTAGATGGGCCCTAAGGCCCATCTGGACCTAGGGTTTTCCCCCTCCCACTCTCCCATGCGCCTTGGGACTTGGTGGGGGGCGCACCAGCCCACCTGGGGCTGGTCCCCTCCCACACTTGGCCCACGCAGCCTTCTGGGGCTGGTGGCCCCACTTGGTGGACCCCCGGGACCCTCCCGGTGGTCTCGGTACATTACTGATTTCACCCGAAACTTTTCCGGTGACCAAAACAGGACTTCCCATATATAAATCTTTACCTCCGGACCATTCGGAACTCCTCGTGACGTCCGGGATCTCATCCGGGACTCCGAACAACATTCGGTAACCACGTACATACTTTCCCTATAACCCTAGCGTCATCGAACCTTAAGCGTGTAGACCCTACGGGTTCGGGAACCATGCAGACATGACCGAGACGTTCTCCGGTCAATAACCAACAGCGGGATCTGGATACCCATGTTGGCTCCCACATGTTCCACAATGATCTCATCGGATGAACCACGATGTCGGGTATTCAATCAATCCCGTATTCAATTCCCTTTGTCTATCGATATGTTACTTGCCCGAGATTCGATCGTCGGTATCCCGATACCTTGTTCAATCTCGTTACCGGCAAGTCTCTTTACTCGTTCCGTAACTCACATCATCCCGTGATCAACTCCTTGGTCACACTGTGCACATTATGATGATGTCCTACCGAGTGGGCCCAGAGATACCTCTCCGTTTACACGGAGTGACAAATCCCAGTCTCGATTCGTGCCAACCCAACAGACACTTTCGGAGATACCTGTAGTGCACCTTTATAGTCACCCAGTTATGTTGTGACATTTGGTACACCCAAAGCATTCCTACGGTATCCGGGAGTTGCACAATCTCATGGTCTAAGGAACTGATACTTGAAATTAGAAAAGCTCTGAGCAAACGAACTACACGATCTTGTGCTAGGCTTAGGATTGGGTCTTGTCCATCACATCATTCTCCTAATGATGTGATCCCGTTATCAACGACATCCAATGTCCATGGTCAGGAAACCGTAACCATCTATTGATCAACGAGCTAGTCTCCTAGAGGCTTACTAGGGACATGGTGTTGTCTATGTATCCACACATGCATCTGAGTTTCCTATCAATACAATTCTAGCATGGATAATAAACTATTATCATGAACAAGGAAATATAATAATAACCAATTTATTATTGCCTCTAGGGCATATTTCCAACATCATGCACGCAAATGTGTACGATCAAGATCAGGGACTCACGGGAAGATATCACAACACAACTCTACAACATAAATAAGTCATACAAGCATCATAATATAAGCCAGGGGCCTCGAGGGCTCGAATACAAGTGCTCGATCATAGACGAGTCAGCGAAAGCAACAATATCTGAGTACAGACATAAGTTAAACAAGTTTGCCTTAAGAAGGCTAGCACAAAAGTAGCAACGATCGAAAAGGCAAGGCCTCCTGCCTGGGATCCTCCTAACTACTCCTGGTCGTCGTCAGCGGGCTGCACGTAGTAGTAGGCACCTCCAGTGTCGTAGGAGTCGTCGTCGACGGTGGCGTCTGGCTCCTGGACTCCAACATCTGGTTGCGACAACCATGTAGAAAGGAAAGGGGGAAAGGAGGGAGAGAAGCAACCGTGAGTACTCATCCAAAGTACTCGCAAGCAAGGAGCTACACTACATATGCATGGGTATATGTGTAAAGGGCCATATCAGTGGACTGAACTGTAGAATGTCAGATTAAGAGGGTGATAGCTAGTCCTGTCGAAGACTACGCTTCTGGCAGCCTCCATCTTGCAGCATGTAGAAGAGAGTAGATTGAAGTCCTCCAAGTAGCATCGCATAGCATAATCCTACCCGGCGATCCCCTCCTCGTCGCCCTGTTAGAGAGCGATCACCGGGTTGTATCTGGCACTTGGAAGGGTGTATTTTATTAAGTATCCGGTTCTAGTTGTCATAAGGTCAAGGTACAACTCTGGGTCGTCCTTTTACCGAGGGACACGGCTATTCGAATAGATAAACTTCCCTGCAAGGGTGCACCACATAACCCAACACGCTCGATCCCATTTGGCCGGACACACTTTTCTGGGTCATGCCCGGCCTCGTAAGATCAACACGTCGCATCCCCACCTAGGCACAACACAGAGGTCAGCACGCCGATCTAAATCCTATGGCGCAGGGGTCTGGGCCCATCGCCCATTGCACACCTGCACGTTGCGAACGCGGCCGGAAGCAGACCTAGCCTAGTGGCGTTCCAGTCCAATCCGGGGCGCGCCACTCAGTCGCTGACATCACGAAGGCTTCGGCTGATACCACGACGTCGAGTGCCCATAACTGTTCCCGCGTAGTTGGTTAGTGCGTATAGACCAAATGGCCAGACTCAGATCAAATACCAAGAACTCGTTAAGCGTGTTATGTTGAAGTAACCACGGACGCCGTCCAAGGCCAAGCCCACCTCTCGCCTAGGTGGTCTCAACCTGCACTGTCGCTCCGCAACAAAGATCCACTTGCGGGTACTCCTATGAGCCGACCCGACTTTAGTCACCACAGGTGTCATGTATATAGTATATAAGTATATACCCGTGATCACCGCCCAAGTGATCACGGCCCGATAGTATAGCACAGCAGACGGACAAGAATGTAGGGCCACTGATGGAAAACTAGCATCCTATACTAAGCATGTAGGATTGCAGGTAAAGGTAACAACAGTAGTAGCATGGACAGGCTATGCATCAGGATAGGATTAACGGAAAGCAGTAACATGCTACACTACTCTAATGCAAGCAGTATAGAGAAGAATAGGCGATATCTAGTGATCAAGGGGGGGGCTTGCCTGGTTGCTCTGGCAAGTAGGAGGGGTCGTCAACTCCGTAGTCTAACTGGGAAGCAGCAGCGTCGGTCTCGTAGTCTACCGGAGAGAAGAGGGGGAAGAAACAGTAAATACAATGCAAACATAAGCATGACGATGCGTGACATGACAATGAGCGGTGCTAGGTGTGCCCTAACGCGGCAGTAGGTGGTACCGGCGAAGGGGGAACATCCGGGAAAGTATTCCCGATGTTTCGCATTTTCGGACAGATGAAACGGAGGGGGAAAGTTGCGAGTTTGATATGTTAGGGATGGGTGGCGGACGAACGGGCTGCGTATTTGGGTTCGTCTCGTCGTTCTGATCAACTTTCATGTAGAAAGTATTTTCATCTGAGCTACGGTTTATTTTATATGATTTTCTAAAGTTTTAAATCATTTTTAGAATTTATTTATTTATTAAATTCAACATTATCCAGAGCAGTGTTTGCTGACGTCATCATGACGTCAGCAGTCAACAAAGGTGTTGACTGGGTCGCTAACGTGTGGGTCCCACTTGTCATTGACTTAGTTATCTAAACAGGATTAGTTAATTTAATTTAAGTGATTAGATTAATTAATTTGGCTTAATTAGATTAATTAAGTAAATTAATTATCTTAATTAATAAATTATATTATTTTTATTTATTTTATTTTTTTCGTTCTGGGGGTGGGCCCCTCGTGTCATGGGCCCAAGGCCTTAGCGGGCGCATGGGTGGCGGTTAACGGGGCGGCGCCCGAATGAGGGGCGGACCGAGCCGCAGCGTGCGGGGGGGGGTACGGGCGCCACAGCGCGCCGGCGGCCACGGCGGGGCTCGCCGGTCGGCCGTCTCCGGCAAAGGAAGCCGGCGAGGAGGGGT